>NC_138768.1:119580217-119675217 GCF_965119305.1 Pelophylax lessonae
AAGCCTATAGTGTATCAACGGGATGGGTCATAGTGGGAATACATGGCTAGAGGTACCCAACCTTGAGAATTGTAGAAGGCAATATTCAACTTCTGCCAAGGAGAGACCAACCCGCGCACCCCTATTGGGAACCTGCTGTGCACAGGGAGGTAATCCCCAAGGCTGGAGGCCGAGATAAAGGTAAGGGTATGGAGAACCCATAGTACGTCCCACAACCATGTGGCGGTGCTGTTTAGGCCTAGGCCTGACCCAATGTTACGAAATTCCAGTTTATGACTGGTAACTTTTAGGAAGATACAGGAATGAAGGCTACCAACCTTAACTTTTAATGTCCAATCATGGAGTTACCGAGAGAAGAAGGAGAGGAAAGGAAAGGAAGGAGAAGAGGTAGAAGAGAGAAAGAACATTGTCCAGGGAGAACCTGCTCACGCTCAACCTTCCAAAGAAAGGATTAGGAAACTGCAGTTAAAAGAGCGGGACCTTCACGTAAATTGCTCACAGCTCCCACGTAGATTCAAACCTAGCTGAAGAATTTTCCAGCACACTAACCAGCTTTTCTTGAGTCATAATCCATGAAATTTTCCTTTTAGCCCTTGAGAAGGATACCGAGGGGCATTTCCAAGCCCCTGCTATGGTCAATTTGGCTCCTGTTATAATGAAGTGAATGAGACCATGGTTAGATTTACTCGCTGGGAAATCCTGTACATTTAATAAGGCTATTTGTGGGGTTTGTGCCAGAGCCACTGCAGTTATCCTGCGGATAACATTGAAGACTTTGTTCCAGAATCCCTTGATTTTGGGGCATGACCACCAAGTGTGTAGCATGTCGCCCACCGCATCACATCCCCTGAAGCAGAGAGGAGAGGCCGAGGAGAACATATGCGAGAGCCGAGACAGGACCAAATACCACCTCATTAGAACCTTTAGGTTGGCCTCTATAAGTGCTACATTAAGCATACCTCGGGAGGCTCTAGTAGAGGAACTAAACCATTCCTCCACAGACCACTCACAGACCCGAATGTGTAAAAAAGTGGCCTATCCGGTAGAGGCCCTTGTCCAACCACCATTTAAACGCAAGAATGTCCTCACCCGGGGGGAATAGTGGGTTCCGGAATATATGAGCTGAGGGTTTAATGGGGGAAACAAGTGTCGGATGGGTTCTAAGAGAGTCCCACAATTGGAATGAATGTGAAAGGGTTGGGGATAGAATAGGAGGTCTGTTCCTGGGTGGGCACCAAAGGAGATAATCCAGGGTGTTCAGGGGGACCGCCTGTCGTTCAATTAGTACCCAGTCCGGTATATTAAAGCGCTTGTAGATCTCCGAAGTCTGAGCTAAACGTGCAGCCTGGAAATACCACCACAAATTGGGGACCCCCAGACCACCCTGCTTCCGCGAGCGGAACAACACCTTCCACGATAGCCTATAGCCCTTAGACCCCCAGATAAATTTAGTGAGCTTATTCTGTAGATTCATTAAAAACTGTTTGGAAATCGGGATAGGAAGTGATCGGAAATAGTATAAAATTTGGGGCAACAGAGTCATCTTGACTGAGTTTATTCTGCCCAGCCAAGAGACACACAAGTTTCTCCAGCTGTTCAGTTCAAAAACTATGTGTTTGATCAATCCAGGGTAGTTTGCTCCGAACAACTGGTCCACCGAGGGTGTTAGTTTGATAACCCAAATATGGGATTGAAGAATCGGCCCAGGAGAAGTTAAAATTTGACTGGAGATTGGATACTGAAGAGTTGGGCTGAATAATGACCTTGTAGTTTAATTTGCGCTTCGGGAAGGTGTACGCAATTTTAAAGTGTGACATGTTAGGTATCTATTTACTCAGTGTAACATCATCTTTCACATTATACAAATAAATTGGGCTAACTTTAGTTTTTTTTTTAAATTCATAAATGTTTTTTTTTTTTCCAAACAAAATGCATTTGAAAAATGTCTGCACAAATACCGTGTGACATACAAAGTTGCAATGACCGCCATTTTATTCCCTAGGGTCTCTGCTAAAAAACAATATATAATTTTTGGGTGTTCTGAGTAATTTTCTAGCAAAAAAATGATGATTGTTACATGTAAGAGTGGAGTGCCATAAATGGCCTGGTATGGAAGTGGTTAAATACTGACACTTTCTTTGAATCGGCGCCGTTGGCAGCCAAGTAAACCAGAAGTAACGCTGTGATGTCACTTCCAGGTTTCATCATCGGAGACCCGATCAAACAGAATTCGGCTTCGTTTGGGACTCTAACCAGCCGGTGGATGTGGCAGCTGGTCGCTCAGGTCTCCGGTGGGAAGGGAGACCTGGGCAGAGCTAGCGGAAGGCGGTGGGGGGATGTCCCCTCCTGCTCCCTGTGATAACGGCCGAGCGGCTGCTGAGCCACATCGGTTGTTATCATTAGAAAGCTGCCCGCCAGCTCTAAAAAGACGGTACTGGGTCGATGCCTGCAGTTGCAGACTTCCCCCGGTACAAGCACTTCTTCAAACCTACGTACAGGTACGTTGGTTTGAAGGAAGTGGTTAAATATGTAACTACATCAAATAGAGCATAATTTAGACTAGCTACTTTACCATAGAGCAACCAACTGTACCAGCAACAGGAATGCCACACGCCAAGATGCAAAATAATATTCTTTCATTAAAAAAGCCAGCAGGGACAAGGTCTATTCTGACATGTTTTGCACTAGGCACTGCACTTTTTCAAAGAAGAGTGCTGAGCCTAGCGGGAAACATAACAGAAGAGAATTTCTTCCTGCTTGCTATTTTAATAAAGGAAACATCCTGAAATAGTTCTTCTCTCCATGACCCTGGCTCTGTTAAAAATATTAAAAAGAGTTTGTGAAAATAAATTTCCACGCTAACCCTGTGTATAAACCACCTATTACTCAACTCTATATACTATAGGAAGCAGCTAGCACCACTATGTATCCAACCACCTGTACAAAACTATATATATATATATATATATATATATATAATATATATATATATAGTCACAAAAAAAGTGCATTCAAACTATAGTGCATAAATAAATATTTGAAAACAGTGTAAAAATCATCTATGTATAATAAATTAACGTGAGTACATCCTTTAAATATATACTGTATATACACAATCCATCAATAAATGATTTAATGTCAGTGAAAAAAAGGGGTGCAGTCCCATACACCAGAAACTCTTCAGTAATTGCCTCTGATCAGCACAGTGCCCTTCACCCCACCTATGGGTATCTTCCCATCTGCTTGAATGGACCTCATTAATTAAAGGAGGTCTATATGCACTTTGCAGTGTTATAAGTGGCACCACTCCCAAAGGTTGTACATTCCAAATCTGTGGCTCTCAGCAGCTCTCAGCGTGGTGTCAATCATATAGGAGGCAAGAGGAAAGAACCATAGTGCAAATTGCCAATAAAAAGTACTTATTTCCATATAAAAATCCACTCACATTTCAGAAGTAAAAAACGACCATTTCACAATACAATCCTCTGCATACACAGCTCCACCTAGTCCCAGCGTGATTACATCATCGCCCACCGCACACGTAGCGCCCAATGGGCTTTCTCAAAGGTTCAGGCTCAAAGCCTCAGAGGAAATGTGAGTGGATTTTTATATGGAAATAAATACTTTTTATTAGCGATTTGCTCTATGGTTCTTTCCTCTTGCCTCCTATATGATTGACACCATGCTGATAGCTGCTGAGAGCCACAGATTTGGAGTGTACAGCCTGTGGGAGCGGTGCTACTTATAACACTTCAAAGCACATATAGACCTCCTTCAATTAGTGCAGGTGAGAAGTCACCCATTGGTGGGGTGAAGGGCATTGCGGTGATCAGAGGCAATTACTGAAGAGTTTCTGGTGTATGGGACTGCCCCCCTTTTTTTCACGGACATTGAATCATTTATTGATGGATTGTATATATATACTTAACAGATGGACTCACATTAATTAATTTATTATACATAGATGATTTTTACACTGTTTTCAGATATTTTATTATGCACTAAAATTTGAATGCACTTTAATGAAAGAAAGTGCTGCACTTTTTTGTGACTATATTAAAAAGAGTTTATTCTGTTTTTTTTCATTCTAGCAAGCAGAACTCTGATCTCTAGATATTGGAAAACCTCTAAACCCCCTTCCATAAGACATTCTCATGAAATAAACCAGCTCATGATAATGGAAGAATTAATTGCTACGGCTAGTGCACCGCTGGATCGTGGGACAGGTGAGTGGCTGTTTTTTAAAAGTCAGCGGCTACAGTTTTTGTAGTTGCTGACTTATTTTTTTGACAGGTGGCTGGAACTCCTCTTTAAATTACCCAATTTTTTTTTCCATACCTGCCGCACGCTTTTCTGACTTTATCAACCTTCTATTTTTTTCATTTCCTTTGTTTTTCTTTTCGTCCTTTCTATTTTTTTTTTCTCTTTTCAACATTCAAAAATAGGTTGTATTTTACTTGCTTTTTCCATTTACCCTCCTGAGCATATTTTTCTCTTTTTCGTTATATTCTTTTATATTCTATTTTTTATTTTTTTTTACTATGCAGTGATAAATAATAATTCACTACCCTTCTATAAGTATTATTAAGATGTTATTTATATTATACAAAACAAGTTTGAAGGAAATCTTGCCAGAGATCCATGTCAATGTTTATATCTTACATTATCTTTAATTATAGCATTAATGTTTACTTATGCCACCCTACTGATCTGTTATTTATTATTCTGTATACTCACAACCTTAATAAAAGTTTATCAAATAATAAAAAAATAAAGGAAGGATATTATTTTACATCTCGGTGTGCACCATTCCTGTTGCTGATACAATTTAATTGATTGGTGGTGATGATCCAAGCCAGTACCTGAGATGCGATTGTGGAGTGTGGAGCCCAATCTCGCCTGTAGCAGCATGTAAAATAATTGACCATAAGGTTTCGTTCACATATTGGCATCTCGGATTGCAGGCAGAATCGCTGCGATTCTGACTGCAATCCCGATTCCTTGCAAATCGCAGGACTGCGATTCCTGTGACTTCCAATGGCACCCCAAACGCGGTGTGATTTTGCAGTAAAATCGCTCAAACAGAATTGCCCTGTTGCCCAAAATAAGTTCTTGTCGGGCGACAATCGTGGCAAAATCGCACTGAGTTTGGGGTGCCATTGCAAGCCACAGGAATTGCACGGGCGTCCCGTGATTCTGCCCGCGATCTGAGACGCCAATATGTGAATGGAGCCTAAAGCAGTTTCACAAGATCACCATTTCTATGGAAAAAATACTGCAATTAGGAATTACAGCGTGTGTAAGGATCTTCAGTTGTTTTTCACATCAATATTATATATATTATGTATCACATCAATATTATTTCTGGCCCACTCCTAATGCACCTTACGCTGAAATGTATTGCCGCTGTTCTCATCTTACTGCATGCAGGTTTAAAGGACTATTAAAAGTGTACCAACACCCATTTAAAGGGCCTCAACGTTAGCTGGCAGACGATTAACTTTAAAGATTGCTCCTGTCATGCATCTTGCAAGTTTCCCCTATTCCCCTTCACTGCTTTGCTTAGCCACCATTAGTGCACACAGAATAGCTCTGGTATTGCTAGATCATTTATGCCAATTATCCCTAGCCCTCACTGTTAGCCATTCTGTATGCTGGATTGTATTACCACAATTGCCAACTTATTTATACTACTATGGTTATCAACTCTAATGAGTAATAATACATTACGTTTACCATTGCTAATTGCTTCGGTGCCTTTTTTCAAACAATCACTATTATTGCGTGATAGAAATTATTTCCAGTGTTTCACTGTTTGCTTGCTTTTCACTCAACCTGGTGTGTCAGAGGTGCTTAGGCAATTGGGAAGGTTGAGGCAAAAAAGAGAGGACCCACCTTACCAGCGACTCCTTTAGGGGGTGTGCTACATAAAAATGAAAAACAATTGTGTTGTTAGTACCTTAGAGTGTCCAAAATTATTCTGAAAACTTGCCATCAGCTATGTCTGTCAATTGGCAATCCTGTGGTATGTTGGTACAGGCTGTCTACAATCCATGCTCAATACTGGCCATTACTGAGGGTGTGCTGGTGTGTCAGTCACCAGTTGTGGGTGGTACAAGCCACCAATAATTCATGTGCAGTATTAGGCATTACTGGGCGTGTGATAGCATGTTAATTATAAGGTGTAGGCAGTACAAGCCATCTCTGATCCATGCTCAGTATTGGGCAATACTGGGGATGATCAATAATCAGTAATGACCATTATTGAGGGCAAGGTGGTGGCTAGGCAGATTACTCATGCATAGCACACATGGACCTTCTTCTGCTTGGCTTGATGAGCTGTTGGCAGGGGAAGAATCACAGAGGATTTCTTACAAACGGCTGATTAGACATACAGTATGATTAAGTTATCTATGGGCTGTAAAATGCCATGTATGGCTCTATTTGCTAGGCCACACTTTAGCTTCAAGAACAAGCAATGGCACCCTGAAATGTCCCTTGAAATCCTTAAAAAGCCTTTTCTGTCTATGACATCAACTTTGATATTGTTATGCTTATGAAGTACAGCATTTACTACAGTTACATGAAAACTCATAAATATTTCAACAAGCTCCTCAATACATACACACTCTAGGCATGAATTACCACTTTGTTGTTCTTTCTCATCCTCCTGGGAGAGTTGGAAATAAACCGTGAAACGCTTATTGAGAAATATTTTAATCTGGTAAATTCAAGTGTGTCAGTAGTCGGAGGATTAACCTGTCATGCTGCATATCTGCTGGCTAGTGGCTTCAGCTTTCATCTTATGTGCCGCAGGGACGAGAGCCTGGATGCCAGCTAATGTACGGCTGGAAGCTGCTACTTTTAGACCAATCCGGTACTGAACAGATAACTATGCCAAGACATTAAACTACTCTCGCCCTAACTTGACAGCGTTCACTAGGCACCAAAATCTTTTTTATCGTAGGCAGAATTTTTCCTCATCGGCAATCCATTTTAGATATATTGTATATGTATTCTATCTATAGGACTCTTCAGCATCTCAAGAATTTCCTTGGAACTCTAATGGGCCATACACACTATACAACTTTCTTTAGATTCTGTCCTTTAGATTTACCAAAACCATATAATATGAAGGTCAAATCTAAACACTTTCAATTTGTATGCAATCAGGCAGGCCCTTGCACTACATAGTTGAAGGTAAATCTAACAACAAAAGTATCCACCTTTAGAATAGGAATGGTATTTGCTGCCCTTCTTATTTCCACTTATAAACATTTCCTACAGATTATAGACACGTGCTGATAAAGAAGACCCACCCTAGGAGAAAATCGGATCTCTTTTTAAAATGCCTCCTGGCTCTCCTTCCTTGCCTTCTGACTTCCTATTGACCCTCACAATTGGCCAATGAGGCCACCCTTCACCAACTGATGAGCCAAAGGTAAGGCTTAAGAAGAGGGTGAGGGGCAGAGCAATAATGTAATTAGTCCGCTGCTGCTCCTTCACTGTGGAATCTTAGACAAAAGGTGGGGTGGTGACTAGGGATGCACTGATACCGGTATCGATAGTAAGCATTTGCACGAGTACAAAAGGCTATGGACTACTAGAACCATGTCCTGTGGTCTGATGAGATCAAGATAAACCTATTTGTGGAGGTGTGGAGTACATAGACAAGTGTGTCTTGCCTACAATCAAGCATGGTGGCGAGAGTGTCAGGGTCTGCGGCTGAATGAGTGCTGCCGACACTGGGGAGCTACAGTTCATTGAGGGAACCATGAATGCCAACATGTACTGTGACATACTGAAGCAAAGCTTGATCCTCTCCCTTCGGATACTGGGCCGTAGGGCAGTATTCCAACATGATAACAACCCCAAACATACCTCTAAGACGACCACTGCCTTGCTAAAGAAGCTGAGGGTAAAGGTGATGGACTGGCCAAGCATGTGTCCAGACCTAAACCCTATTGAGCATCAGTGGGGCATCGTCAAACGGAAGGTGGAGGAGCACAAGGTCTCTAACATCCACCAGCTCCGTGATGTCGTCATGCAGGAATGGAAGAGGGCTCCAGTGAAGCTCTGGTGAACTCCATGCCCAAGAGGGCTAAGGCAGTGCTAGAAAATAAAGGTGGCCACACAAAATATCGACACTTTGAGCGCAATTTGGACATTTTCCCTTTAGGGCTGTACTCACGTTTGTTGCCAGCTGTTTAGTCATTAATGTGTTGAGTTATTTTGAGGGGACAGCAAATTTACACTGTTATACATGCTGTACGCTCACTACTTTACATTGTAGCAAAGTGTCATTTCTTTTCACATTTCACTTCACGTTTCTCTGACTGGTATTCTGCTTCTTCAGGACAACAGGAATGGGAGCATCAGATACATGACACACAAAGGCTTAAAGCCTGCTTTGATGTCCCCATGCCTCTGTTAGTCCCAAATATGCAAGGGGAGAGTTCCAAAGGGACATGTTGGAGGATACAGCCAGACTCCTAAGGCCAGAAGAAGGGCTTATATAGGAAATAGTAGAGTGTCACCTGATTGTATGGAAAATAATTATTCTTCCCTGAGACCTAGCTAATCAAATGATCCCCCCTCACCTTGAACAGCACTGCAGGAACCTATGCACATATTTGTATTTTTGTAAGCATCAGTAGCAAATGATTTTAATATGATTTTGTGCAATAATACATTTTGAACATATTTTTACACTGACATTAGGTGTGATGCATATTGATACCTTAGAAGTCCCAGAGCGATATATCGTATTATACATTTTTATTAGATGAGGGCTGTTTTGTAGGAGTTTTATATAACAACCATACATATTTCCTGTATCTTCAGAGCTTTTGGGGCTAATATTAACCTCTCTGAAGGTTATTTAGGCACAGCCAAAAAAAAAACAAAAAAAAAAACGAATAAAAGGTTCTAACCATTCCCCATGCCATCCAAAACTAAAATGAAAAGTTTGGACTGAGGTTTAAATTTGTTAGTTTTTAGAGTTTATGGTGCATTTTAGGTTATTTTTAAAGCCTATCCCCAGGAAAAGTAACAATCCTCCCTTGCAGTGGGCTGCCCCTACAGTAAAAGGGTTAAATGCTCGTTCAAGTCTGGGAGACTGCAAAAATAAATTTTACTTTACCAGACCTCTGCTCCTCTGGGAGGTGCTCTCCTCTACTCCCCTATGCTCCAGTAGTGGACTGTTCCCAGTGTCCTCATATGCTATGCACGGTGTTGGGACCTGTGACCGTCAGAGCATAGGGGAGAAGAAGCTGCAGGGGCCAGCCTTACAGCCTGGATTGAGCCTTTGCGAACGGAGGATCAGGTAAATAAAAGTGCTTTTGTCTCCTAGACATAAATGAGCATGTAGTCCTTGCAGTTCATGGGCAGCTCTACTGTAAGGGAATATTTTTCCAGAGTTCAGTTTTAAGGGTTTTAGGTTAAAGTGAACCAGTGATCAGGCTTTCGATATTTAAATATTTACTGTGGAGTAATTCATCCTCAAAATTCAAAACATAAACTCTAAAAACACAGCTTTCCCCCCCCCCCCCCATTTTCTTCCTCTGGCAGCCGGAACTTAGCAACCTGCCAGCCTTCTATAGTAAATACAGCACAGGTGCTCTAAGCTGTTCAGAGACTGACTGTAATCGGACTTCAAATCTTCTCTTAGATGAAGTGGAGATTGTGATGTAACTGCCCATTTCCACCTCATTCAATCACAAAATGCCTTGTATGCATTGAAAAAATACAAGGCATTCTATGAATGTGGTTGGTGTGCAGAAGGGAAGCCACTTAGCACAGGACAGCTTCCTCAGTGGACCCTCAGGTATGAGGCATGCATACTTACATTGGTCCAAGCTGGGCCTAAGGAAACAGTGATCCCTGAATAATTATGTTTGCCAAAAATTGTTAGAAAAGGGGACAAGAGTATAGAACAACACCACTAAATGTCAAAAGAGCCAAACTTCATAAACTGTGCTCCATACTACATGATACTGAATGGGGTTAAAAATTACAGACCAGTCAGTCTAACATCAATAGTATGTAAACTATTGAAAGGCAACTCTAATATATGACAGATGAGGTTTAATATTAAAAAAATTTAAAGTAATGCACTCGATAGCTAAAAAATGAATGCAAGTTATGTGCTAGGGGGAGAACCTCTGGAGAATATCTTTGTTGAGTCTAAATAGCACTACACACAACAAGGATTTCTGGAGATATAGCCAATTATTTAATTTCATATCCTCCCTTCCAGAACCTAAACACCTCTCCTCATATCTCACTATTTTTATGCTCTTTTGGACTGCATCACACAAATATTTAAATCCCTGCTCAGCCTAAAAGGTTCTTAAACACCCTCCCTACCTCAATGAGTAGGAACTGGAATTTCAGCACTCATCAATAAGCAAAAATTCACTATCTTGCCACTCACACACACCTTCCCACTGGACTTAAAAATGGAGGAAACACACATAAAATTGGTAGCACAATGGTAAAATATTATTCCAAGGGTCAGTGCAATTAACCCTTTGATTTGTGCCAACTGTTGGTGGGGATGTGGATCTATTGAAACTTTTGTCCACATTTGACGGTAATGCCCAATCATAAAAAAAAGTTTGATTTGACAACTCTAGACATTTTTCAGATCAGTTGCATCAGAATCTCTTTTGAACCATGATCATGTCTGTTTCATGTCAAATCATCTCCACTTACACTTTGTGTAAAAAAATCTTTGATCTCATACCATATTAATGCTGCCAGAGTCTAATTTTGAAATACAGAAGATCAACTTAACTACTGGAGAATGGCTATAAAAGATAGATCAGATTTGTTTCAATTAATTGAAAAACATATTAATAACTCAAGGAACACATTTTGGGTTAAATTATACTTTATCTGGGCCTGTTGGCTAGAATTTAAAAGATCAGTAAACTGTCCTAAATGTCACCCTTTAAACTTACTTATCTAATTGTATAGAAAGTCTTGTGTACATTTGCAGTCAACCTTATCTCATACAAGTTTGGATTTAATACTATGATTTTATAGACAAATTTGATATACCTGTAATTTATTTGCTGGATTGTGTGTTAGGTGCAGCTGTCCAGCCCTCCTTACCCTATCATAAGGTTTTTCTACATTATCCAACCACAGGACCCTTTTAAGAAAATGACTGCAGGCTTGTTTCAAACCCTCATGGTAACTTTTTGTTACATCTTGAAAATCAAATAAAAAAAAAAAAAGAATTAAAAAAAGTATGTAACAGCTTTAATGTCCATAGCCTGGTCACAGGATCAGTTGACATTTTCAGATTAAGATGAGGCTTATTAAGATAAGGGATAGAGTTAAGGTTAGAGATAAGTTAAAGTAGAAGTCCACCTTTACACTAAAATTGCTGCATCTACAGACATCCATGATCCAACACTAACCTATCTAGCCCTGTAAAGAAGAAATCGGTATACATAACTTTTAGAAGCCGATCTAACCCAATCCCACACTGAGCTATCAGCCACAGCTTCGCTGTGGAGGTGGGTGCAGAGGAGGCAGCCAACAATGGAAGCCCCATAGTAAGTCTATGGGTGACGTCACTCCCCATTCATTTCTGCAGAGCTTCCACCCCTGGAGACCAGATCAGATCGGCTTCAAAAAAGGTATGTATACCGATTTCTTCTTAACAAGGCTAGATAGGTTAGTGTTAGAATGTGGATGTCTGTAGATACAGGGGTTTTAGTGTTAGGGTGGACTTACACTTTAAGGGATAAGGGTTAGGCTAAAGGATAAGGTGAGGCTAAGGTTGAGTTGTTAGGCATAGGTTGTAATGAATATGTGAAAAGGGGTGCGCTAACCGAAATAGTTATATGGCAGCACTAGAAGTGAAAAAGCAATAATTGGAAAATATAAATAGTGCGCTCAACAAAAATCCAGTACATAAAAATGCACATATATAAAATATCCAAATTTCAGAACATAAATAAGTGATATACCACACAAAGGTGAATAATATCAAACTACTGTGCAAAAAAGTTCAAACAGATGGACACTCCCCCAAAGTAATGCATAAATGTGACTAAAGCACAAGTAATATAAAGTCTTTAAATAAATGAATTAAACAAGGTGTCTTCAAATCTTGCCAATGTAAAACATAGGGTCCGTGACACAAGAACAGATGAAGCAACCCCTTACCGAATGACAATGGGGAATCGGATATTAAAGTGATCACACACTCCACTCGTGAAAAATTAGAAGCGTGTCTGGTGTCACCCAAGTGATAGTACAGGCTTCTTACCAGAAGTATACGGAGGGTAAACTTTGAACCACTGTTGGTATATGGATTCTATATACAGACAGTACCCAGGATCGACTCCAATACCTGAGACATGAGATTTCCTTCCCTTCACTGGGGCGTACCAAACTCACATATGAGGCTGAAGATAACTGTCTCTTGTATGGCTCCCCCAAAATAGGAAAAAATAAAGTGCCAATAGTGCATTATACTTATAAAAAGCTTTATTAAAATGAGAATACACGCTTACATGCCATCAGAAGAGAATGCACAATGATTCCTGTTGGAAAACGCGGCCACCTGCAGTGCGGTCCACGTGGCTTGACGGCGTGGCAGCTC
The DNA here is from genome assembly GCF_965119305.1 of Pelophylax lessonae. Classification (NCBI taxonomy): domain Eukaryota; kingdom Metazoa; phylum Chordata; class Amphibia; order Anura; family Ranidae; genus Pelophylax; species Pelophylax lessonae. The sequence goes on from NC_138768.1 coordinate 119,592,840, forward strand.
CCCCCCCCCCCGACGCGTTTCTCCTTATCAGCTGGGACCGGAGTCATTTATTTCAAGACAAAATATTACTTGTACTTTAGTCACATTTATGCATTCCTTTGGGGGAGTGTCCATCTGTTTGAACTTTTTTGCACAGTAGTATGATATTATTCACCTTTGTGTGGTATATCACTCATTTTATTATCTATGTTCTAACATGTGGATATTTTATATCTGTGCATTTTTATGTACTAGATTTTTGTTGAGCGCACTATTTATATTTTCCAGAAGGTTAAAGTAAACCTGTCACAAAGCCGGACAAATAAAAATAAGCCTATAATAAAAAAATACATAGTAAAGATTACCATCTATAGAAATTGCTTGTCAAAACAATCAGTAAATCAGTTCATACCAGACTTCTACAGGACAAAGTAAGTTCTGTGTATACCTCCTGCTACCTTTATCTTTGGATCAGCTGCTTAAAAACAAGTAAGAAGCAAGCAGGGACGCTTAATCTTTTAATTTTTTTATTTTAGAAGAGTAGGCCAAAAAACTATGCATAACTCACATTTTTTTATGGAAACTGTGCTTCCCCTTCCTCTCAGTCTGAATGTTGATAGGGAGAGGATTACTAGAGGCTGGTACAAAGACAGATTGAGGTACTATTTAAAATACATTGAGATAGTATATACATAATTATTAAAAGTATACAACTGGATGAGTGCTATAAAAACGGCATACACTTATACCTTAAAAAGATCGTTTGACTAACTTAGGAAATTGTGGGTAAAACACAGAAAAATCAAGTATTTTTAAAGCTGATTTGCATTGTTTTTCTGTTCCATTGATTATTTTGTATTTTCTATTCACTTTCAATGTGTCGTTGAACTTTGGAATGTGGCTGACTCCAGGAGAATGAATTCCCTATCACCCCTCCTTCCATTAACATGTCATAGCCCTCTCCTCTTCTGGAAGGGTACAAATACTCCCTAGGAGGTAGCTTTCTTCCTCCTTACACATCATAGCTCTCTCCTTTTTCTGGGAGTATATAATCACTCTCTATGCTGGCCCAGCTCCTCCAGTCAAACAACCTAAATGCAATCTGACTTGTTTCGGAGTCTGTTAGTCACATACACAACTCCTTAGAGAAATGTTTGGAGGTGCTAAATGGAAATTTAGTCTGTCACACCTCACATTTCTATACCCAAAACTGCTGTTACTGACACTGTAAGCAATAAAAGAAGCTCAAGAGTACAGAGACATTAAAGCAAAAGCAAACAAAAAATTTCCAGATGCAGTGGTGCTGTGCCCGCACTGCATGAGTCAACTGCTTGTTTTTGAGGGTGTGTGGTTTTTACCAGCGCTATGGGTTTCAACACATGAATCTTAAGTATTAGTGGTGTAAGCTACCGCCAACCTACCTCTGAGGTAGTGTGTAAGTGAAAAACTGCAAGTGTTGTTGGTGCTAGGTGCTACCACAATGTATAGAAAGATGGTAAAATAGTATAAAAAGTGGTAAAAAAAAATTATTGCATCAGTACGTCACTTCCGGTGGCGGTGGTTCCGACCTGTGGAATGCGGAAGCGTGCTCCAGATGACGTCGTAGTGACGAAACACGTAGGGCATGGCTTATTGTGTCAGTACGTCACTTCCGGTGGTGGTGGTTCCGACCTGTGGAACGCGGAAGCGATACAGTGTGGCGGACCCTGCACGCTGATAGTAGATAGGTAAAAACCGCGGTATTGGTGGCGTGCTGCTCGTTCCGGATCACCTGACGCGTGTCGTCAAGGAAGTGACATCATCAGAGGTGGACCGGATGTACACGGCAGCACGCATATAAAAGGACAAACCGGAAATGACGTATGCGGATGTAAACCGCAAGTGCGTTCCACTTGGTCATCAGCCGGAACCGGAAGTGACGCACGCGGAAGACGTCCGTCAATGCGTTCCATCGGGTTCCACCGGCCGGAGATAGCCTATGACAGCTATGATAAGTTTCTGTAGCCATAATTATGAAAGTGATTGTGTGCCCAACCAACCAGACACAATTACTCTAAACAGCCGGTGCCGATAGGACAAAAAAGGAAGAAAAAAACTACCAGCATGAACAAAAACAGAGATCAAGTGGAAGGCACATTGGCAAACAGAACAGTTGCATGCTATGCAATATTCTCTATGCAAGAGAAGATCTATACCTCTCAAATAATAAAAAAATGCCATTAAACACATATAACACTGGATATGAAATTAACCCACTCAAGGTCATATAAATATCCCATAAATGATAAAACATTGTAGAAGAGGACGGAGGATATTAATGCTACCTAAGACGGATATAAAGTAACAGCATCAAATATCCACACCGTCCCAAACTTCATAAAATGACAAATACTGACTGTAAAAAAAACTAATGAAATAAAATAAGATAAAATACATCACTAAAAGATCCTCAGAAATAATGATGTCCAAAATAATTAACTGTTATTAATGTAACAGTTCACATCCCACTCAACATTCAGCCCCCATGGAGAGTAAGTCCTCATATTGAAAATCCACCGAGTTTCGAGACGGGAAATTTCCCGGTGGACATGGCTTCCTCTCCAATGGGGGGTGAATTTGTCGATCCCCCAGATCTTAATACCCACAGGGTTTATGTCGTGGCAATTGGCGTAATGCCTTGAAACGCTGTGGTTGGTAAAACCCTTTCTGATATTTTTGATATGTTCCCTCACCCTCACTGTCAATGTCCTCTTGGTGCGGCCTATATATTGTAGGCCGCACGGACATTGCAGGAGGTAGACCACATTATTGGAGGAACAACCAATAAAGGGCTTGATGGGGTGTGTCTTGGAGGTAGCCGTAGATGTAACCTCGCAGAATTTTCTACCGGTGAGAGAATTTACTTTACATACCGAGCACTTCCTACATGGATAGTAGCCAGTCAAGGTATGAAAGAAAGGTAACCGTTCAGGCTTGTCGAGAACGTTCGGAGCAATCTGGATACGCAAAGGCTCAACACCCCTGAACACAACTGGTGGAACTTCAGGTAGTTGAGGGCCCAGTACCTTGTCGTTTTGGAGAACCCTCCAATGTTTTTTGAAAATACGTTTCACGTCTCCAAACTGCTTTGAATAGGTGGTGATGAAGGAAAAGGCAAAGCGATTGGAATCAGCTTGTTGTTTAGGCTGCTTATGTAATAAAGTAGACCTGTCAACGTTCTCAACATCATACAACACCTTATCCAAATTGCTCTCGTCATATCCCTTATCGAGAAACTTATCCCTCAGCATTAGAGCTTGACTGTGATAACTTTCTTTACTGGTACAATTGCGACGAAGTCGTAAAAACTGACTCCGAGGTACCAATCGCAACCATGAGGGAAGGTGACAACTTCCCTGTTCGATGTAACCGTTACGGTCGGTCGGTTTGAAGAAAGTGCTTGTCACAATTGTACTATCCTTAATCTCTATTGATAAGTCAAGGAAATTAATCTTGCTATCACTAACCTCATGCTGAAGGACAATCCCCAGAGCGTTGGAATTGAGGTCATTAATAAAATCGTCCATAATCTGTCGCCATCCCATAGGAGGAGGACGTCATCAATGTAACGCCTCCAAAAGACCAGTTCGGGTCTAGGCCGGCCATAGATGACGTCCTCCTCCCACTTGGCCATAAACAGATTGGCCATGCTCGGTGCGTATTTGGCACCCATGGCGACCCCTCTCTTTTGTAGAAAAAAGGAGCCGCCAAACCAAAATTAATTATGTTGCATGGCAAATGTAAGTAAGGACAAAATAAACTCTCTCTGTACTGAAACCAAAGAGTCGTCCCTCTCCAAAAAAGTCTGGACGGCTTGTTGCCCATGCTCATGGGAAATAATAGTATACAAGGAGGTGACATCTGCTGTATATAGACGGGTACTTACAACCGATTGTTACCAACACCCCCTCTTATTTAAGAGATTCCACACAAGTTCTGAATTTATTAGAGCATATAGAGTGGAAGGAGGGATATCTGCTGGCCACAGCAGATGTCACCTCCTTGTATACTATTATTTCCCATGAGCATGGGCAACAAGCCGTCCAGACTTTTTTGGAGAGGGATGACTCTTTGGTTTCAGTACAGAGAGAGTTTATTTTGTCCTTACTTACATTTGCCATGCAACATAATTACTTTTGGTTTGGCGGCTCCTTTTTTCTACAAAAGAGAGGGGTCGCCATGGGTGCCAAATACGCACCGAGCATGGCCAATCTGTTTATGGCCAAGTGGGAGGAGGACGTCATCTATGGCCGGCCTAGACCCGAACTGGTCTTTTGGAGGCGTTACATTGATGACGTCCTCCTCCTATGAGATGGCGACAGATTATCTTTGGACGATTTTATTAATTACCTCAATTCCAACGCTCTGGGGATTGTCCTTCAGCATGAGGTTAGTGATAGCAAGATTAATTTCCTTGACTTATCAATAGAGATTAAGGATAGTACAATTGTGACAAGCACTTTCTTCAAACCGACCGACCGTAACGCTTACATCGAACAGGGAAGTTGTCACCATCCCTCATGTTTGCGATCGGTACCTCGGAGTCAGTTTTTACAACTTCGTCGCAATTGTACCAGTAAAGAAAGTTATCACAGTCAAGCTCTAATGCTGAGGGATAAGTTTCTCGATAAGGGATATGACGAGAGCAATTTGGATAAGGTGTTGTATGATGTTGAGAACGTTGACAGGTCTACTTTATTACATAAGCAGCCTAAACAACAAGCTGATTCCAATCGCTTTGCCTTTTCCTTCATCACCACCTATTCAAAGCAGTTTGGAGACGTGAAACGTATTTTCAAAAAACATTGGAGGGTTCTCCAAAACGACAAGGTACTGGGCCCTCAACTACCTGAAGTTCCACCAGTTGTGTTCAGGGGTGTTGAGCCTTTGCATCTCCAGATTGCTCCGAACGTTCTCGACAAGCCTGAACGGTTACCTTTCTTTCATACCTTGACTGGCTACTATCCATGTAGGAAGTGCTCGGTATGTAAAGTAAATTCTCTCACCGGTAGAAAATTCTGCGAGGTTACATCTACGGCTACCTCCAAGACACACCCCATCAAGCCCTTTATTGGTTGTTCCTCCAATAATGTGGTCTACCTCCTGCAATGTCCGTGCGGCCTACAATATATAGGCCGCACCAAGAGGACATTGACAGTGAGGGTGAGGGAACATATCAAAAATATCAGAAAGGGTTTTCCCAACCACAGCGTTTCAAGGCATTACGCCAATTGCCACGACAAAAACCCTGTGGGTACTAAGATCTGGGGGATCGACAAATTCACCCCCCATTGGAGAGGAAGCCATGTCTCGAAACTCGGTGGATTTTCAATATGAGGACTTACTCTCCATGGGGGCTGAATGTTGAGTGGGATGTGAACTGTTACATTAATAACAGTTAATTATTTTGGACATCATTATTTCTGAGGATCTTTTAGTGATGTATTTTATCTTATTTTATTTCATTAGTTTTTTTACAGTCAGTATTTGTCATTTTATGAAGTTTGGGACGGTGTGGATATTTGATGCTGTTACTTTATATCCGTCTTAGGTAGCATTAATATCCTCCGTCCTCTTCTACAATGTTTTATCATTTATGGGATATTTATATGACCTTGAGTGGGTTAATTTCATATCCAGTGTTATATGTGTTTAATGGCATTTTTTTATTATTTGAGAGGTATAGATCTTCTCTTGCATAGAGAATATTGCATAGCATGCAACTGTTCTGTTTGCCAATGTGCCTTCCACTTGATCTCTGTTTTTGTTCATGCTGGTAGTTTTTTTTCTTCCTTTTTTGTCTTATCGGCACCGGCTGTTTAGAGTAATTGTGTCTGGTTGGTTGGGCACACAATCACTTTCATAATTATGGCTACAGAAACTTATCATAGCTGTCATAGGCTATCTCCGGCCGGTGGAACCCGATGGAACGCATTGACGGACGTCTTCCGCGTGCGTCACTTCCGGTTCCGGCTGATGACCAAGTGGAACGCACTTGCGGTTTACATCCGCATACGTCATTTCCGGTTTGTCCTTTTATATGCATGCTGCCGTGTACATCCGGTCCACCTCTGATGATGTCACTTCCTTGACGACACGCGTCAGGTGATCCGGAACGAGCAGCACGCCACCAATACCGCGGTTTTTACCTATCTACTATGCCTGTATACATTCACCCTTGTGTGAGTATATTTTTATGCATTTATTAAACTTGAGTTTGTACAGTCTGCACTATGTCCTGCCCCTTTCTTTTGAGGTGAATTGAATATTGCTGAGATCATTACTCTGTCTGGTGGTACGATTTGAGCCTTTCATTGCCCTTAACCATGATCTGTTGAGACACTGGGAATTGATGAGTTATACCGTTGGCACTGTCTGTGATTGATGGCCCAATTTGAGTTTATTGGATCGCCCATATCCATCTAATATCTGGTAAGCAGTTGGCATATTTCCACGCTTGGGTTTGGCTTCTTTTCATCCGCACGGCTCTGATACTGGGAATTGGTCTCCACTACTTCTCATCTCTCTTGGACTGTTGGGACTTACTGTGGACACTCCACATTGTTTAATATTGTTATTAGTTACAGTGTTTGGCGCTACTACACCTTTTATACTAGTGCTATTTATGTCTCGGGGACGGGCTAGCACAAAGTAATACTGAACAAATAGCCTGTGGTGTGGTCCTCTTCTCTCCAGTACTAGAGTGTCTTATGTCATCGTGTGCAATGCAGGACAAGCAGCCATATCACCAGAATGGGAGGTGGCTACTGGTCCTGCATTGGAAGTAATAATGTCAATGAGAGGGGCAATACCAAGCTGGAGAGGTGATTTGCATCATGGGAGCTGGCCTTCAGAAGCAGAAACTTCAGGTATAAAGTCTGTATTCCGATGGCGGCAGTAAGGGCAGCTTGACGGACAAACTGCCAAACCATATGGAGACACCTTCCTGTTGTAACAGGTGTTTGTAAGATAGGACTGTAGCAAAAGTCTCTGCTCCGGCACAGGCAACCTATACTGGACCTGTCTAGGCACCTAATAATGGTTGGACAGATAAATAAAACCCTCCGGGGTATAGCCACCGAATCCTCCGGTCTGAGACAGACCATATGGTATTTGTGACACTTGCTGATACTTGGCGATACATAGTGCTCAAGCCACAGGATATTCACATGGAGGTATACGGGTGGAGATATAGCCATCTAAAGCTGTGGGTTGCGGGTGGAACATCGTAATTTTGGGAGCTCAGACTCCCATTAAAAGAAATTGTACTTTTACCATTGTGATATTAGTAATCCAGCATATATAAACTGTCACTGAGGAGCGGTTCACAACAGAATTGCACAGGAACACACGGGTTCAAACCAGCGGGATTCCCACAAACTCCCATGCAGTGTATTTATTGAATGGGCTGTCAAATGCACTGGACTGAGGAAAAAGTAGTGCTTGCATTATTTTTAAAAATGCACTGCCGGGTACTGAGGTACCATGCGATTTGGTGCCTGCAGAACTGATATTTTAGTTCTGAATGACTGCATAGAAATTGAATTATACTGCATGATGGCTTCCTACATCTTTTAGAGATTCTTGTGAGAAGATGTCCCTACCAGCATTCATAGCTGTGTAGTGCAAAATACACCGCAGTATAAAAATGTTGTACCTTTGACATCTGTTAAGTCCTCAGTTATATAAATTCAGTTTCCCTGATAAACTTGACCAACAGAACAATTAGTTGTCCACATAAAAAGTCATGACTTCTGATTGGGGAGATGACAGAAGGAAGCTTTCTGGATCTCAGCATCTTTAAACTTTCTATATGACCAAAACCCTCTAGTGGCACAGAAAGAAGATCCATATCTGAAGGTATGCAATGGATGGCAGGTTTCATTTGTGTCAGTGACTGTGATACTCGATGTAGAGGGGGTGCTCACACAGAGACAAAATGGAAGTATAAGTCCTTGTATTTGGATAAGTAGTAATAAGGCAAATTGTAGTAACACTTGTAAGGACTAGCACTCTGTTCTTATACAGCATATATTCAAATAGTGCAAACGTACAGTCATTAAAGTGGAACTTCCCCCAAAAGGGGAAGTTCCGCTTTCCTGCCCCCCCTACAAGTTTTGTCACAATAAATAATTTGGGGGGGGGTACCTAGTCTTGATAGGTACCCGCTCCCTTCTCTGCCCACAGCCTCTTGTAACATGTCCCACAAGGCTGTTGGACCATTCCCAAAGTGCAAGGAGTCACAGCCAAGTTCCCAGACCAAAGATGCTAGTGCTGGGAAAACGAAGACTAGTGACGAACCGGCCCAGGGGAGGATGGCACTGGATTCTGGGACAGGTAAGTGTCTTTTTATGAAAAGTCAGCAGCTACAGTATTTGTAGCTGCTGGCTTTTATTTTTTTTGTTCCTAGGGTGAAGATCTTCTTTGATGGCACAGGTTGCACCATAGGGCATACAGTGAGGCACTCAATAGGAAAAAACAATGAGCGCAATTTCCCTCTATATACACTCTTAACTTTCGAGATTGCTGCTGCCACAATAAAGTGATTTCACAACACTTCCAAGTAATACATAAAGAAAACTCTACAGTGTAGGGCAACCTCTAAAAAAATCTGTGAATCAAATCTCAATATAAAAAGCATGAACAGTGTGCTAATAAGTACTGTAAATAAATTTGCATTAATCTCCATATGACAAAAATAATAAAAATGATATGACTGATGTGACAATGAAAGAATATAATCCTAATAGTCCGTTTATAACTCACATCTCTAGGCACTGATTTGTAACAGCAAGTCACCCAACAATGACACAGTAATGCAGCGATATCTCACACAGCATTAGTAATAGGGCACTGTACCAGGCAAGGCCTGATATACTAAGGTCGGCATCTGCTGGAGGGGTGGCGGACTGGAAACGCAAAAAGCGGCTATTAAAGGCTGAACAGAAGACAGCGGCAGCAGCTCTAGGGACCAGAATGCAGTAAGGGAACCAGCTGTGTCTCTACACCGTCCCTGCTTGAACAAGAACCTTTCCCTATGCTCAGTCTCACCCTAACAAGCAGGGTCCTCTCCCTAACCCAGCCACTCACCTATAGTGCACTAAACCTAGCAGGGCCCTCCTATTTTAAAGACTGCCCCACCTAAGGTGGCCGTAGGTTACCAAGAGTTGCAGCGTCAAATCTGACAGCTGCTTTTCCTGAGACAGCTATGAAGTCTCCAGAGTAACAATATTTCTCTAAGCCTCCGCTCCATCTGTATAGTGGCATAACACCACCTAATGGATGGAGGACAAATTGCACCTGCTTACAAGCTGGCCTGCAGTGAGTGCAGAGGAGGAAGAGATGTTGCATAGACATACTGGCATTTTGAATTTTTGAATTTAAAGTAGAGCAAAAAAGTCATTTTGGCCCTACTTTTCCTTGGAATCACAGGAGTGGACTCCTGTGACCCACATTCAGCTGTCATAATTCAGCCATTCCAGACTCTGGAGAGTCTGGATCCACCAAGGTCCCTGGACCGGCAGCTGGCTCAGTCTCTCAGTGAGCAGCTGAGAACCTGTCCCTTCCACAACCCAGCACTCCAGTGAGTGCTGGAGGGGCAGAGCAGAGAGTCAGCGACTGACTGTTACCAGCTTTCTGCTCACTGAGGACAGAGAACTGAGTGATCAGCAGTATTTAATTGCTCAGTTCTCATTGTAGAGGTGGCGGCCTGGGGGTGGCATCGGATTGATGCTGCATTTACCAAGGTGAGCATCAAAGGTTTTTGTTTTTTTTTAATTCCAAACTGCTCTTTTAACTCCATGTCAAGGTTATATGGACCCCTAAAATGGGCAGACGTGTAGACTTGATGGACTACTGGGTCTTTTTCTGCCATCACTTTTCTAATAAATGTGATTAATCACCCACGCCAGGATAAAAATAAGTGTAAAACTATAAATTGGTAATAGTTATTTTAAAATAAATAATTCATATTTAATAGTTGATAATTGTACTTATTTTATATTATAAAAGCACTTTTCTAATGTTTCTATGTTAAAACAGTATGAGGGGAAGTTATCAAAAGTGGAGCTACCAGAATCTGGAGCAGATGTGCATGGCAAACAATCCTTTTCAAAGCTTAACTGACCAAGCTGAAGACAGAAGCTGATTGGATGCCATGCACGACTGCTTCAGATTCTGTCTGCTCCCATTTTTATTAAATTCCACTCCATATGTTTACTCAAACACACAGTTGCTGTTTCTCTGCGACTACTTTGGGACTTTGTTTAAGGGGATAGTTTAGGTATAAAGACTTCTTAAACTAGCTGTCCAGGCAAAACCTAACTAACACTAAACCTGCTCTGTGTCACATTCTAAACCTAATCTATTTAACCCTGTAAATTAAAAGTCACTGTACTTATCTTTACTGCACCTAATCCGGACCTGGTCTCAGCATCAGCTGTCAGCGGTGGCTTCAGCGTGGAGGTGGAAGTAGAGTGCTAGAGAGGCATCCGACAACTAAAGCCCCATAGTAAGTCTACGGGTGATGTCACTTCCCATTCATTTCACAGCCGTTGTCAGTCTTCTCCTGCACAGAGCTTCCGCTGCTAGGGACTGGACTGGATCGGCTGCCGAATAGGTAGGTACAGTGATGGGATAGTAGACAGGACTTTTTCCTCTATTATCTTAACTTATCTACAAAATGATGACACTGCACACCAAGCTGGATTTAAAAAGGCCGCGGCCGTTTAATACTTGTTTAATTCCTTTAAAACATCAATAAAACATGAAATTAACCCGACCACTACGATCCAGGTTAAACAAAAGATATAACAACCAAAAATTATCCAAACACAAGAATAAATCATAATAAATAGATAATATGACCATATCGTCCCCCTTTGCACTACGCAAAGGTGACCCTACAAGTAAAAACTGGCTGCGACAAACAAAAGGGGAGGGGGGGGAGGGGAACAGAACAGCTGGGATCTTGAGGTGACGTGTGTCTTGAGGTAAAGTGAAATCCTCTCATCCTGAGCCCCCTTAAATATCCCACAGGCAGGCTCTGAAGGCGGGAGAAAGCAAGGAAAAACCGGTTAACTACCTAATCTCCCTAGCTACAGGGAAGGCTCACTCAGATTGGGGCTTATTTTGACCTAACACAAACCTGTTTATCTATTCTGTTTTACCCAGCAACAGCTTCCCTCATACTAAAAACCTGCTAAGGTGGCTTCCTAAATGCTAATCTGGCCTGTCACTATCCCATCTAGAAAAAGGGGCTTATTCAAACCCCTTTTTCTTTACATTTTTGCTTTACAGGGTTAGATAGATCAGGTTTAGAATGTGGCACAGAGCAGGTTTAGAGTCAGTTAGGTTTTGCCTGAACTTATCCTTTAAATACAAATAAATGATATAAGAAACAGGTTGGTGAATCAACTAATCTGTGTTCACTGAAAATTAAATATCACCTTTGAGTTGAGTTTGCATTACCGTTACCATGGGAGGCAAAAGTAGATGTTGAGCTAGTTTACTGGAATGCCTACTATAGATATGATTCATTTATATTAGGCTACTTTCTCAGAAAATGGGTAAGGCACTTTACCTCAATAGGAAAAATGGCGGTAACTGGTATGTAGTCCTCCGCCTAGCAGGGCATTCTGCTAGACTGTCTGCAGTAAGGCCCATTTCACACTGGTGCACTTTTCCTGCATTTTTTCAGGATGATGAAAACTATCCCCTATTAAATCCTATGTAATTGTTCACATTGCAGGTGTGCTGCCCTTTGAAAGTCCTGCATGCTCCATTGACTTACAATAGAAGGTGCCTTTTTGGTGCAGTTTTTTAAAGGCGCACCAAAAAGGCACCTTCTATCATTAGTCACTGGGAACGTATCAAAAGCTCATCATTGTGAAAGGGTCCTAAGTGAGGCACATGACAAATATGCACACAGGGCATCAGAATATCACGTTCTCCTTATGTATTTACCCTCAAACCCTTTAGACACTTTGCTTCTCAGACCAGCTAGAGTAGCTAGTTCAGGCCCAGTTTCAGACAAACTTTGTACAGTAAAACCTTGGATTGGGAGCATCATTTGTTTCGGAAAGATGCTTGTAATTCAAAGCACTCTTATATCAATGTGAATTTCCCCATAAGAAATAATGGAAACTTAGATGATTCATTCCACAATCATTTATTCATAAATCCTTCCGTTTATAGTACATATAAAACTATTATAGCAATGTAATAGGTTGTGTAACCATAAAATGTCCATCCACATATGGTGCCTCCACAAGGGAATTAGAAGGAAAATCCAGCAGGAGCTACAGAGTATAAAAGAGAAGATAGGCGCCTCAAAGTGTAGAAATATAGTTACATTTAATGAAGGTACAACATTTAGCAGCTCACATGGTTGATGATTAAAGAAGCACATCTAAGAATACAGGCATTCGGGGTAAAACCGTCTACTTGGACCATCCTCATCACCTCAGCCCTGGGCAGCTGCAGTTGTGAACGGGAAGACTACCCTGCAGTATAGCGATCTGAAAGCGAGGCTTGAAGCGCTTATGGAGCGCAGTGTGAAAGGGATGACATCGATGATGGTGCGGAGGATGGTCTTTGTGGACAGCTTTACCGCGGATGCCTGCATATTTAGATGAGCCTGTTTTAATCAACAACCATGTGACTTGGTAAATGTTGTACCTTCATTAAATGTAACCATATTGCTACACTTAGAAGCGCCTCTCTTCTCTTTTATACTCAGTTGTTACATGGCGCTACTTGTATATCAAGACATCGCTCGTTTATCAAGTCAGAATTTATAAAAAAATGTTTGGTTGTCTTGCAAAACACTCTCAAACCAAGTTACTCTCAATTCCAGGTTTTACTGTATTTTGTTGGATAATGAGAAAGTCGCTGTAACATTTTTATTGCCACCTGACCCTATGCTACTGCTCCCTGCAGTTATGTGGGGGGCTGCCAGGAGGAACCACAATGCCCAGGGGGAACATTCTATTTAAAGTGGAACTTTAGTCAGAAAATTAAGTCCTGCTAGATCACTTCAGGCTGGTACCTTTTGCAGGTATAACTATGTAAAACAAAAAATAAGTGCCTATACTGTTTAAAATCCAGTAATACACTGACTGCACATTGTTCTGCACATGCTCAGTTGTTCTCTATTTTAGGCATTTTGAGGCACTGCTGAGTTTGTAGAGGCCGATCTGCTGACATCCTTAAAGCAGAATTAAATCCCCCTATCATCTACAGCCAAGGAAGCTGCTTCTGTATTAACTGGAACTGCCATGGTGCTGCACATGTGATCAGTTAGGACACCAGCCATTTAATGGTTTGACAGTTTGGTTGAGGACAAAGGCAAATGTGACAGTTAGCAATCCCAGCATTCCAGGAATGTAACTTTTTTGAAACCGTTAAATCACTGGGTTTAGTTCCACTTTATGATTTACTGCTGTTTGGGGGCTCTGGGCTTCAGAAAAATGGCAGCCTCCAGCAACAAGCAAGTTGTTATGGGTAAAGTTCCGCTTTAAACACATTTGGAGATGTCAGTTATCAATGGACCCCAAAGCGCTTCAAGAAAGAGAAGATTTAAAACACCGCTCATGGGAAAGGAAAGTATAGAGCTTCTTATTTATAGTGTGCCTCTTTTTAAAAAAAATATCTTTAACATAGTGACAGGGTTTCTTTAAGATGTTGTCATTTACCCAATTAGGTAAAACCATTGGAGCAAGACAAAAGTGGAAATGCCCAGTTCATGTTGGTAGAGAATGGTAACAACTTGTTGATTATTATAACATTTCTTACACCAAATCCTCTATTCCACCTTTATGACAACAAGCATCTAAATGTAGAAAATACTGCCCTAGTAATGGCCTCTACAATACAATGGAGGGCCTGGGCCAACCAAAACTGGGCTTGTCTAAGGCCCCTTTCACATGAGTGGTTGGAACGTGTCCACCTTTCCGCTTTTCAGGCAGACCTGATCGGACCCTCCATTTTTCTCTATGGAGCAGAGGCATGTAAATGGACTTGTGTCCGTTTATACCAGCCTACCTCCAATCCGATCCAACAAAAACAAATGGAAGAGGATCCATTCCCCTGCGTCTGGTCGGATCAGATTGGAGGGAAGCTGGGTGTAAATGGACAGCCGGTCTATTTACATGCCTATAGAGCAGGGTGGCCTATGTCTGTGTCTGCTCTGCAAAAGTGGAGTGGACACAGACCTCTTATCCGCAGCTTGAGATCCCCTGCTGCGAAAACCGGATCCAGCCCGTGTGAAAGGAGCCTTAATGGCCTTGACATCCTTGAGATGCTTCTGAGTTTATTCAGAATTGTCAGGTGCTTTTGACCTCCTTCTGACCTGCATTTAACTTGCTTCAAGTGGGGTTTACATTACCATAGATTTAGATGGAAATGCAAAACCTGTCTGATGCAAAGATAAACCCATCGACATAGGCCTTAAATGATGTCACTTAACTTAGAGGTTTTTATTCAAGTGGATCAAAAACTCATAAAATGCAAACGTTTCTTTGCAGGGTGGCCCACCTCAAGGAGTATAACACCTTCGAATTCACTAGCTTTTCACTAACACCAGCAATTTTGTTGGTTCCTTCTATGCAAGTTGACTGAACAGTGCTTAGGCCCCAGCCTTTGTATGTAGAAAGACCACACAGGCCAATGCCTACAGTATCAAAACCCTATAAGAGTCGGTTCACACTGGGGCGGCACGACTCTGTACTACTTCGGGGGTGACTTGTGCAGTCCCGTGCACCGCGACTTGCACGGACTTCACATAATGAAAGTCTATGCAAGTCGCTCCGAAGTAGTACAGGACCCTTTTTCTAAGTCGGAGCGACTTGTGTCGCTCCTATTAGAACGGGTCCTGTAGCAGTCAATGGACTGCGATGGACTGCGACTTGTCAGGCTGACAAGTTGCTCTAGTGTGAATCGAGTCTAAATGGCCCAGAGACTGCCAGTTATTTACAAAATGAAACAGTGAAGACTTAACGCTTCAATACTAGATGATTGCACATTTTTTAATGCTCATGAAACAATGCTGCTACAAAAATCTCCAGTCATGTGAGGACAGTCCATTTAAATTATGGTACTATAAAATATGACATTATCAGCCCACAAGTAGAGATGGGTTTAGACGTGTTCGGATCCTAATCCCAACCCATCTGAGCAATCCCACCAGGAAGCCATCACTGCACACCGCCAATCATAGGCAGTGGGGCATTTCCCGGCCCGCAGCTGCAGATACACACGCCCTGACTGGGCTGCTCATGATTGGCGGTGTGCAGTGCCGGCTTCCTGGTGGGATTGCTCAGGTGCGTTGGGACTAGGATCCGAACACGCCTGAGCCCATCACTACCCACATGATAAATACTGTATATCCTTTGTGAACATCATAACACAAAATCCCAGATAGTCACAAACCATGCCTCCAGTCCAACACACCTAAAACTGATACAAGCTATTGGATGGTATAGAAATGGCGAGGAGAACTTGTTCAAGTAAAGCAAGACCTTTCTAAAATCTCAGTGCTATCCACAGTTATATTAGCATAGCCATTCTTAGGGAAATAATATCACTAACACCCCATGGGATGTGTGTGTTTCCGGCACATAATAAACATATGTAAAAGGAACAATACAAAGACAAGTAGACAGTTTCAGCTCAGTGTCCTTGCAAAGACCTCTAAGCAACGCTTTTTTTTTTTTCAGAGACATAATGAACATCATGAATTAGCTGCTTGATTATGAATGAAGGGAGCAGTGTTTCCTACCCGGAGATTGCTGAGAGTTTTTGGTGTGCTTGCAGAGCCATCTCACAACCTTTGGTTCGAGTTTTCTGCATTTCAGCCCGTAGGGAGGGACAGCTTACTGACACATCCCCGATGGAAATGACTAATTCACGGTACAAAGCCACCTGGGTGTTGAAATCCTGGACAAGCTGGAAAAATACATCATCACTGTCAGAAAACAGCATTTCTCTCAACCCTTTTATCATCAGAGCTCTAATACACATGACCTTTCTGACTACTTACTATCATGACATTAACCCCTGCGGAGAGCCGCTTAAAAATCAAACTAATTAGATAGATTTCAACAAGGGTTAATCTTATACTATTAAGTAATGAAAAACATCATATGCAACCAAGCTCATGGGGATCAAATCCTTTTGGGATCGTTTTAATGGCTTAATAGCACGGGATTAACCTCTTGTTCACTATGTTCGCATTTCCAACACACAGCAACCAGTATAAAAACAGCAATATAGAGAGACAGTATAGAAGGGGTTAATACCATGTTAATTAGGGATTTAAAGGTCAAGTGTAGTTGAGCCCTTTCCGCTAAACAGCAACTACATACATATTTTAAAATAATATTCGGCACTACAATTCTAAACAGTTTGCATTTGATTACAAAGAAGTAAAAATGTGTTGCATTGCATTAAATGCAAAAAAAAATGGCATTTTCTGTTCAAATTGTGGTTCAAGAACTGTACATCATTCTTCATTGATTGTTTACCAAATACAGCCATTCTGAGCTGTACTGAGTGCAAGAAATTAGGAGCTGCAGTTAGGAGCACATAAGGACAACTCCCCCCGCTTTCTGCAGGCTAGACAGTAGAGGTGAGAACATCCAGGTGTCTACAGTGCAGAGCAGGAAATTGTCCTACATACATAACAATCAGACAGCCTTTCTCTGATCAGGTTTGCTGCAGGTGTTTTCTGTTATCCCCATCTGATCTGTGATCCCCCCCACCCACCTCGCCCTTGTATTCATATTTTGCTCATTTGGATCGCCGTAAGTGCATAACACCACTGATGTCAACAAGTGGTCTGGACACTACCTGAGACCATAAATTAGTTAGTAGAGGCATAGTGATGGTGTTGTGGGCATACATGCCATGTAGTGCCAATGCAGCGATACTACCAGCAGAGATGAAAGGGTGGTTGCTATGCATGGTGAGTAAAAAGGAATCAACAGTGACATTAAATTGTCAATTGTAAACGTAATCTTAGCCCACTTTCCAGTCATCTCATTACTATCAAGTTTCATGGGGTCTGAACTTACATTAGAACCTTAACACAGGACAAATACAAAGACTTTTATGGAGAATAAACTGATTGGATCTCATAACTAGAACACACCTGGTAAGGTGGAATCGTCTGAAGCCTGTCTCAACCATGGTTTTTGCAACTCAAGGGTTTCTCCAGAGGTTGCTAGGGGTTCCTTGAGGAATGAGCAATTTCTGCCTCTCAGATATGTAACCAATGACACCAATGATCTTTTTAGCCACTTGTAAAGGGGGGGGGGGGGGGTAATCTTCACACTGACCAATATAAAGGCCATTCTTCCAACTCGCCACTAATGTAAGAAGCATGACCATCAATATACAGGAAGTATTTATCCTACTGACCACCAATATAAGGTGATTTCATCCCATTGACCACTGATGTATGGGGTGCATTTCTCCCACTGACCACCAATGTAAGGAGCATTCTTCTCAGTGACCCCCAATGTAAGATGACCATTCCTCGCACTGGCCACCAATGTAAGGAGTATTCTTCTTAGTGACCACCAATGTAAGGTGACCATTCCTTGCACTGGCCACTAATGTAAGAGGCATTCTTCCCACTGAACACCAATGTAAGGTGACCATTCCTCGCACTGACCACCAATGTAAGGTGACCATTCCTCGCACTGGCCACTAATGTAAGAGGCATTCTTCCCACTGAACACCAATGTAAGGTGACCATTCCTCGCACTGACCACCAATGTAAGGTGACCATTCCTCGCACTGGCCACTAATGTAAGAGGCATTCTTCCCACTGAACACCAATGTAAGGTGACCATTCCTCGCACTGACCACCAATGTAAGGAGTATTCTTCTCAGTGACCACCAATGTAAGGTGACCATTCCTCGCACTGGCCACTATTGTAAGAAGCATTCTTCCCACTGAACACCGATGTAAGGGTCATTCTCATCAATGACCCCAAATGTAAGAGGAGCATTTCTCCCACTGACTACCAATATAAATAAAGCATTCCTCCCACTGACCACCAAAAAGGGGTATTCCTCCCACTGAACACCAATAAGGGGTATTCCTTCCACTGACCACCAAAAAGGGGCATTCCTCCCACTGAACACCAATAAGGGGCATTCCTCTTACTGACCATCAAAAAGGGTTATTCCTTCAACTGAACACCAATAAGAGTCATTCCTTCCACTGACCACCAACAAGGGGCATTCCTCCCACTGAACACCAACAAGGGCATTCTTCCCACCAAACACCAATAAGGGGATTCCTCCCACTGAACGCCAATAAGAGGCATTCCTCCCACTGAACACCAACAAGGGCATTCCTCCCACCAAACACCAATAAGGGGCATTCCTCCCACTGAACACCAACAAGGGCATTCCTCCCACCAAACACCAATAAGGGGCATTCCTCCCACTGAACACCAATAAGAGTCATTCCTTCCACTGACCACCAACAAGGGGCATTCCTCCCACTGAACACCAACACGGGCATTCCTCCCACCAAACACCAATAAGGGGCATTCCTCCCACTGAACACCAATAAGAGGCATTCCTCCCAGTGCACCCACTAACCACCAACAAGGGGATTCAACCCAATGAACACCAATAAGAGGCATGCTTCCTACTGACCACCAACAAGGGGCATTCCCAAGTGTTTCCTATTTTAGGCACTACTTGTAAGCCCCCTTAACAAGTTACAAAAAACACAACACTATGTTTATCAGTTCAAATATGAAGTTTGCATGTTCTCCCCGTGTTAGTTCAGATTTACTCTAGTTTCCTCCCACACTGAAAGACATTTTGATAGGCTATTTGCTTCCGTCTAAATGGGCCCTAATATGTGTATGTATGTAAGATATAGGCCTTAGATTGTAAGCTCCTTCAAGGAAGAGACTGATATGAATAAATAGTATGTAAAGTGCTAAGTAAAATGTCAGCGCTATATAAATGCCTGTGATAAATAAATAAATAAGTCCAGATAAGAAAGGGTTACTTAACAATAGTAGCAGGCAAACCCACCGCCCTAAACTCTGGTGGATGCAGTTAATGGGTTAACCCTCGTGCAGCTGTAACCGTCTCATCTCGCTGCCTCTATCTGCAATAATAACACTAGCCTGACGCCCAGCTGCAAGTTCTGCAAGACACATTTGTCAGTGCTGAAGACAGGGAATGGTGTAATGTCATGATTCCATTACACACCAGTGCCTTCACCCATTTAATACCTGCAGGTGTCCATACCAGGGGAAAGCCAGGTTCAGGAGGCAGAGTGTGGAGGAGCTGGCTTGCCATCACTTATATAGCCTAGGCAGCAATTTGAAATGTGTGATGTGGTTATACTGCAGCCTGTTAGCAGCAATGGGGCAGTGTAAGAAGAAAATTGGCATCCCTGGATCTCCCAGCTGTACTATAGTGTTTGAAAAGAAGCCTTGTGCAGGTGCAAAGAAATCTGGACTCTGCCTGAGAGTGTGTGGAACCCCGGTCATTGTGACATCTATAAAGAAGATCTGGGGCCATGGTGGATTATCATAGGGGCAGAATAGGTAGATGCTCCAGGCCTCAGACTTTGGGGTTGGGGAGGCGTAGGAATGCTAAAAATGTTCTGCACTTCTGTACTATTTATAGTAAGTCAGTGCCAGTTTTGCAAGTTTTAGAGAAGGTGTCTAACAATGGCTGCCTCTACGTTCCTCTCATTAAAGGTTTCCTTTAGGATTATACACAATCAGTATCCAAACTCCCTGTAACTGCAAGTATTGCTTTCATATTACCTAGCACCATCATAAGAGTAATTTGCAAAGAGTACACCACTGCATAAGATCTACTTTAAAAGCGGGGTACCAAATTCTTCAAAATCTCTTTACAAACGTATATCATAAGCAAAAAACAGACATCTAAGGATGTCAACCCTTGATGTCATTAAACTAGAGTGGGGCTCATCAATTAAAAAGGGCCCCCAGTTTCTTTTAGGATATTCAAAGATCATACACAAATGGTATGTAAGCTTTTCCAACCTGGAGGCATTGCTTTTATATGATCTGGCATTATCATAAAAGTAAATGGCAGAGTATACCGCTGCATGCCATCCATTTGACTTATACGTGATCCCAATGTAGGCCAACCCTTATACACGATCCCATAGTACACCAACTGTTATGCATGATCCCATAGTACATCAACTGTTATGCATGATCCCATAGTACACCAACTGTTATGCATGATCCCATGGTACACCAACTGTTATGCATGATCCCATAGTACAGCAACCGTTATGCATGATCCCTTCGTACACCGACCGTTATGCATGATCCCTTCGTACACCGACCGTTATGCATGATCCCATTGTATGCTAACCCTTAAACATTATCCCATCGTAAAACGACCTTTATCCATGATCCCATTGTACGCAACCCTTAAGCATGACCCCATTGTATGCCAACCCTTAGGCATGATCCCATTGTACACTGACCCTTAACCATGATCCCATTGTACACCAACCTTTAAGCATAATTTCCTGATACACCAACCCTTACACATGATCACATTCAACTGGCAGATGGCCCCATGAATTAAAAACAGCCCGGACCCACATTTTCCTTTAAGATAATCAGATCACAGAAAAATCATATGAAAACTCCTGTACCATACCCATTGTATGCCAATCCTAATGCATGACCCTATTGTACCCCAAACCCTTATGTGTGATACCTTTGCATGCTGACCATTTTGCATGATCCAAATGTATGCTGACCTTTATGCATGACCCTATTGTATGCTGAACCTTATGCACGACCCCATTGTAGGTTGAACTTTATGCATGCTCCCACTAAACAGGCAGGGGGTGCATGGAGGAGCGGGATGGGGGGTGGTATGAATTAAAAACAGCCTGGGCCCCACAGTTTCCTTTAAGATAATCAAAGATCATACACAAGTCATATGCCAACTCCTGTACCATACCCATTGTATGTCGACCCGTATGCATGATCTTATTGTATGCTGATCCCCATGCATGACCCCATTGTACACTGCCAACCCCCATTCATGACCCCTTTGTACGCTGACTCTTATCCATGATCTTATTGTATGCTGATCCCTATGCATGACCCCATTGTACACTGCCAACCCTGATGCATGACCCCATTGTACACTGACTCTCATGCATGATGCCATTTTACAGCGATCCCTAGACATGACCTCACTGTACTCCAACCCTTAAGCATGACCCTGTTGTACGCTGACCCTTATACATGATTCTATTGTATGCCAACCTTTATGCATGATCCCATTGTATGCCAACCCCTATGCATGACCCCATGGTACACTGACCCTTATGCATGATCCCATTTTATGCCAATACTTATACATGAGCTCATTGTACTTCAACCCTTAAGCATGACCCTGTTGTACGCTGACTTTTATACAAGATTTCATTGTATGCCAACCTTTATGCATGATCCCATTGTATGCCAACCCCTATGCATGACCACATTGTATGCTGACCCTTATGCATGATCCCATTTTACGCCGATCCTTATGCATTACCTCATTGTACTTCAACCCTTAAGCATCACTCTGCTGTACGCTGACCTTTATACACAATTTCATTGTATGCCAACCTTTATGCATGATCCCATTGTATGCCAACCCCCATGCATGACCCCATTGTTTGCTGACCCTTATGCACGATCCCATTTTATGCCAATCCTTTTGCATGACCTCATTGTACTTCAACCCTTAAGCATGACCCTGTTGTATGCTGACTTTTATACATGATTCCATTGTATGCCAACCTTTATGCATGATCCCATTGTATGCCAACCCTTTCCATGACCCCATGGTACGCTGACCCTTGAGCATGATCCCATTGTATGCCAACCCTTTGCATGACCCCATGGTACGCTGACCCTTGAGCATGATCCCATTGTATGCCGACCCCTATGCATGATCCCACTGCACACTGACCCTTAAGCTTGATCCCCTCATATGCCGACCCTTATGCATGATCCCAATATACTGGCAGGGGGGAGCCATTAAATAAAACCAGCCTGGGGCCCTCAGTTTCCTTTAAGATAATCAAAGATCATATACAATTTATATGCAAGCCCCTGTACCATATCCATCGTACCCTGACCCTCATGTATGTCCCCATTGTACTATGACCCTCATGCAAGACCCCTCTATACCCTGACTCTTAAGCATGGCCCCATTGCATGCCAACCCTCATGCAAGACTCCACTATACCCTGACCCTTAAGCATTGCCCCATTGCATGCCAACCCTCATGCAAGACCCCACTATACCCTGAACCTTAAGCATGGCCCCATTGCATGCCAACCCTCATGCAAGACCCCTCTATACCCTGACCCTTAAGCATGGCCCCATTGCATGCCAACCCTCATGCAAGACCCCACTATACCCTGACCCTTAAGCATGGCCCCATTGCATGCCAACCCTCCTGCAAGACCCCACTATACCCTGAACCTTAAGCATGGCCCCATTGCATGCCAACCCTCATGCAAGACCCCTCTATACCCTGACCCTTAAGCATGGCCCCATTGCATGCCAACCCTCATGCAAGACCCCACTATACCCTGACCCTTAAGCATGGCCCCATTTCATGCCAACCCTCATGCAAGACCCCACTATACCCTGAAACTTAAGCATGGCCCCATTGCATGCCAACTCTCATGCAAAACCCCACTATACCCTGAACCTTAAGCATGGCCCCATTGCATGCCAACCCTCATGCAAGACCCCTCTATACCCTGACCCTTAAGCATGGCCCCATTGCATGCCAACCCTCCTGCAAGACCCCACTATACCCTGAACCTTAAGCATGGCCCCATTGCATGCCAACCCTCATGCATGATCCCACTATACCCTGACCCTTAAGCATGGCCCCATTTCATGCCAACCCTCATGCAAGACCCCACTATACCCTGACCCTTAAACATGGCCCCATTGCATGCCAACCCTCATGCATGATCCCATTGTACACCGACCCTTAATCCTAATCTTATAGTGTGCTGACCCTCACACATGAACTCATTACACTAATAGGGGGGCCCATGAATAAAGAATAGTCCGGGGGCCCATAGTATAAGAAGTCCACTTTTGGGTTGAGATTCAGATAAGGACATTAGCTTCAGAAGAGTCCCCCTAATGCATGCCCAATGCCCATACTACCCTACCACCCATGTGAGCGCTATAAGTGGACTTTTCAATCTAGTGCAGGTGATGAGAATGGAGAAGCCGGTGTGATGGGGGTGCTGGGAGTGGTGCCATGTTGGGGGGTGAGGTTTGGGGTGCTGTCCGGCATCTACCCACCATCTTGCAGTGGTCCAGGGCTCTCTGGGATTTGAGGGTGCTCTCCGAGCTCCCCCTGCGATCAAGGTCCCTGGGGAGAGATTTGCCACCGATCTGGAAGATGGATCCCTGGGACCTGGGGCGATTGTTGCGCCCATTCGGTGCAGAAGTCATGCATACACATCCAGCAAGCAACGCCAAGGCGATGGATGGGAGGGAGCGGAGAGGCTCCGCACAGCCACTGTCACTCCGGATCTATGGACAGACAGACACACACTGGGATGGATGGATGGATGGATGGAGGAGGGGGGCTCCTCTACAGCAGCAGGTACCCTTCAGCCTGGACCATGGCTCCGATCTCAGCCCTGCAGTAGCATCCTTCCAGCCAGCGATAATCCCCCGATCTCAGCACACACAGCGATCTGCTGATAGGCAGGACATGGAAGAGGTGCCAATGCCATCCAGGATGATCAGCATGCTGCTCGGCCTCCTCTATGGATGCAGATCGGGACTGCTCTCCCCTCTTCTCCTCCAAGATCCTAGGAGATGCTGCTGGGTGCCACTGGAGGAGAAGGTTGGGAATCTGGCAGACTGACGTGCTTTAGCATCACAGCACATTGATAGGACGGGAATACTAATGTGATCCATCCATCCAGCCCCCTACTGTTTATATACTTATCCAATCAAACGCCCAAGAACATCAATGGCAATATTACTTCATAGGCTTCTATTATTAGACATCCCCCCCCCCCCCACCCCCAGTGTCTGTGGAATAGAGCACGCAGCCACGTAGGGAGGCATGCTCTGCTAAGGTGAGCTGTCAGTGCGGGTACACAGCCAATCACACAGCGACCCTGGGGGCACACATACACTGATCAGGGTAACATTATGGTCACTCACAGGTAAACTGATTATCTCTCTTCAATGTCATCTGAAAGTGGGGGGGTTTATTTGGCAGCAAGTGAAGTTGAAGTGTCAAAAGCAGAAAAAATGGACAAGTGTAAAGCCCCTACACACAAGTCGAAATTCGGCCGGGAATTTTCGTCCGACGACCGATCTGCCGATTTTCGGCTTGTTAGTATGGTGCTTCCGACAACCGACTCCGACTTTTCAGCTGAAAAAATTCTGGTGTGCAGGCGATATCATTTTTGTCGACCATCAAAACAATTTTTTGGTGAACTCTGTATTTTGTTATATAACTGTTAACGAGTCTGTTTTCATTGAACCAGACTTGCGATGATTGCATATATATGTGCTGTGTTACTAACAATGGTTCATTTTGCCATGCAGAACTTGTATACCAGTAGCTCCGGAAGAAGCTTGAAATTTTGAGCGAAACATGTAGGGCACCTGGCTACATGAACCTTCCCTTACGTGTAAAAGTTGTACCTACCACACAAGAGGACGCTCTGCGTTATCCTTGACATCGTTCTCGAGTCATGTAGGATGTAACGTATAGCATCCTCCTTTACTACTTTGTTCATATATGCAATTATTGTTAAACCACTTTTATATGCTTATGCCTATTGGCAAGGTGTATTTTGTTGTGTTTTTTATATCTTTTGTCCAATTATCATCTCCCTTTCTAGGGGGTTCCCTTTCCTGATTTTATGTCAATCAACAATAAAAGTTTTTTATTCTAACTCTATTGTGCCTAGAAAGTCCATTTCCATTTTTTCCCATTCTTGACAATTTTCAGGATGTGGCACATTGTTCTCTTACTATATTGCACCCCTATTTTTGCTGTATTAGTGTTGGGGCATTAGACTTGTTCGACCATCAAAACACGTCTGATTTTCGTCTCATTAGTACAGATTTCGATGGGGAAAAATCTTATGAGCAAGACTAGGCATGCTCAGAGATGAAAGAACACATAGAAAGCAATCCAACACATGACATCACTTCTGAAGTAGAATTCTGTCGTACGGGAAAATTCCAGTGCAGTCTAGAGCACATTCCAACCAACAGACACCACTCTGGACAAAAGACGGACGACCGGTCGGCAGAAATTCGTTGCGTGTGTATGAAGCTTTAGGATTTGATCAACTTTGACAAGGACTAGAATCAATGACTGGGTCAGAGCAACACCAAAACCACAGCTCTTGTGGGATGTTCCCGGAGTGCAGTGGTCAGGGCTTATCCATGGAAGAAAAACCTGCAACAGGGGGTCATGGGTGGCCAAAGCTCACTAAAGCACATGGGGAGCGAAGGCTGGTCCGTGTAGTCCGATCCAAAAGAAGAACTACTGTAGCTCAAATTGATGAAAAAGTTAATGTTGGTTCTGATAGAAAGATATCAGAATGCACAGAGCATTGCAGTTTGTTGCGAATGGTTCTGCAAAGCCGCAGACCGTTCAGTGTGTCCATGCTGACCCGTGTCCACAGCCAAAAGTGCCTAGAGTGGACACATGAACATCAGAACTGGACCACGGAGCAATGGAAGAAGGTGGCCTGGTCTGATCAACTCGAAAATGGTTCGAGGAACACAGTAACGAGTATGAGCTGTTGACTTGGCCTCCGAATATTCTAGATTTCAATCCAATTAAGCATCTGTGGGAGGTGCTGAAAAAACTATTCTAATTCAAGGAGGTTCCACCTCAAAAATGACAGGACTACTGGATCTGCTACTGACGGCTTGGAGCCAGATACCACAGCATACCTTCAGGAGGTCTAGTGGAGTCAATGTCGTGACAGGTCAGGGCTGTTTTAATGGCAAAAGGGGGACCTACTTAATATTGATTATTTTAGGCAACAAGTGAAGTTGATGAGTCAAAAGCAGAAAAAATGGGCAAGCGTAAGTATTTGATCAACTTTGACAAGGACCAAATTGTAATGGCTAGAATCGATGACTGAGTCGGAGCAACTCCAAAACTGCAGCTTTTGTGGGATGTTCCCAGAGTGCAGTGGTCAGGATTTATCTATGGAAGGAAAACTAGCGAACCAGCAACAGGGTCATGGGGGGCCAAAGCTCACTAAAGCACGAACGAAGGCTGGCCCGTGTAGTCCGATCCAACAGAACTACTGTAGCTCAAATTGATGAAAAAGTTAACTCTGGTTCTGATAGAAAGATGTCAGAATACACAGAGCATCGCAGTTTGTTGCATATGGTGCTGCCTAGCCGTAGACCAGTCAGGGTGACCATGTTGACCCGTGTCCACAGCCAAAAGTGCCTACAGTGGAGTGAACATCATAACTGGATCGCAGAGCAATGGAAGAAGTTGGTCTGGTCTGATCAACTCAAGAATGGTTTGAGGAACACTATAATGAGTATGAGCTGATGACTAAAGCCTCGTACACACGCAACAAATTTCCGCCGACCGGTCGTCCATCTTTTGTCCAGAGTGGTGTCTGTTGGTTGGAATGTGCTCTAAACTGCACACAAATTTCCCGTACGACAGAATTCTACTTCATAAGTGATGTCATGTGTTGGATTGCTTTGCATGTGTTCTTTCATCTCTGAGCATGCCTAGTCTTGCTCATAAGATTTTTCCCCATCGAAATCTGTACTAATGAGACGAAAATCGGACGTGTTTTGATGGTCGACAAAAATTATATAGCCTGCACACCAGGATTTTGTCAGCCGAAAAGTCGGAGTCGGTTGTCGGAAGCACCATACTAACAAGCCGAAAATCGGCAGATCGGTCGTCGGATGAAAATTCCCAGCCCAATTTTCAACTCATGTGTACGGGGCTTTAGCCTCTGATTTCTCTGGATATCAATCCAATCAAGCATCTGTGGGATGTGCTGAAAAAACAAGTCTGATCTTTGAAAGTCCCACTCTGAAAATTACAGGACTACTGGATCTGCTACTGATGGCTTGGAGCCAGATACCAGAGCATACCTTCAGAGGTCTAGTGGAGTCCATGCTGTGACAGGTCAGGGCTGCTTTGATAGCAAAATGGGAACTTACATAATATTAGGTGGGTTGTCATAAAGTTATGGCTGATAAGTGTATACAGTCTGCAATTAATTGTCACACCCTACCAGATAACTTCTCTTTAGGAAATGCATTGTTCCGGCAAGAAATAGCGTAGCAGGTCATACTACTCACCAGTGGCGGCCTGTGCATAGGGGGCCGCCCCCCCTAAAAAAGAAAAAAAAATTACAAAAAGAGTAATAAAGTTTTTTTAAAAAAAAAATTGCAGTCGCCGGCCTATGTGGAGGCTGGGGGGGGGGGGGGGTTTACGACCCAGAAAGGCGCTGATTGGCTGCCTTCTGGGGGCGTAACCTGGGCACAGGGCACATCGCTAGGACACCCCCACTTTCATGATATCCTGGCTGTGATTGGTCCAGTCTCCAGCCTGGACCAATCATCATCCAGGACATCCCGCTGACGTCGCAATGGGGGCGGTGCCGGTGCGTGCATCAGTCACTCAATGTCACCGCTGCTCACCTTCCCGCTGTTTCCCACCGCAGAGAAGAGGAGAGGCCGAGATGAAGGAGAAGCCGCTCACCTTCCCGCCGCCGCAGAAGAGGACGAAGTATCGAGGAGGGGAGATCTCGCCGCCGGGAGCCGAGCCGCCTCCAGGTAAGTGCATTAAATTGAAGGGAGCATGCACGCTGGTCTCTGCATTGATTGGGGGACAATGCTGTGGGCACTCTGCAATCATTGGGGTACAATGCTGTGGGCACTCTGCAATCATTGGGGTACAATGCTGTGGCACTCTGCAATCATTGGGGTACAATGCTGTGGGCACTCTTCAATCATTGGGGTACAATGCTGTGGCACTCTGCAATCATTGGGGTACAATGCTGTGGCACTTTGCAATCATTGGGGTACAATGCTATGGGCACTCTGCAATCATTGGGGTACAATGCTATGGGCACTCTGCAATCATTGGGGTACAATGCTGTGGGCACTCTGCAATCATTGGGGTACAATGCTGTGGCACTCTGCAATCATTGGGGTACAATGCTGTGGGCACTCTGCAATCATTGGGGTACAATGCTGTGGCACTTTGCAATCATTGGGGTACAATGCTATGGGCACTCTGCAATCATTGGGGTACAATGCTATGGGCACTCTGCAATCATTGGGGTACAATGCTGTGGCACTCTGCAATCATTGGGGTACAATGCGGTGGCACTCTGCAATCATTGGGGGACAATGCTGGGGGCACTCTGCAATCATTGGGGTACAATGCTGTGGCACTCTGCAATCATTGGGGTACAATGCTGTGGCACTCTGCAATCATTGGGGACAATGCTGTGGTGCTCTGCAGTGATTGGGGACAATGCTGTGGCGCTCTGCAGTGATTGGGGACAATGCTGTGGCACTCTGCACTGATTGGGGACAATGCTGTGGCGCTCTGCATTGAAAGGGGTTCGCACGCTGAACTCTGCATTGATGGGGGCACGGAACAGTGTTCATTGCATTGAAGGGGGCACAGCACAGTTGCATTGAAGGGGGCACGCACGCTGAACTCTGCATTGTGGGGGCACAGCACAGTGTTTATTGCATTGAAGGGGTCACAGCACAGTGTTTATTGCATTGAAGGGGGCACAGCACATTTTTCATTGCATTGAAGGGGGCACAGCACAGTTGCATTGACGGGGGCATGCACGCTGAACTCTGTATTGTGGGGGCACAGCACAGTGTTCATTGCATTGAAGGGGGCACAGCACAGTGTTTATTGCATTGAAGAGGGCACAGCACAGTGTTTATTGCATTGAAGGGGGCACGCACGCTGATCTCTGCATTGAAGGGGGCACGCACGCTGATCTCTGCATTAAAGGGGGCACGCACGCTGGTCTCTGCATTGAAAGGGGGCATGTACGCTGGTCTCTGCATTGAAAGGGGGCATGTACGCTGGTCTCTGCATTGAAAGGGGGCATATACCATCTCCTGTACCATGACCTGTGCCATGCCTATACCATATCTGTGCCATGCCTATACCATATCTGTGCCATGCCTATACCATATCTGTGCCATGCCTATACCATCACCTGTGCCATGCCTGTACCATGACTTCAAAGTCACGCAATTTTTTACTGCGTTTTTTGGCGCGAAACAATACCTATTACATTTTTCTTTTTGCGCCCCCCCAAAAATTTTGAGCACCAGCCGCCACTGCTACTCACATGTCACAAAACTCAGTAGGCTTAAAAGAGACGTTTGAGGTATACAAATAAAAAAACAGACTTCTATACTCACCTCTATGCTGCAGCTGTCCCACATCGGCTCTAAGACTGAGAACTGAGCGATCACATGACCGCTGATCGCTCATTTCTCAGTCTACGCTACTGTCAGTCACCACTCTCCACTCTGCTTCTCCATTGCTCACTGTGGTGTTGAGCTAGAGAGGGGATGGGCACATCTGGCTTTGGCTCTCAGCCGTGCACTGAGAGCTGGAGGTAGTTGTCAGTCAGGCATGGATACAAACAATATTGTCGGGATCCTCACAGAGCCTGGAGCAGCTCTGACAGCAGGCAATAGCCAGCTCTCAGCTGACTCTGGGTCACAGGAGCGGAAATGTAAGGGCATTCCTGTGACCCACACAGCCTTACTTCTCTTTTAAAGTTTATCAAAAGACAAAAATTATTCTTTCATTTTGGATAGAGTAGAGGGGGTTAAAGGGCTCATTCACACTATATCCAATGGGCTGCATTGATGTGCTTTTGATGCTCTTTTGTGCAATCAATGAATAAAGGTTTTATAGATAAATATGATTTATTGGATCTTTTTTGTAGTCAGCATCAAGGGATTCAGAAAAAAAGAGAGAGCCTTAGTAAAACAAAGCAAAGCCCCCCCTCCCCTCCTTAAATAAGTGTTCCCATCAGAGTCCCCTAATACATCAGCTTCCCCATTAGAGACCCCCCCCTTTTCATCAGTGTTTCCATAAGAGTCCTTCTTAGATCAGAGCTCCAACGTACATCGGCGTCCCCATCAGAGTTCCCCATTTGAGTCTCTCCTTATGTCACCGCCCCATCAGAGTCCCCCACATCACTGTCTCCATCAGTATGTTAATTAGAATCCACCTTTACATTAGTGTCTCCATCAGAGTCCACCTTTACATCAGTCTCCCCATCAGAGTACCCCTTTATAATAGCATCTCCATCGGAGCCCCCCCTTATCTCAGTGTCCCGATCAAAGTCCCCTCATACATCAGTGCCTCGATCAGAATCTCCCTTACATCACTGTCTCTATCAGAATCACACCTTATGTCAGAGTTCCCCCTTGCATCAGTGTCCCCATCAGAGTTTCCGCTACAACATTGACCCCAATCAGGGCCTCCCTAACATTTGATTCTTCATCCAGTGTCCCACCTTATATCAGTGTCCACATCAGAATCCCCCCTAACATCAGTGTCCCCATCAGAGCCCTACCTTACATCAGAGTTTACCCTTACATCAGTGTCCCCATCAGAGTCCTACCTTACATCAGAGTTTCCCCTTACATCAGTGTCCCCATCAGAGTCCTACCTTACATCAGAGTTTCCCCTTACATCAGCGTCCCCATCAGAGTCCCTCCTTTCATCAGAGTTCCTTCTTATATCATTATTACCATCAAGGACCCCTGTACATCTGTGTCTCTGTCAGAGTCCCCCCCCCCCCTTATATGAATGTCCCCTCTTACATCAGTGTCCCCCTCAGAGTCTCCATAAGCCTCCCCCTTACTTCAGTATCCCCATCAGAGTTCCCCCTTACATTAGTGTCTCCATCAATGCCCCCCCCCTTACATCAGTGTCCCAATCAGAGTCCCGGCTTCCATCAGAGTTCCCCCTTACATCAGTGCCCCCTTTGCATCAGTTTCCCCTGTTACATTAGTGCCTCGATCAGGGTCCCCTCTTACATCTGTTTTCCCAGTAGAGTCCCTCCTTACACCAGAGTTCCCCCCTTACATCTATATTGCCATCAGAGTCTCCATAAGAGTCCTCCCTATATCACTGTCTCCAACAGAGTTCCCACTTACATTAGTGTCCCCATCAGAGTCCCCCCTAAATCAGTGCCTCCATCAGAGTTCCCATGTACATTGGGATCTCCATCAGAGTCCCTTTCTACATCAGGGTCCCATCAGATATTGCCATTTATTTTTCTTTCCCTCTGCTGAGATACTGTTTTTATGCTGCACCATCCTCCTCCTGGCCAGCAGGGGGAGAGGTAAAGCCAAGCTAGCTCATAGACTTCTATGCACAGTCCTGAGAATACTGGGAGTTGTAGTTTGAGATGGCAGCCATATAATGGCTACACTATAATGGTCACACTACATTTCTCAAAATACACTGTGCAGTAGGAGCGGAGAGAGAATTTTGAATAAACTGCCTGGGAAAGTTCTTCCTCGTGTCACCGAGGAGAGAAATACATCTCTGTCAGAGTATTCACTTGCCAGTGGGGATTCAAACCTGAGACTAGGAGTGGCAGCACAGCACCACCCTTATCACAGATCCTGCATCCTCGGCTTACTACTGCTGATAATCAGATGCATTCAGGGAGAGACTGAGGGGGGCCCCCTTCTACAGTGAGCGCCCACAGCAGCATCCTTGGGACTGGTGAGAGGGCTATTTGTCCATTCCTGATACTGCTAGCAGGGACTGAGCCACTGAAGCGGTACATCAAATGTACCCAATTCATACAACACCCATACTGCACTCGATACTGCACTTATTTTGGTATTTCATTATACCCAACCTTTACCACATCTGAACCACATCTGCTTTGCACCTGTGCTGAGACTAAACCATACCTATACTGTACTGTACTGTGTATAGTATACTGTTAAGTGCACTAACGCTCTTAAAGAACCCAGACGATAGCCGGCAGAAGAACATCTCAAAGGACTGCCCTTCCTGTATTCATTATTTTGCAAGCCCCTTTTGTTCCCTGCCCCCTCTGGTCGTATCCTCCTTTTCTTTTGGACTGTACATACCCAGTAAGTCTAGGACTAGTGTCGCCGGCATAAATGTGCTCTGGCAGTATAGTTCCAGCACTTGGTAGATTCAATTAAGCTTTACTTTTGCTCACTGCTGCACCTGGGGTGGCCTTGCTACTATTTATGCTGATCTGGATGCCAATGTCACCTTATGCCTAGTCCTTACTGTTAATCGTTTTCATCTGCTAAATTGTGTTACCATATTACCATTGTTAATCCATTTTTTGCCTAGTTACCAACCATATTGGGGGACAATATATTAAGTATGCCTTTACTACCTGGTTTGTTGCCTGTTTTCTTTGATAAAACACCACTATTGGATACTAAGTATAGTTTTCAGTGATTTCCTGTGATATTGTATGTTTGGTGAGTTAGAGGGGCTAAGATTTGTGAGAAGATAGAGGCAAAGAAAAGAGGACTCATCTAGTGGCTCCTACAAGGGTAGAGCTACAATTCTCCTTATCAAAGTCCCTGTTACATCAGTGTCTCCATCAGAGCCCACATTAGCGTCCCCATCAGAGTCTCCTCTTACATCAGTGTCCCCATTGGAGTCCCTCCTTACATCAGAGTTCCCCCTTTCATCAATATTGCCACCTGTCCAGGGGTTATATGCATGCAGCATTGGAATTTCTGGGTTGGAGTTCTAAGATGTGTGCAAGTTTATTTGTGCTCTATTTCCACCCCTGGGCTTGAGTGTGAATTACCAGCCATCTGTCGGACGCCTTTTCTATTAGCAATGGTATAGGAGGGGTGTCGCTTATCTCTCCAAATTTATGTATACACCCAGAAACTGTCCTTACAGAGCCACACTTGTGCAACCATAAAATAATTTATGCCAAATCACACACACTATTTTTTTCCTTGCCATCTGATGTGGTTGACTTTTGTAAATGTGAATTCCTGTTCACAAGGCAAACTGATGCCATACCCTACCTAGGTATCCAACTACCAGCTAAGCTCTCAGACCTATATGCTAGAAATTATATCCCTCTCCTCCAAATGATACAAACTGATCCTAAAGAAATGGAACAGACTCTGGTTATCTTGGTTTAGCAGGTTTGCTATTTTAAAGATGAATGTCCTCCCCAGATTTCTAGACATAATGCAGGCAGTAGGCTACCTTCTACCAGTGTAAAAGTAATGCGCAGACTTTTTAACTCCTTTATATGGCATAACACGGCCCCTAGACTAAACCCATCTTACACTGCTAAAAGATAAAGGGGGTAATGGACTACTGGAATTGAAATGCTATACTTGAGCATGCCTCCTTACATGCGTAGCAGATTGGCATTTACATGCACCCTACAAAGAGTGGGTTCCCTGGAATGCACTCTCTCCCCTCATGTCTTAAATGTTGGTCCTTGGCTTACCTCTAAGGCCCTGTTCACAGAAGGCAATTTGAAATCATAAAATCTTGTCAGTACGCACAGTGCGTGTTAGGGTGCCATTATTATTTATGGCACCCCAAATGCGGTGCAATTCTGCCATGATTGTCAGCAATCAAGGAAAAATGCATGGTTAAAAATCATGGGAGCTTCTTTTGGGCGATAAATGAGCATAGGGTAGGCCCTTGAAGTGAATGAGCTGCCCTATGTGCGACAAGCATTTCCACATGTAAATAGCGTTTTAAAAATCGCGAGTGAGCATTCCCTCTACGTAAGGTCTGAACAGAGTCTTAGACAGCTTTAAGAAACCTACTGTATATGCCTATCTTTTCAATGGAGCTGCTATACAAACCGTCAGATAGTATGCTTATGGTCTTCAGTTTCAATGTTTTTAAGTCCGATGATGCCTATTCAAGGCAACCCCTGATTTCCCACTGGGCCTCTCGCCACATTTAGGGACCAGCTGGACATATCACTTCTGATTCTGACTCACTTCCTATGTGGACTCAACTCTAAATTAAACATTTTCTGAATCAACCTGTTTCCAGACAGGTATTTGGCAGAGAGCCATCACACTAGGTCGCTCCGACTTCGGGGGCGACCTGTGAAGTCCCGTGCACCGCGACTTCGGCGCGACTTGCACGGACTTCATATAATGAATGTCTATGCAAGTCGCTCCGAGGTCGCCCCAAAGTAGTACAGGACCCTTTTTCTAAGTCGGAGAACGAGTCCTGTAGCACTGCAAGTCCCCTGACAAGACGCGGTAGTGTGAATGGAGACTTATTCTTTTTTGTTTATGTTTAGTTTAAATTATGATACAAAGATTTTTTTTACACATCATTAACACTTCAAGATTGTTATAACATAAAAAGGGTTCAATAAGGATAATATTACATTTTAACACAGTATAGGGTGGCACAGTGGTGTAGTGGTTAGCACTTTCACCTAGCAGCAAGAGGGTTGCTGGTTCGAATCCCAACCACGACACTACCTGCCTGGAGTTTGCATGTTCTCCCTGTGCCATCGTGGGTTTCCTGTGGGTACTCCGGTTTTCTCCCACACTCCAAAGACATGTTGGTAGGTTAATTGGATCCTGTATGGCGGTGGCCGGAAGATGACGCCGTGAGGAGGAGCTCTGTGGTAATCCGCACTCTCCGTTTGGGCGTCCGCATGATGCAGTGAGTGAGAAGCAGCCACATACCCCGAAGTCTCGCGAGAGCAGTAGTACGTAGCCGGCGCGCTCACACGCTCACCCCACGAGGCTCCCGAAGCGATTGATCGGAGACGGACGGAAGGACGGTAGCGGCTGCCTCCGGTGGCAGAGGAGGTAGCCGGCGACTGAGGCCGTACAGTTGTGGCATACGGCCCATGCAAACCGTAGAGCGGTACGCTCGAGAGAGCCAAGGACGGCCGGGCCGGAGAGCAGATATATCCGCTTACTTCCTCCGGGGACAGCGGAGGGAAGGAGTGGAGGAACGCTCCAGGATGGCGCCGATGAGAGCGGGCACACAATACCGCAGCTGTGGCCAAAAAAGATACCAAAGCGATGAGAAACAGTAACGAACCCCTAGAGCAATCTACCATAAGAGAGATGGAGGATTTATCTTCACCAGGGGCTGAACAGCGGGAGGCAGATCCCTCATCACCTCAAGCTCCATATACACAGTCAGAGGAATGGAGAGGAGATGCCCACCAAGCAAGACTTGACTGCGATTGCTGCAAGCATAGTAAGTTCTTTAACCTTGGAAATAAATTCATTGAAGGGGCAGATTAACCAGATGGATAATAGAATTGAGGTGATGAAGAAGGGGCAAAACCAGCAAGTGGAAAGAATGGAGTATATAGAGGACTCGCATAAATTGATTTCTAAACAGTTAATTATGCTCCAATTGCTGCAAGATGACGGTGAAAACAGGCAACGACGTAATAATGTACGCCTCAGGGGTCTGTCTGAAGACGTAGCTGGTCCTGATTTAAAAGGCAAGATAACTGAAATTTTCAATGATTTACTGGACCGATCTCACACAGAGACCATGGAAATAGATCGAGCACATAGAGTCAAGGCCCCTCGTAGTATGGGGGTGGACTCGCCACGGGACGTTCTGGCTAGGATACATTTTTTTTCCCAGAGGGAATTAATTATGCAGAAAGCATGGGAGAGAGGCCCCTTTGAATATGAAGGATCAAAGATCAAGATTTTGCCAGACTTATCCAAGAACACATTAAGAATGCGGGCTATGGTTAAGCCATTACTTAAAGGAATTCAGCAAGCGGGAGCAACCTACCATTGGGGACATCCATTTCATATAAAGATAAAGAAGGGGGCCTCTGTGTTCATCTTACGTTGGCCTGAGCAGTTAAAAGGCCTCTTCTCTTTCTTACAAATACAGCCAATCGAAGTCCCAGATTGGTTAGGTACTTTTTCAATACCTAATCAGTCGGGGGAGATTATTAAGGAATAGAGGCATAAGATGCAAGTAAATAGGGACTAATGGAAGTGAACTAAGCATAGAAGGTCGATATGTAAAGTTGGCTATGTTTATTGACATGCTTAAATTGCTGTGTTTTTGGGTCAGGTATGGGGTCGGTGTGTGAGCGGGCCAAAACGTGGGGGGTGGCTATGTCAGGGATGGTGAGGTGGTAAGGGGGTGGTGTAAAACGGGAACAGATTCAACAGAATCAAGAATGGGCTTTGTGATAATAATGTGAATTAATTCTTAAATGCATAAAAAGCCAGGTTAGCACCCCCCGATCCCTATCCGCCCATCTCAGTTGGGTGATAAGGGCGGACGCCCAGGGGAGCGCGGACCCACAGTGGTTTGTCGCAATATACACTAAATTTTTCTCCCTTTTTTTTTTTTTTCTCTCCTTCTCCCCTACCCCTGTTTTCATCCGTTGGATTTAACAGGACGGGGAGAAGAAGGAATTTTTTTTTTTTTCTTTTTCTCTCCTTCTCCCCTACCCCTGTTTTCATCCGTTGGATTTAACAGGACGGGGAGAAGAAGGAATTTTTTTTTTTTTCTTTTTGTGTGTGTTGTTACATTCTTCCTCACGGTGAGCGTCTTCAGAGTGCCAGCCCAATTAGGCCGCGTCTTGTTACGCACGGTCAAGTTTTGACCAAATTAGTTGATACACACTGTCACACCGGTGATAGAAAGAGCGAGGGGCCCCCCTTCTCCCCCTTTTTTTTTTTTTTGTTTTATCTCCTTATTTCCCTACCCTCTAGTCTCTCCTCCTTTCCTCCTCCCCCCTCCCGGCTTTCCTCCTCCGGTTTCCCTGGAAGATAGTATAAATATTATTGGGGGTTAACCTAGGGGGGAGGAGAATGCAAGGTACAAAAATTTCGTCTTTAAATGTGAGGGGGTTATCTACCCCCCAAAAGAGAACAAGGGTATTGTGGGACATGCGTCGTAGCCGAACTCAAATTGCATTTTTTCAAGAAACGTATTTCAAAAGTGAAAAAATTCCGAGATTACATAATAGGGACTTCCCTTGGGCATATCATGCTCCATCGCCAGTTGCAAAATCCAAGGGAGTCAGTATGATTGTAGCGAGAGAGGTAGCCTGGACTTATATAGATTCACAAGCAGATCCAGAGGGAAGATACCTAATGGTAAAAGGAAAGATAGGGAAAAAGACGGTTACGATGATAAACATTTACTTCCCTAACAACAATCAGGTGGCGTTCTTAATGAAGTTGATACCAATGGTATTGGAGTTTCAGGAGGGCTCGTTAATTATGGGGGGAGACTTTAACTACGCTCCAGAGCCCTTATTGGACACCTCAATGGGTACATCCCATTTGCTATATGCTCGTTTGAAAAAATTAAGCCGGGAACTCTCTCTCCTTAATCTAATTGACCCTTGGAGACTCTTGAACCCCCAGGAGAGGGATTACACATATTACTCAGCAATACACAACAGGTACTCTAGGATAGATCAGATTATGATTTTGCAGGCGGATCTTTCCAGAGTGATGTCTTCTCAGATTGACTCTTTCTCCGTGTCGGATCACTCTCCGATACATGTTACAATACATTTTGATGAAGGTCCAATAAGACCACCGACATGGAGACTGAATGAATCTTTATTGCAGACTATAGATACAAAGATGGAGATAGAGACAGAACTGGTAAATTATTTTCAGGAAAACACGAGTACACAAATATCTCCATCGAATATCTGGGAGGCCCATAAGTGCGTTATTAGGGGAGTATTGATCAGGCTGGGCTCAAAACGTAAACGTGAAAAAGAAAGAGATGTCCCAGATAGAGGCTCTGAGTTCAGCTCATAAAAAGTCAGTGGCGAAAATTCACTTAGTACCCCTCACTAAGGCAAGGGAAAAATTAAATGGTCTGTTATATGAGAAAGTGATGAGATCCCTAGTGGCACAAAGGAGGCATTTTTATGAATATGCAGATAAGCCAGGCGCGATGCTTGCGCGGGCCCTAAGGGGCCCTCAGAAGCGTACGGTAATCTCGCAGATACAAGGAAGAGGTGGACAAAGAAAATATGATACGGCAGAAATAACAGAAGAATTCTATAGATTTTACCAGGATCTATATGATATTGCCTCCTCTGGACCAACAAAGGGGGGGGGGGGTGCTGACATCGATGAGGCGATTGAATACATTAAAAAGTCAGAAATGCCCCCTTTGGATGCAGAACAGGCGAGAGCTTTAGAGGAGAGGATTTCAGAGGAAGAATTAAAACTGGCATTAGATCAAACAAAACCACATAAAGCCCCAGGCCCGGATGGCTTTTCATTAACATATTATCAACAGTTTTTCAAAGTCCTAAAAATGCCGCTACTGGCACATTTAAATCATATTGGGGACGGGGGGGACATGCCAGTAGATTCTTTAAGGGCCTATATCACCCTGATCCATAAAGAAGGGAAAGATTCCACGATATGTGGAAGTTACCGCCCAATTTCATTGCTAAACCTCGACACTAAATTATTCGCAAGGGTGATAGTGAATCGGATTTTGCCTTATGTCCCGAATTTAATCCATCTTGATCAAGTTGGATTTGTCCCCACAAGAGAGGCGAGGGATAATACTACCCGGGCAATCGACCTGGTCTTTCATATACGACGACAAAAAATACCAATGATGCTTCTGTCCATTGATGCCAAAAAGGCTTTTGACAGGGTGGCCTGGAATTTCATCAGGGCCACCCTGTCACATATTGGCCTAGGAGGAAGAATGATGACGTATATTATGTCATTATACTCTAGCCCCACAGCGGCGGTAAGGGTCAATGGATGGAATTCCAAATTCTTTCAGATTAAAAACGGTACTCGCCAGGGATGCCCACTTTCGCCATTGATTTTTATTCTGGCTCTGGAGCCTCTACTTTGTAAGATTCGCCGAAACCCCGAAATAGCAGGACCTGAGATGTTGAAAGGGCAACAGAAGGTAGCAGCCTATGCAGATGACCTGTTATTTTTTGTGACAGAAC
Source organism: Pelophylax lessonae (assembly GCF_965119305.1). NCBI lineage: Eukaryota > Metazoa > Chordata > Amphibia > Anura > Ranidae > Pelophylax > Pelophylax lessonae. Next base: position 119,631,916 of record NC_138768.1, read on the forward strand.
CTGACAAATCACTACCACAAATTTTGAATGCTATCAAAGAGTATGGGAAGGTGTCTTTTTTCAGAATGAATATTTCAAAGTCGATAGCATTAAATGTGTCCATACCTATGGGAAAATGGAGAGATCTACGGACATTACTCGCCCTGCAGTGGAATAATCAATCAATAGTATATTTAGGGATACATATCACTCCAAATCCGGTGGATTTATACGAGGAAAATTTCTCCCCACTTCTGAGGACACTTAGGGGCGATGTACGAAAATGGCAGACATTGGCCCTGTCATGGTTTGGCCGTTGCAGTGCTTTGAAAATGAATGTACTGCCTCGTTTGCTGTATGTTATACAGGCTGTGCCAATAGCATTACCGATGGTATTCTTTGAACAGGTGAAGGCATTGTTTCGATCCTTCATCTGGGCGAAGAAATCTCCACGTATAGGCATTCAGACTCTGACCCTTCCAAAGGTAAAAGGAGGGATGGGCTTACCTGATTTGCTTCGGTACTACAGGGCAGCCCACCTCATGAGAATTTATGATTGGCACTGCAATTATTCTCATAAACAGTGGGTGCAGATGGAAAGGGAAATTATGAACTCCCCCTTACCAGTGGCCCCATGGACTCCTATTGCGAAATCGGAGATGATTTGGGGGCATCCGACAATTGGGGCAACGTTACATGTAGCATCAAAAATACAAAATTATAAAACAGTGGCTCCGTCGATCTCTCCATTGACGCCCTTGGTGGGGAATTCACTCTTTACCCCTGGGAATACTAATGCGAGAATTATAGATTTGGCCAAAGAGGGTAGAGCAAGATTATGTGACGTGTGGACTCAAAAAGATCCTCCCACTGTGGAGGAGATGGTATCATGGGCCGAAGGAAAGCTAGATTTGTTCAGTGCGTTCCAACTTAGACACTACTGTAAGCAGTTACAGAATCAGGGCTATTTACCACGCCCGTTATCAGTATTTGAGGCCCTTTGCAAGGGAGAAGAGAGAATCTCGCGTGTACTCTCTGATCTGTACTCGATCTTAGGGGGAATACACGTGCCAGACCCCCCGAGCTTTGTGCGGAGGTGGGAACAGGACCTAGCGGTCTCATTTAGCCAACAGCAAGTAAATAAAATTCTAAAACTAGCGCACAAGGCCTCATTAGCCAGTAGATACCAAGAGGTTGGTTACAAAATATTAACCAGATGGTATAGGGTGCCATGGACCCTTCACAAAATGGATCAAAAACATCCGGATAAATGCTGGAGGTGTGGGGAAGTAGGAGGAACATTGGTCCATATATTCTGGTCATGCCCCGCTATTAGGGACTTTTGGAATGAGGTGGCCCGGATAGTTGAAAAGTTGACATTGAATAAGGTGAGAGAAGACCCGGCTTTATGTTTATTACATTGCACGAGCAATTCAATTAAGCGATATAGAAATTCGATTTTGATACATCTATTGAACGCGGCTAAAGCATGTATACCCGCTATGTGGAGACTAACACAACCACCAACACTAAGACTATGGTATGCATATGGGGATGACCCAGCGGTCATGGTGCATGTGGGCACTAATGACAAAGTTAAAGGTAGGTGGAGGATCCTTAAGAACGATTTCAGGGACTTAGGTAATAGATTGAGGAAAAGGACCTCCAAGGTGGTTTTCTCTGAAATACTGCCTGTACCTCGAGCCACACAGGAGAGGCAGAAGGAGCTTAGGGAAGTTAACAAGTGGCTGAGGAATTGGTGTAGGAAGGAGGGGTTTGGGTTCCTGGAGAACTGGGCTGACTTCTCAGTCGGCTACCGGCTCTTTAGTAAGGATGGGCTGCACCTTAATGGGGACGGTACAGCTCTTTTGGGGAGAAAGATGGCCACCGAGTTGGAGGGGCTTTTAAACTAGGAGACGGGGGGGAGGGCTCAGAAATAGAATCAGTCAGGAGGGAGCAGAGGACTGAAGGCAGTTGTAGGGTCAATAGCGACAGTAGGTCAACAACATCAATTGGCGGGTCTGTGCGGGAGAACAGCAGACCAAACAGAAATAAACAAAACCGCCAATCACGTTTAACTTCCGTAAAACTAAGAGGGGTATATGCTAATGCCAGGAGCCTAGCTAATAAGATGGATGAGTTGGACATGTTAGTACATGAGGAGGACATAGACCTTGTGGGAATAACGGAGACTTGGTTCGACCCCTCACATGACTGGCTGGCCAATATCCAAGGGTATTCGGTGTACCGGAAGGACAGGGTTGGTAAAAGAGGGGGAGGGGTATGTCTCTATGTCAAGAACAATATAAAGGTGCTAGAAAGGAGTGACATTACGGATGGGATGAGCATGGATTTAGAATCTGTGTGGGTTGAACTCGATAGGGAAGAAGATAAGGGAAAAGTAGTTGTGGGGGTTTGCTATAGGCCACCTAACCAAGGGGAGGAGGTAGAGCTGGAATTTTTAGCACTAATAGGTAAAGCGGCAAAACTAGGATCAGTCATCATATTGGGGGACTTCAATTATCCCGACATTGACTGGGAAGAGGGGACTGCACACTCGCACAAGGCCCGGCTATTCACGGAAACCTTACAGGATAACTACATGTCGCAGTTGGTGGATTCCCCTACTAGAGAGAATGCTATCCTGGATCTATTGATCACTAATGACCCAGACATAATCTCGGAGGTAGGAGTCCAGGACAACCTGGGCTCTAGCGATCACAGGATGATCATATTTAGTATAAATAACAATATAAAAAGGCAAGTGGGGAACATAAGAACCCTAAACTTCAGAAGGGCAGACTTTCCAAAATTGTACTCATTGATGGAAAGGGTAAACTGGGACCAAACCCTGGGATCACTGACCACAGAGGAAAAATGGGAATGCTTTAGAACAATATTAAGCAAAGGCATCTTGCAGTGCATTCCTATGGGGAATAAATTTAGAAGAGACAAAGCCAAACCTGGCTGGCTAAACCGTAGCGTTAAAAAACTTATTAGGGGAAAAAAATTGGCCTTCAAGAAATATAAATCAGAGGGCACCGTATCGGCCTTCCAGCAATACAAGGAGGAAAATAAGAAGTGTAAACACGAAATCAAGATGGCTAAAATCAACTTTGAGAGACAAATAGCGGAGGATAGTAAAAAAAACCCAAAGAAATTCTTTAAATATATCAACAGCAAAAAAACTAGGGCAGAGCATATTGCACACATAATTAGCGATGATGGGAGGATGGTTACAGAGGACACTGAAAAAGCAACCGTGCTGAATTCTTTTTTCTCGTCAGTCTTTACGCAGGAAAAGGAAGGGTACACTGACCATGACTGTATGGTTAGTAGTAATACACAGGACTTGCCACTATGGCTAACAGAGGGGGAAATCAGGGAAAGACTGGATAAACTTAACACAAACAAATCACCAGGCCCGGATGGCGTACATCCGAGAGTGCTCAAGGAACTCAGTATGGTTATATCTAGACCACTGTTCCTGATCTTTGCTGACAGTATTAGGACAGGAGATGTACCAGGGGATTGGAGGAAGGCTAACGTGATTCCGATATTCAAAAAGGGCCAGAGACATATCCCGGGAAATTATAGGCCTGTCAGTCTGACATCAATAATATGTAAACTTTTGGAGGGGATGATAAGGGACTATATCGTAGAGTATGCTAAAGACAACAACATCATCAGTAGTAACCAGCACGGGTTTACAAATGGGCGATCTTGTCAAACCAATCTCTTAGCATTCTACGAGGAAGTGAGCTGTGAGCTAGATAGGGGGAGACCAGTGGATGTGGTGTACTTGGATTTCGCTAAGGCGTTTGATACAGTTCCCCACAAGCGCTTAATTTATAAAATAAGGTCTGCAGGTATCGACAGCAGGGTTTGCTCTTGGATACGGAATTGGCTAAAAGGCCGTGTCCAAAGGGTAGTAATAAACAGCGCATACTCAGACTGGTCTGAGGTAGTAAGCGGGGTGCCCCAGGGCTCAGTCCTGGGACCAACCTTGTTCAATTTATTCATAAACAGCATTGAGGAAGGGATCAGTAGTTCGTTATCAGTTTTTGCAGATGACACAAAATTGGCCAGGGCAATAACTGCACAGCATGAAGCAGATATCCTACAGAATGACCTGGACAAAATTACGGAGTGGGCAACGACATGGCAAATGAGGTTTAATGTGGAGAAGTGTAAGGTTTTGCACTTGGGGACCAAAAACATAAAAACACAATACACGTTAGGAGGGGAACCCTTGGGGGAATCAAAAATGGAGAAAGATCTGGGAGTCTTAGTTGATGATAGATTAGGCAACAGCATGCAATGCCAAGCGGCAGCTTCCAAAGCCAACAGAATATTAGCATGCATAAAGAAAGGGATGTATTCCAGAGATAAGACTATAATCCTTCCACTTTATAAAACTCTGGTCCGACCGCATCTGGAGTATTCTGTCCAGTTCTGGTCGCCAGTCCTCAGGAGGGATGTGTTGGAGCTGGAGAAAGTCCAGAGAAGGGCAACTAAACTGATTAGGGGGTTGGAGGACCTTACCTATGAAGAGCGGCTGCAATCGCTCGATTTATTTTCCCTGGAGAAAAGACGTCTGAGAGGGGACATGATAGCAATTTATAAATATCTTAATGGGGATCTCAGCTTAGAAGAAAAGCTGTTCATTCGAAGGAATTGCATGAGGACTCGAGGACATACAATGCGATTAGAGGAGAAGCGTTTTAACCTCAGGCAACGTGGGGGGTTCTTTACTGTTAGGGCTACAAGATTGTGGAATTGTCTACCACAAGAGGTGGTTTCTGCGGGTAGTATGGTGACTTTCAAAAGACTCTTAGACTTACATCTCAAGGATCAGGAGATTGAGGGCTATGTTAGATGATTACAGTCACACACACCTACACAGGTTGAACTGGATGGACTATTGTCTTTATTCAACCTCACCTACTATGTAACTATGTAACTATGTAAGATTAGGGAAATCCATAGGATGGAGGCATTGACAGCAGCACGATTAAATATGGAAGAAAGACATAGGTTGAGATGGCAAACATGGACGAATTTCACATGTTCTGAAGAATATTTACAGGAGGTGAGTTAGGTGGCGATGGGGGATGGTGGGGGGGGGGGGATCGAGGGGGGGAGGACTGGAGGGAGGGGGGTGGAGGGGGGAATTTTTCTTCCTGTCTTTTTCCTTTCTCCCCCCCCAATCTTTTCTTCCCTTTCCCCCCCTCCCCTTAATTTTTTTTTTTTTTGTAAAGCCCTCGGACCCTCTCTCCAGCGGTGTGGCAGTGGAGGAAACAACGGAGGGTAGGCTCTGAAGAATAGGAGAGCGCTCGTGCAATATCTCGTTTGTCTGTGAGTGTGTATTGTGAGGTAATGGGGTATTTGTTGTAATGGGTGGGCATATTGCCCCCCCCCTTTTTTTTTTTCTCTGGTGGGTGGTGCTGAATTTAGCAAGTTAATCCTTCCTCCCATATTGGGAGGAAGGTCAGAGTACACTATATATAATGTTGGTTGTATGAATTAATAGGATGTATAAATAAGGGGTGTGAAGGGGTTGCAATAGGTGGGGATGGGAACTATGATAAACACTGAGATTGTGGGGGGTTTTCCCCACCCCCCTTTCTTTTTTCTTTTTTTTTTCTCTTTTGGGATGTGGTGTTGAATTTAGCAAGGGAATCCTCCTTCCAGAGGCGTAACTAGAACCTTCAGGGCCCCGATGCAAGAAACCATGAAGGGCCCCCCAGACCCCTGGCCGGGGCCCTTCCCTTCAAGCCCGGGGCTTTTCCCACTAATCCTGGGGCTCTTTAATCTCATTGCATGGCCTTTTATTATGGTCCCGCATCAGGATCCTTTCACAAGTTCTGCAGTGGGCCCCCTTCCTGCAATCTTGGGGCCTCCCCACAGTGGTGAAATGCCAGGGCCCGGTCGCAAGTGTGACCTTTGAGATCCTAGAAGTTCACCCACTGGTTTGCTACCGGGCCCCCTGGAGCATGGGGCCCGGTAGCGATTGCAACCCCTGCAACCCCTGTAGTTACGCCCCTGCCTCCTTCCCATATTGGGAAAAAGGTCAGAGTACACTATATAAAAGTTTGCTGTATGATGCAATATGTTGAGTAAGTAAAGGGATATCAAGGGTACACAATTGTGTGGTTATTGGATTTAGAATAAGCACAGTGTTGGTTTGGTGTTCTTTTTTTTTTTTTTTTTTTTAGGTTTTTGAAGTGATGCATGGTTTAAGGATCACAATAATGAGGAGGGGGGTTGTGAGGGATGTGATTGTTAATTGATGTATATAAATGTATAATATGTAATGTATTGAAATCAATAAAATGGTTGAATTAAAAAAAAAAAATTGGATCCTGTATAAAAAAAAAAAATTGGCCCTACTGTGTATGTATGTGAGTTAGGGACCTTATATTGTAAGCTCCTTGAGGGCAGGGACTGATGTGAATGTACAATGTATATGTGAAGCGCTGCTTAAATTGACAGCGCCTTTAGAAGTACCTGAAATAATAATATATACATATATTTTTTGACCACTAATTTTACACACTTCCATGTACAGCGCTGTCACTTTTATATCTTTAATTTACATGTTGCAATACGCTGCCGTGCATAAGGCCCCTTTCACATGGGGCGGATCTATTTGGGCAGACTTTGCTTGCTCAGCGGGGATTGCTTCGTTGATCCCCGCTGAGCAGGCAGATGACAGGTCCGTCTTCGCTCACTGTGCAGGGACGGACTTGTCAGAGTCCTGCTCTCCTCTATGGGGCGATCGGATGAAAAACAGACAGCCTGTCCATTTTCATCAGATCCCATTCGATGGGTGGCCCGATCAGTCCGATCGTGTGAAAGGGGCCTAAACCTGAATAAAGTGAAATGTGCCATATTTTAAACAGTGCCTTGTGGTGTAACAAGTTTACTGCAGGCAGGAGGAAGCGTTTCCTCAGTCTCCTCTCCCAAGTCAACAGACAGTTTGTAATGTAACTTTGTAGCAAGTCAAGTGAGTGGTTTCAGCAGGAGCTGTCATTAGATACACATTGCACATTACACAATACACATCACAAGCACACAAAAACTGCACAGCCACCAGGATTTACATGACTGTGTAATTTCTGAGCCAGCATCTCAGTTCATTAATTCTGACGCTGGTGCAGATGAAGGCATTGTCAGGGCTGAGTACTGTGATCGCTGTGAGAGATGACACATACTTGCAGGTATTATGCCCCATCAAAAACCCTATGCAAAACCAGTGCACAGAGGAGGTGAGTATTAGCCCCCATTCACACTGGGGCGACCTGTGAGGCGACCTGGTCGCCTCACAGGTCGCCGCAGGTCGCCTCCCATAGGGAAGCTGCGGACCCGTTCTGATAGGAGCGACACAAGTCGCTCCGACTCAGAAAAAGGGTCCGGAGCTTCTTTGGGGCGACCAGGAGGCGACCGCCATAGACTTCAATGTTACGAAGTCCGTGGCGGCCGCTCCGAGGTCGCGGTGCGAAGTAGCGTCGCCCCAGTGTGAATGGGGGCTTACAGGTTTGTTATTTAAAAAACAAAAAACGCAAAACAAGGCTTTAATATCACTTAAAATACAGTATAAGTATTAAAAACAAAAATCTATTATTTTTATTCAAGTAAAGGTGAAATTTAGTAAATTCATGTTTTATATGTATCACTGTTGAAACTACTGTATATCCAAAAAAAAAAAAAGAACCCCAAAGTAGATCATAAGCACATCAAACATTATCGGAGCTTTACTGCAAAGTCACTATATAAGAACACATTTGTTTTTATATTGTCACGTTCCACTGAATGAAGACGTTTGGTGTGCTGATAGGAAACGTTGTTTGTATGTCATGTGGTGGCGTCTTCTGTCTGACAACACACCATCTCCCTGTCAGCTGGCTCATAGAGATCCTTTTGGATTTTTGATTAGAAAGAAGCAGGCAACAAGTGCAGTGCTGGTTTTATTTACAGTCTATATAATGATATAAAAGATCAGTTTATAAATGATTCAAAAAGTGAAATAAATTAATAACAATTCATCAGAGTTTTCTTTTAATTTGACCACATAGGGAAATGTGTCCGTTACCAGCTTTCATCTCATCACAAATTAATAGAAGAAGGTTTCTACGGAGAACCGCGACTGCTGTACATACGCTGTAAATAAAGCTTATGGCTGAACTCCAGGCATAAAGCTGAACACACAGATAAAATTAATAAATGAGAGCCGATTTACCTAACACTGGATTTGTATTACTATCCATCCAGTCCTGAAATTTTCACAGCTCTAACATCACAGATTTTTTACACGTTTGCACGCGCCTTTGTGCGCATTTACAGGCGTATGGGATTTAAAAATTATGAGCATAAACTCATTCTATTGGCTAGAATATTCATTTATTCCAGCAACTAAAATAAACGTACGAGTCTAAGTGCGCACTTAGGTGCGTTGTGCGTACTTAGGCACATTTGTGCGTAAACTGCAACCATAAGGTCCTCTCCAAACACAGTTTTGGGGCACTTTTTTTTATATGTCTCTACATTTTGCTCTTAACCTCTTCTGGACCAGAGGATTTTCCCCCTTAATGACCAGGCCACTTTTTTCAACCTGCCACTGCGTGACTTTAACTGACAATTGCGCGGTCATGCAATGCTGTACCCAAACAAAATTTACGTCCTTTTTTTCCCACACACAAAGCTTTCTTTCTGTGTAGCAAAAATTTTGAGAAAAAAATTACATGACATTTTCTACTTTGTCTTTTAAAAAATATCCAATATACTACATTTTTGTCATATATTTTGGCCAAAATGTATTTAGCTACATGTCTTTGACAAAAAAAATAGGCGTATTTTTTTGGTTTGCGCAAACGTTATAGCGTCTACAAACTATGGTGTAAATACTGGAATTTATGCAGCTTTTACTTTCTGACTGCCTATCTCATTTCATGAAGTGCTAAAATGTCAGGGCAGTACAACCCCCCCCCCCCCCCCCCCCAAATTACCACTTTTTGGAAAGTAGACATCCTAAGGAATGTCCTGAGAGGCATGTTGAGCCCATTGAATATTTAATTTTTTTGTCACAGGTGTTATCTTTAAATTATATATTGCTCACGCATGCCATGGGTATATGTGTAATTACACCCCAAAATATATTCTGCTGCTTCTCCCGAGTACAGGGATACCACATGTGTGAGACTTTTTGGGAGCCTAGCTGTGTACGGGACCCCAAAACCCAATCACCACCTTCAGAATTTCAAAGGGCGTAAATTACTCATTGCACTTTCTCACTACCAATCAGAGGCCCTGAAATGTCAAGATAGCACACACCCCCCCCCCCCCCCCAAATGACCCCATTTTGGAAAGTAGACATTCCAAGCTATTTTCTGAGAGGCATGTTGAGTCCATGGAATATTTTATATTTTGCCACAAGTTTTGGTAAAATTAAATTTTTATTTATTTATTTATTTTTTTAACACTAAGTTGTTACTAAAAGATGAATTGCTCACACATGAAATGGGTATATGTGGAATGACACCCAAAAATATATTTTGCTGCTTCTCCTGAGTATGGGGATACCACATGTGTGAAACTTTTTGGGAGCCTAGCTGTGTACGGGACCCCAAAAACCAATCACCACCTTCAGAATTTCATAGGGCGTAAATTGATCATTGCACTTTCTCACTACCTATCACGGTTTCGGAATCATTTATATTTTGCCACAAGTTTTAGGAAAATTACAGTTAGCCCCCGTTCACACTGGGGCGACCTGTGAGGCGACCTGGTCGCCTCACAGGTCGCCGCAGGTCGCCTCCCATAGGGAAGCTGCGGACCCGTTCTGATAGGAGCGACACAAGTCGCTCCGACTCAGAAAAAGGGTCCGGAGCTTCTTTGGGGCGACCAGGAGGCGACCGCCATAGACTTCAATGTTACGAAGTCCGTGGCGGCCGCTCCGAGGTAGCGGCGCGCTGCTCGCACCGCGACCTCGGAGGTCGCGGTGCGAAGTAGCGTCGCCCCAGTGTGAATGGGGGCTTACAGGTTGTGAGGAAGTAAAATAAGCAATTTTGACCATTAGAAAACCTGAAGTTGGTGATTGGTTTTCTGGGTCCCTTACAGAGTTAGGCTCCCAAAAAGTCTCACACATTAGGTATCCCTGTACTCAGGAGAAGCAGCAGAATGTATTTCGGGCTGTGATTTTACATATACCCATGGCATGCGTGAGCAATATATAATTTAAAGATAACTTTGTCTAAAAAAACACAAAAAAAAAACAAAAACAAATTGTAATTTCCCTGAAACTTAGGGCAAAATATAAAATACTCCATGGACTCAATATGCCTCAAAGCAAATAGCTTTGGGTGTCTACTTTTAAAAAATGGGTCATTTGGGGGGGTATTTGAACTGTCCTGGCATTTTATGCTCAATCTTAGCCACACATCACCCACTCTTCTAACCACTTAGAAGACCAAGCCTTTTCTGTGACAATTTTTGCGAAAAAAAAAACACTTTTTTAAAATTTAATGAACAAATACACTATATAATTCCTAATAATTTGGTAAAATTTAAAAGATTATCTTATGCCGAGTATATAGATACCAAACATGACATGCTTTTTGCAGTGGCAAAAAAATACGTACATTTTTAAAAGCCTTTAAAAGTCTTTACGGGTTATCACTTTGGACTTACAAAGGAGGTCTACTGCAAGAATTACTGCCCTCAACCTGGCGTTTGTGGCGATACCTCACATGCATGCTGCAATTGCTGTGTACATATGACACTAGACCGACGCTTGCGTGCACCTTTGTGCGCAAGCACAGGGGGACAGGGGTGCTTGATTTTTTTTATTATTTATTTTGCTTTTTTATGTTATTTTGACCCCTTAACTTTCATTTTTTTTTAAATCATTTTTATTGTTATCACAGTGAATTTAAATATCCCCTATGATAGCAATCTGTAGTGACAGGTACTCTTTTTTAAAAAAAAATTGGGGTCTTTTAGACTCTAGATCTGACCTTAAAGCATCTGACCACACCAAAATTGGTGTGATAAGATGCTTTCCCAATATCCCAATGGTGCTGTTTATTTTTGGCGAAACCAAAGTCATGAAATGCTCGTAGTTTCCGGTATCTTAGGCCATAGAGATGATTGGAGCCATTCTTGTCTCCAATCAGCTCTATGGTTATATAATTGAACCACCGACTGCACTCTCTGGTTACCCGGTAGGACAGGAGAGCCCGAGAAAAACCACGGAAGGCGGTGGGGGGAGTACTCTCCCACTGTTTGTAAAAGCAGTCTAGCGGCTAATTATCCGCTAGGATCACTTTTACATGTAAGCCGACTGCTGGCTGTAAAAAATTTTACCAGGATGATGCCTAATTCTGCAGGCATCATCCTGGTATAACCACTCAAAGTCCAGCAACATACCAGTACATTGCTGGTCCTTGTTTGGCATGTATTGTAGTTTTTTTTTTTTTCATGCAGCCTGTAGGCTGAACGGAAAAAAGAGAACCTAACAGATTCCTTCATCCACATCGATCGATGTGGATAAAGAAATCTCTGCCAGAAAATGTGTAGTATACCCATCATTAGACCGCCCAAAACATCCAACCCACTTTCTAAAGATGGGTATACATGACGAACGCCATGTATCCCTTGAATTGACCAGCATATAAATTGCTTTGGTCCATAATAGATCTGTAAATATCTTCCTTGAAAAACAGCTCATAAAAGTCAAGGGAAATAAAATTGATTGTTTCCACCTGAATTCCAGGTTGGGCAGTGAATGGGGGAAGTACGGGCGCTGTAGAATCTGGGGGCTGCCAATTAGGATATACCAGCGCATCAGGGAAGACACTATGGGCTCTATGGGCCAGTGTTCGAATTCTCGGTGGCTGCGGGCCACTACTTCAACTAGCCACCGCAACAGCTTCAACTGCACTTATGGGACTCGCCACGTCACCAAGTGTTACTGCAGTGCTGGTATGTCTAGGACCAGGGTGTACTAGGCCGCTGGTGCTTGCCAGTTCACCAGAAGGTTGAGCGGCACTAGTACCGACACTCTGCTGCATACGAGCACCCTGCGATCTCTGCACCTCAGCAACTCCAGGACGGGGTCGGGTACGCCTGACCTTAGCAGGGACCCCTCCGTTGTCGGAGCTATCTGTCAGGGAGCCACTAATCTCTACAGGTTCGTATACTGCTCTTGATTCTGCCAGTGAGGCCTCCCCATCGCTTTCATCTGACATGGTCAGTATCTCGGTGGCTGTGGGCCCCTGTTTGTGCTAGCCACCGCACCAGCTTCAACTGCACTTATGGGGCTCGCCACATCACCAAGTGTTACTGCAGTGCTGGTGTGTCTAGGACCAGGGTGTACTAGGCCGCTGGTGCTTGCCAGTTCACCAGAAGGTTGAGCGCCACTAGTACTGACACTCTGCTGCATACGAGCACCCTGCGATCTCTGCCCCTCGGCAACTCCAGGATGGGGTCGGGTACGCCTGACCTTAGCAGAGACTCCTCCGTAGTCTGAGCTATCTGTCAGGGAGCCACTGCTCTCTACAGGTTCGTATACTGACCCTGATTCTGCCAGTGAGGCTTCCCCATCGCTCTCATCTGACATGGTCAGTATCCTGTAGGCCTCTTCACTAGTGTACCTCCGTTTAAACATTTTAGCCACTAAATATAAAGGTACACTAGTGTGACTCACAGGTAAAAAAGCATCGGGTTGTCGAGGACTATTTGAAACGCTACAAAAAAAAAACTGCTAGTGCTAGCAGGCATCAGGCTTGACTCTGCTAACGCTGCGGTTTTGTGTGATGTGTTTTTGGAAGTGACAGTAATCTACTGATTACTGCACTTGCCTGGGTGAGGTGGGCTAGGTGGAGGGGCTAAACGCAGGTGCTGGCAGGTGTCGTTGCCAATCCTGCTAACGCTGCGTTTTGAGAACCCTAAACTATTGGAGACACTAGTATAGTTCTGATCAGATCAAAGATGTTGATTCGTTCACAGGGCTCGAGTCCTGCAGGAACGCATGGGAACGGCGTCCCCACACTTTTTTCACAGCAGGAACGCCGTTCCCATAGCCAGCCGCATCCTGCAGGCAGGGCCGCTGTCAAGGGGGAACCACAATCCACCGCTGTGCAGAAAAAAAATGTCTCCGGGCCCCCCTGCGTTCCACAGGAGCGGGTAAATTCAGTGGACTATTTTATCAGTTTCGGGTAGGCGGATTAATCCACCGCAGCGCGCTATTCAACTCCAGCCTGCTCACCTGCCTTCAATGTGAATAGAGGCTAGGAACGCTGTGGCGGACTAATCCGCCTACCCGAAACTGAAAAAATAGTCCACTGACTTTACCCGCTCCCGTGGAACACAGGGGAGCCGGGCCGGCGCTGTGGGCAGTCCAGGGCAGTGGCGTACCAGCGGCGGGGGGCCGGGTGTCAGGCCGCTGTCCTGCACGGCGATGCCGGGTCACCTCTCTGTGTGAAGGAAACTGCAGTGCCACTGTGACAGCTCCTTCAGTCCGCTCTGCTCTCAGGGGGTGCGGCGGCGGCGGAAAGAAGGTAAGTGCCTGCTGTCATGCGGTGCAGCCTCCTGTGTGCTGGATAGGAGGGGGATGGGGCAGCTGCATAAAGAGGAATTGATCTTTATGGAATTGATCTTTCCATATTCGGCAGCTGCAGGAGGAATATGGAAAGATCAATTCCTCTTTATGCAGCTGCCCCATCCCCCTCCTATACAACTTATTTTGCTGCCCCCCCCCAGTGCTCTCTAGCCCCTCCTCCCAGTGCGCTCTTTAGCCCCACCCCAGTGCTCTTAACCCACCCAGTGTCTTAGCCCCCTCCTGCTCTTTAGCGCCCCCCCTCAGTGCTCTTAACCCCCCCATGCTCTTAACCTCACCAGTGCTCTTTAACCCCCCATGCCCTTTAGCCCCCCCAGTGCTCTTTAGCCCCCCCCAGTGATTTTCATCTTCCCCCACGCTCTCTGGCTCCTCCAGTCCCCCCCCCCCCCCACCCAGTGCTCTCCAGTTCACCCCCTCCCCCCATGTTCTCCATCCCCCTGGTTTTCCCTCCCCCCCTCCTCGAGTGCTCTCCACTCCTTGCACCTTCCAACACCCCTGCAATGCTTTCCAAACCCCCCTTAATTCTCTCCAGTCCCCCCCCCATGCCCTTCAGTGCTCTCTGCTGTCCCTGGCCCCCCCTTGTGCTTCTCTATCTTCTATCATGTCTGCAGTCTCTGACCATCTTTTATATCACGTCCTCAGTCTCTGACATATCACATATATGCAATGACAGACTTCACATGTGATGTGCAGCGCACTGCTGTGCAAATCACATGTGATGTGTGTGCGATGCAAATTCAGCCATATAGATTGCATGACTGAATTTGCATCGCATTGGGACACAACTCGCACAGGACCCTTTTTTGGGTCTGCACCAGGATCGGATCGCATGGGTGTTCACACCCATGCGATCCGATTCATGTTGCAACTGACAGTTCGCACTGTGATATGCGAACTGATCTGGGGATGTGGTTAACTTTGTATTGACAGCCCCAGCAATTTGTATATGGCAGTGTGAACTGCCTGCGAGTTGAATGCGACGCGGGACCCCGCAGTAGATTTGCAGGGTTCCCGCATCGCATATATGTGAACTGGGACTAATACCAAGCACATTTGGAGTGACACATCTAAGGGGCATTGCTGTAAATTAGGGTACACTAGTGTTGCCCTCTGAAGAGTGAACCACAATGGATCACTTTTCAGAGGGTGTTTGCTAGGTGGCAAGGAAGCATTATGATGCCTCCTCACCATCTAATGAAATCCTTAAAAACCTGCACCACCTACAAAGGTTCCTCTTTATATCAGGACCCACCCCCCTTCCTTAGTGCATTCGCTCTGCGGAAGGGGGTCTCTGGTCACCAGAGTCCCCCCAACATCAGAGTTCCCGGTATTCCCCTTTACATCAGTCTGCAGGATTCCCCCTTACAGTGCAAGGGGGAACTCTGTGGACGCTGATGTGAAGGGGAGCTCTGATGTAAAGGGCAATGCTGCAGATCCTGATGTAAGTGGGAACTCTGATGTAAAGGGGAATGCAGTGGACTAGCACTATCTAGCACTATCTACATGTTTATAATTTAAAATATTGATATTTGCACTGTTTACCACAGAATACAGGCATTTTAGGACCTTTTTTTGCAATGTCCAGGGGGTTCCTGGGTGAGTTCCCACACTTTTTTTCCCAGGACTTGACCCCTGTCCGTTCAGTTACTATCCTAGTAATGGAGGTGTTTAGTGTGTGTATGTGTGTGTTACTGGTAATCAAAGGGTAAAATTATATTTCTAACTATGCGCTTACTAGCGGTAACGCTAACTAATGTCACCTGTGACACTAATAATAGTGATCAGAAAAAAAACTATACACTATAAAAGTGACACTGTGACAGGGCAATGAAGGGGTTAACTGGGGGTGATCAGGGGGTTAAATCTTTATTGGGGGGGATGACGGGTACCCTAAACCTATTTGGGTCAGAAACTAACTGTCGCTAGCCCTAAATGAAGTCACAAGGCACACTATTACAGAAATACAGAAAAACGCTATATACTGTACATAGTAAGTGAGGTTGAATAAAGACAATAGTCCATCCAGTTCAACCTACGTAGGTGTGTGTGGACGTATTCATTTCTCATACCCCTGAATGTTTCGATCCTTGAGATGTACGTCCAAGAGTCTTTTAAAAGTAGCCATACTCCCTGCAGTTACTACCATTTGTGGCAGGGAATTCCACAGTCTTATAGCCCTTACAGTAAAGAACCCCCTGCGTAGCCTGAGGTTAAATCTCTTCTCCTCTAAATGCATTGTATGACCTCGTGTCCTCATGCATTCCTTGCGACTGAATAGATTTTTTTCTATGCTCAGATCACCGTTGAGGTATTTGTAAATTGCTATCATGTCCCCTCTCAGGCATCTCTTCTCCAGGGAGAATAAATCAAGCGCTTCTAAACGCTCTTCGTAATTAAGGTCCTCTAATCCCCTAATACGTTTTGTTGCCCTTCTCTGTACTTTCTCTAGCTCCAATACATCCCTTCTGAGGACTGGCGACCAGAACTGGACAGAATACTCCAGATGTGGTCGGACCAGAGTTTTATAAAGTGGTAGGATTATAGTTTTATCTCTGGAATACATCCCCTTCCTTATGCATGCTAATATTCTGCCAGCTTTGGCAGCTGCAGCTTGACATTGCAATGCCTTGCACTTATCCTCAATAAACCTCATTTGCCATGTAGTTGCCCACTCTGTTATTTTGTTCAGGTCATTCTGTAAGATTTCTGCCTCACTATGTGAAGTTATTGCCCTGCTCAATTTTGTGTCATCTGCAAAAACTGAGATAGAGCTACTGACCTCATTCTCAAAGCTATTTATGAATAAATTGAGCAAAATTGGTCCCAGAACTGAGCCTTGGGGGACCCCACTTACCATTTTACAAATGTTCCCAATACATGTGTAATAATAATAATAATCTCTCACCTACAGGTGGTTCTAAAATGGCTGCCGCATATTTAAAAAAACAATGTGCTTGTGGGGGGGGGGGGGGGGGTGCAGCCATGTGTGGATGACCTCACTCAAAATGACCTGATGAGTGGACAAGAGGTATGTTCATTTTGGCTGTTTGGAGAAACATGCGGCCAAGACCTTTGTCTTTTGTTGCAGACATCCATTGGAAGCTGTTACAACTACCAGAGCTAAGTATAATTTCATATTTTTGGGAAAAGGGGTTTTATGTCTAAGTATTTTGTGTGATGTTTATGGTAACTTTTAAGATGTGCAAGGAAGCTTTATGTATTATGATGTCCAGTAATGGTAACTTTTAAGATGTGTAAGGAAGCTGTGTGTTTATGATGTCCAGTAAAGTTTTGTTTTATGCTTTTCTATCAAAACTGCTCTTGGTGGCTGCTTTCATTCTAAATATTCACGAGATATGTCAGTGGCTGTCCAGTATACCTGAATTATAAATTTTGTTGTTATCCACCATTTTTGATACAACTGGCGTAGTCGGCAGGATACTGCATGGTCACTAAATATAGAATATTTGGATGAAATACAATGTTATATAAGGGTGTATGAGTAGTGTCCATTAAATTGCTGCTAGTGTGAGCAGTTTAGTGGATAAGCCCTAAGGACAGTGTTATAGAGGGTGTGTGAGCATCCATCAAATTTCTGCTAGAGTGAGCAGTTTGGTGGATGAGCCCTAAGCACAGTGTTATTCATCGGATTGCTGCTAGAGTGAGCAGTTTAGTGAATAAGCCCTAAAAACAGTGTAATAAGAGGGTGTATGAGTAGTGTCCATTAAATTGCTGCTAGTGTGAGCAGTTTAGTGGATAAGCCCCAAAGGACAGTGTTATAGAGGGTGTGTGTTATATTCATTAAATTGCTGCTAGTGTGAGCAGTTTAGTGAATAAGCCTTGAGCACAGTCACCTTGAGCCAGGACAATACACTAAGATTGTGATTGATTTTGCATTTGTGTTCCCCCTGAGAGTAGAGATGCATAGTCTTTTTAAGAAAAGCAAGAAAACAGGAGGTAAGGAACCAGTTTCTAAGTACGGGGCGATTCCTACCTGGGTCTGTTCTGGGTATTGGAAACCCATTGCAGAGGAATTGATTAAATATGCTGCTCCAATCTATCCAGACCTTGGTACTGAACTGGGTACACAGGCTTTGCGTTTAGATTTGAGCGTATATTCAAAAAAGGAGCGGAAAGCCGCTGCCACTATGGGGTGGTTGGTCGTGCAGGCCTTTTGCAGTGAGGTGCAGAAGAATGAAGCGCTTGAGAAAGAGTTGCAAGAAGTGAAAGAGATGTTGGTTCAAAGTAATGCACGTCGAGTAGTTGCTAGAGAGGATGTGTCCTGTTCTGATGGTAGTGGTGATCTGAATGAGTGTCAGGCATGCCCGATAATCACACATCAGAGAAAAGGTAAAATAAATTGTGAGCATGGTGGAGAGAATGGTTTGTGGAATAGTGCTTGTGATGAACTGAATGAAGTGGAAAAGGGACCTACTCAAATTGAGCCCAAGGAGCAGCTTGCAGTGGTGACCGAAGACACTGCAAGCGAGGTAAAGTATTTAGGTAAAGTTAAACCTGCTGTGGCTTTGAAGTGTGTTCAAACTTCTTTAGGCAGAGATGCCACAAAGGACAAAGGCCCTAAGCCTGCAAGGAAGACAAGGCCTATGGTCTCCAGAAGAAACATGTGGACTGATTTACTTAAGGCAGGGGTTCCTAGAGAGAAAATAGATGTGCTCCCTACACCAGCTTTGTTTAAGAAGTGGGAACAAGTGAATGGGAATGGTTTATCCAGCCACATTAAGTGTTTCTGCTGTCATAGAATAGGGCATTTTGCTAGGTACTGCCATGCTGTGACGATTGGACAACAGCAGGCTAGTATTCGCAGGACAGTACGGAGAGACACGCAAGTTTATTCCTTTCGTTGGAAGTCAAAGCCTTTCAGTGAAAAGGTAACCAGGCAACAGTGGGCACCCTATAACAGTTTTGCAGTTAAATGTGAGCAGTGAGCAATGTTTTTTGGCACAGGTGGGAGGAACATATAATCCGCTTTGTCTCTAATTCTATTAAGGTACCGAGCATCGAGAGGTGGACCAGGACCAAACCGGATGGGATGGGACAGACCAGAAGATGGGAACCTGATGCAGATGATTTCCTGATGGTGGCTTAATTGGAGTGGACTTACATCTGAGCATTTACCAGGAGGACAAGGAACTTTCATCATTTACCAGGAGGAGGACAAGGAACTTTCATCATTTGGGATTTTCTTTCCACAGACTGCCAAGGACATTGCTAACCCTATTTAAAGTTTGAAGATTCACATGCTATAGTCAACAGGTGGTATGTGCTGCCATGGTCTATTTGTATTGCCATAATATGGAGTTTCGATTTTCAGGCCATAGATTCTTACAAGCTATGGCCCTCCCCATTGATATGCAAATAAACCAGTCTGATTGGTTTAGGAGCAAAAGGAACAAGTCTGGGTTTAGATTTGATAGAATTTTAAGAAGTTTTTTTTATTGCATACACATTGTGCATGCTTAAGATAATTAGCTTGTGCATGTTGTAGACATATTTTTTGTAAAGAAGTAGAAA
This sequence comes from Pelophylax lessonae, assembly GCF_965119305.1. Classification (NCBI taxonomy): domain Eukaryota; kingdom Metazoa; phylum Chordata; class Amphibia; order Anura; family Ranidae; genus Pelophylax; species Pelophylax lessonae. Next base: position 119,651,045 of record NC_138768.1, read on the forward strand.
TGTATGTAATTGTTTGTAATGTTGGTAATTATTGCAAATGTATGGGATCAACAGGTGGATTGTATCAGTTGTGGATTTTTTACAAATGTTCCCAATACATGTGTAATAATAATAATAATCTCTCACCTACAGGTGGTTCTAAAATGGCTGCCGCATATTTAATGAACCATGTGCTTGTGGGGGGGGGAGGTGCAGCCATGTGTGGATGACCTCACTCAAAATGACCTGATGAGTGGACAAGAGGTATGACCACATCCTGTGGGCGTTCTCTTGTGCACAGTACTATAAAAAAGGGTTAATTTGCATGAGAAAGTCTCTCTCTTTCCCATCACCCTGACTCCTTGAAGAGTCACACAGAGAAAACATCCATGATGTAGCTTTGCTGGCTTTTGTTCATTTTGGCTGTTTTGAGAAACATGCGGCCAAGACCTTTGTCTTTTGTTGCAGACATCCATTGGAAGCTGTTACAACTACCAGAGCTAAGTATAATTTCATATTTTTGGGAAAAGGGGTTTTATGTCTAAGTATTTTGTGTGATGTTTATGGTAACTTTTAAGATGTGCAAGGAAGCTTTATGTATTATGATGTCCAGTAATGGTAACTTTTAAGATGTGTAAGGAAGCTTTATGTATTATGATGTCCAGTAATGGTAACTTTTAAGATGTGTAAGGAAGCTTTGTGTTTATGATGTCCAGTAAAGTTTTGTTTTATGCTTTTCTATCAAAACTGCTCTTGGTGCCTGCTTTCATTCTAAATATTCACGAGATATGTCAGTGGCTGTCCAGTATACCTGAATTATAAATTTTGTTGTTATTCACCATTTGATACACAGAGCTATTCACATACTAATGCTAAAACAATGAAAGAAAAAAAAGAGGAGAACATAATTAATTAGGCATAAGTAAAGCCCAACTCCAGGGAACTTGAAAACTCTCCATTGCAGTGGGCCTGTACCTTTACAGCAAGGGTTAGCTGCTTGTATAGGCCTGGGGGGCTTGGAAAGAAGATGCACTTACCCAATACTTTATACTGCTAGATCATTCAAGCAGTCTAAGGTCTTGACTTCATCAAGACCGATGCAGGGACCATGGCTCTCGCTGCTGTCTCTAAGCCAATGAGGAGGGAGATTGCTGAGAGCAGCTCTGCTTCCAAGCACATCGCAAAATCGAGATCGGGCTCAGGTAAGTATAAGGTGAGGGGCGAGCTGCATGAAGAAGATTTTTTACCTTGATGCAGAGAATGAATTAAGGAAAAAACCTTCTGCCTTTAAAACCACTTTAGCCACTTAAGGACCAGAAGGTTTTACCCCCTTAATGACCACGCCATTTTTTGCAATTTGGCACTGCATGACTTTAACTGGTAACTGGTTACACGACGCTGTACCCAAACAAATTGATGTTCTTTTTTCCCACAAATAGAGCTTTCTTTTGGTGGAATTTGGTCACTGGGATTTTTATTTGTTGCGATATAATTTAACAAAGACTGAAAATTTGGAGAAAAAATGATATTTTCTGACAGACTCCATGGCAGCCTACGTGTGGGTTAACCCCCCCCCCCCCCCTCCTCTCCAATGCCATAGGATACTACTCCCATAAATTTCAGTACCTGGCCAGAGACTGCGTTCCTTTTTTGTCCTCCTCTATCGACCCTATGTGCACCTACCTAACTATATGTTGACCTTCTAGTCCATTTGATGAGCCACAGTCACAGAGGGCCAGATTCGGGCATTATGGCTGAGCTGTGTCAGTATCCCAGCCAAGGATGACCCAAGGATGCTGGTATGCCTGTGTTTGCCCGAGATAGATGCTCTGGCGGTGCAGCTTTCTGGCAGGTCTCAGAAGATGGTTTCCCCTGCTAACACAACTCAGCTTTCAGATCCCGTTGTCCCTTTCGTACAGACCAAGCTTTCTGCCCCAGGGGGGAAATGCTGCACCCATGCCCAGCACGTCTGAAACTCGTGATCTGGCCCTTGGCTGCACATCAGGAGTCATGTCCACCCTCATAAGTTCAAGAAGGTCGAGTACGAACAAAGTCTATGGAAGGATATGGGCCAAGTTTGTGGATTTTTCATCTTCCACAGGAAGGTCTTACAAGAACCCCGGGTTACAAGATTTCCTGGACTTTTCTCAGTCTGGCCTAGATCTGGCCCTATCTGTCCGATCCCTTAGTGTCCAAGTACCAGCCCTATCAGCCTTCTCTGGAGTTCTGTGGGCCGGTCCTCTCGTCCAGCTTTTCATTAGAGGGGCAGCAAGACTCAGGCCCCAGAGGAAACCAAGATTTCCCAAATGGGATCTTCCCCTAGCCTTCGACCCGTTCTAAGAGCCGGAAGCCAATAGAGTCAGCCTGACATCTATTAAGGATCTGTGACGCAATCTGGACACCCCCCGACTGGGTATCTCTGCCAAGGATCTGCTTCCTAAGCTTTGGAACACGGGATCCGTGAATCTGGCTATGGTTACCCCAAGAACTTGACAGTACAAGTTTTGGATTCTAACCAGAATCAAACTATTTATTGAAACACAAAGCACAAAGAGATGTACACTCTGGGACAACCTCTCGCCCTTAGAGTCAATCCACACAAACATACACATCCCATAGTAAGCTTACTCAAGGAAGACAGGAACAATAGAACAATGGAATGCAGGTATTCAACAATAATAAACCCCCACCCCACTATCAAGGGTCTATGAAACACTTCTGCAATATCCTAGCAAACTGCAATATATCTTAATATATTTCCTGAGGGACACTGTTCAGAAAAATTAATATCCCAAGTGAAAGATCCCCTTCACTCTTTCAACACAAACCACACATTTAGAACCCAGGATAACCGGGGTAACACAAAAGGCTGAGTCCAGTGTGGTTGTACAGCGAGTCTGATCAGTGCAGACCCGATTGGGGTTCTTGGTCACCCTGTGCCCCTAATAGACACAGGGTGATTTACACATAAGAGGGGCTGGGAAAATTGGACAAGTAGTCTCCCAACCTCCCTAAAGCAATATGGGTTCCACAAGCCCCCCAACTAAAGTGACTCACATCACAGGATCTCACTGCCAAATCCGCCTTTCTCGTGACCATCACATCGGCCAAGAGAGTTTCTGTCAGTTACCTTGGTGGAGGCCGAAGTGCTGAGAGGGCTTCCCTTGCAGCTCGGTGCGGATCACTCCTGGTGGTGAAACAGGAGATGACACGTCCCAAGGAGCACTGGATGCGGATGAATCCCGGATGGATGGATGGTGATTCAGGACCGCTTCCAGGAGATCTATAGATGCTCAGAGAAAAGAGACAAAGGTTAATGCCAGGCCGAGGGTCATACACAGATAATCAGTCCAAGGAGATGAAGGTACAGAGGGCCGTACAAGAGAGAGAGTTCGTGGGATCCAAGCCAAGGTCGGTACACAGGAGATCCAGCAGAGGTGTCTTTTAGAGTAAAGGGTGGTCAGGCAAGCCGAGGTCAAATGAAGGAGAGATGCAGGTAAGTCAAAGGAGCTAGCCGGCTCAAACAGGAACAACAGGCAATCGAACAGGTCACAGGTACAGGAGCTGATGATAAACCAGCACTGAAGCACAGCCAGAGAGCTTCTTATATAGGGCCAGGGCTGGGGAGATGGGCGTGGTGACACACCTGCTCTGCATCCGGCCTTCTATTGTTGCTGAATGCTGATTCCTTTCCTGACAGTTTCTGAGATTGGGGCTTTCGGCTATGAGGAGCCGTTCCTAATCTTTTTCCCATATACAAAAAAGAAAAGCACCTCTAAGTGTATTACTTTATTAAGTGAGAAAACAGCAATAACAATTGGCAACTCACAAGATGAGAGTAGACAAAAGGCCCATCAAAAGAAATAAGTGCATCTTCTGCAGGTGAAAGGTACAGCCATGCTGATCCAAATATGCAGAGCCCCCTGGAGGAGTGTGACTTTACCAGGGATCCAGGACACAACGCGTTTCTGAGCAAGCGTGAAGCTCGTACTGAGCATGCGTGCTCCTTTATTAAGTGTACCATGGATATGTACTTTGGACATTCTTGCACCACGAGGCCTATATATCAGTACTATATTATTATCCGGTCTTTTTACATTGTTTATCATGTCATTATTACCTGATTTTTTTTTTTTATATATGTATATATACGTATATATATATATTTTTTTTTTCATTCTTTCCCTAGGTGTATATACACCAGATCATCTCCTTGTAAGTATCTGTACACACACATAAGCCTATAGTCTCATGAAAATTCCCCCCCCCCCTTACTGTGTCCATACTTGACATATATGAATGGTTATAATGGTCATTCATTACACAATTATGTGTATATCTCATACACTTGCATATAAAAAAAACCCTTCCTCCCTTCCCGCCCCCCCTTCCCCACTGTTGTATATCTTCCCATGTGTGTATGTATGTATGTATGTATGTATATATATGTATATGCGTGTGTGTGTTTGAGTGCGTATATATACAGAGCTGTATAAAGTACTCAAAACCCATACTTGAGTAAAAGTACAAGTGCTCGATCAAAAAGTGACTTGAGTAGAAGTGGAAGTGCTCGATCAAAAAATGACTTGAGTAGAAGTACTAAAGTATTCAACATTTTTTGTACTTAAGTATTGCAAGTAGTTTTTTAAAAAATTTTGCTACTCAAGTACTGAAAGTAAAAGTACAAGTACTGTGTTATGTAGTTATTAAAGAAAGAAGTCAAAAGTTTGAACATCATATTGTTTTTTATTATTTCAAATGCAGCTTTTATTTATACATACAGTAGCATTTATTTCCGTATGCGCTGATAATACACATGTTTTGAGCTTCATGAAACCTGCCCTCTACTGTTCTGGCAGTGGTAATTTTTATAATTGTAACGAGTAACTATGCAACACAAAAAAAAAATATTGGAGTAGAAGTATTGAAATCATTGAAAAAATGTAGTGAAGTAAAAGTGGAAGTAGGAGAAAAAAATTCTACTCCAGGAAAGTACAGATACCGCCTTTCGGTACTTAAGTACAGTAGTGAAGTAGTTCTACTTAGTTACTATACATCTCTGTATATTTATATATATATATATATATATATATATATATATATTCTCCCTTACCCATATACACACTGCCTTTATACCGTCAGCGTCTTTGTGTTTTCCCCGCACATTGACTTATTACTGTTCAGTATTTATATGCGTCTCTCACCTCCCTATAGTATATTTGATAAAGGAGAGCGCATGCTCAGTACGAGCTTTGTGCATGCTCAGAAACGCGTAGTGTCCTGGAAATCCCTGGTGATGTCACGCTCCTCCCGAGCTGCGTTCCATCTTGCGGCTCAACACAGAACCCGGAACGACTAGGAGGCTGCCGGCATCTCTTCCTGTCCTGACTGCAGGCTCTGCATATTTGGATCAAGGTGGCTGTACCCTTCACCTGCAGGAGATCCCCTTATTCCATTTGATGGGCCTTTTGTCTACTCTCATCTCGTGAGTTGTCAATTGTTATTGCTGTTTCCCTGCTTAATAAAGTAATACACTTAGAGGCGCTTTTCTGCTTTTAGTATATGGAAAAAAGGTTAAGAACGGCTCCTTAGATGTGGAGAAGAGGGCGAATCAATGTTTCACATTTTCTGGTCCTGTTCCCGGATTAAGGGTTACTGGTCAGAGATTGCGAAGGTGATTAAAAACCTCACTGCAACAGAGGTGGAAGGAGATCCGGCTCTATGTCTCTTACATTTTACAAAGTTATCAATTAGGAAATACAGGAACTCCCTCCTGATTCATTTGCTAAATGCGGCCAAGGCGTGTATCCCTGGGGTATGGAGACAAACCATACCTCCATCGGCACAAACATGGATCTCTAAGGTAAACAAAATATATAGGATGGAGACTTTGATAGCAGCACGCAGTGGTAGGGAGGAAAAAACCCGTGCCTGCTGGCAACCCTGGACCATATATACATCTTCGGAAGAGTATTTGAAGACACAGGCGGAAGGAGAACAGGGAGGAGAAGGGGGTTAGGAGGGGGGGACCCCTTTTCCCTTTTTTTTTTTTACGCTTAGATAGGAGGGGATGTGTCAAGCCGGGAATTAGATATGGTGGATAGGAGATTCAAATGGCACTAGGTCCTAAGGATTTATAAGGTTGTTTTTTTTTTTTTTCTCCTCTCTTATTCCTATCGAGTACTGCGGGGTAATGATAAAACCGCAGGGAAGATAGGAATGGGAGGGATTCACGTGTTGAATATGTATAACACAACTGCACAACCGTGTAGTTTTATGTTTTATATCCCTCTTAGGAGGGTCGATATATAGATGGATTGCACTGTTAATTATTGATGTGTTAGGGGGGAATGTCGGGAGATGTAGAGGATGGATTCACTGTTTGAGTATGTTTGTCACAACTATGTAGTTTTATGATTCACATCCCTCCTAGGAGGGTGGATATAGGGTAGATTGCACAGGTAATCACCAAGTGTTGCGGGGGGTGTGGTGTTGTGGGGTGGTATTTGTCAAAACCACCCCTTTTTTTTTTTTTGGACCTTAGAAGCTGAGGGGAATCTCCGTTAGGGATTTTATGTTGTATAGGATGGATACTTATGGCATAAGTTCTGTGAATATTATGAATGTTGTTTATGGTTATATGTAATTGTATTATGTGGAAAAAAAACAATAAAAATGTTGAAATTAAAAAAAAAAGAACGGCTCCTTACAGCTGAAGGCCCCATTCTCAGAAACTCTCTTGGCTGATGTGATGGCCACAAAAAAGGTGGATTTGGCAGACAGATCCTTAATAGATGTCAGGCTGACTCTATTGGATTCCGGTTCTGAGAGCGAGTCAAAGACTAGGGGAAGATCCCATTTGGGAAATCTTGGTTTCCTTTGGGGCCTGAATCTTGCTGCCCCTCTGAGGAAATGCCGGACGAGAGGATGACCGGCCCACAGAACTCCCGAGAGGGCCAATACTTGGAATCTAAGGGATCCGACTTATAGGGGCAGATCTAGGCCAGACTGAGAAAAGTCCAGGAAATCTTACACCCCCATGTCCCTGTAAGACCTTCCCTTGGAAGATGAAAAATCCACAAACTTGGCCCATATCCTTACATAGACTTTGTTCGTACTCGACTTTCTTGAACCTATGAGGGTGGAGATGACTCCTGATGTGCAGCCAAGGGCCAGACCATCAGTTTCAAACATGCTGGGTGCAGGTGCAGCACTGCCACCTGGAAAGGAAAGTCTGGTCTGAGGGGAAAGGGGAATGGGTCCTGAAAGCTGAGTTGTGTTAGCAGGGGAAACCATGGCCTGTTTGGCCAGTATAGTGCTACTGCCACTACCCGAAAACTTCTGCTTGGAGTCTCTGCAAGAACCTAAGGATGACTGGGATCGAAGAAAAGGCGCACGCCCTGCTGAAGCTCCACTGATCCGTTAGGGCATCTACCCCAAATTCCTGGTTGCAACGGGCCCAAGTGTAAAATCTGTCGAGTTTGAAGTTGCAGGAGGATGCGAACAGGTTGACTTCGGGATTGACTCCCAGGGACAGAATCCAGCTAAATTTCCCCATATGAAGGGACCATTTGTTGTTGTCCAGTCGAAACTTGGACAGAAAGTCTGCTTGGATGTTCTGGGCTCCAGGGACATAGACTGCCGAGATGTCGGCCAGATTCCTCTGGGCCCTTCTCATGATTGGCTTCACCTCCTGAAGAAGCTGAAGGCTCCGAGTCCCTCTCTGACTTTTCATGTAGGAGACAGCTGTGGTTTTGTCCATTTTTAAGAGCACCGACTCCCACTTTACCAAATGGTGGAAAGTAGGGAATAGACCGATATGTTTTTTTCAGGGCCGATACCGATATTTTTGTCACAACGTATCGGTATCGGCCGATATGGGCCGATATTTTGTACATTTAAAGCTTTGAAAAATAAAGAGAATTTTGGACACAAATCTGGTACTGAACATGTTAATTTTTGTTTAATGCTTAACCACTTGCCGACCGCTCACTGAGCTGGTACTGCGGCAAAGTGGCTTGATATCGTCCAGCGACGTAGACCTATGTCGCTGGACTCCTCCCCTTGTGGGCGGAGCGCGCGTGCCGCCGGAGGCTCGCTCCCACTGTAATCAGTCACAGCGGGAGTCGGGCCAGGGGATGAGCGGCGGTGATCACTGCCGCTCTTCCCCGATCGTCGGGGATTGAGTGTGGATATCCGCCCGCTTGTGTAAACAAAGCGGGGGGATCTCCTAAGTGACAAACAGTGACAGAGTGCAGGATTCAGCATAGCTGAACCTGCGATCTGTGCCTGTGTCACACAGTCCCCTCCCCCCACACACGTTAGTAAGCACCAGGCATACATTAACCCCTTGATCACCAATAAAAGTTAACCCCTTCCCTGCCAGTGTCATTTTTACAGTAACAGTGCATATTTATAGCACTGATTACTGTAGTAATGTCACTGGTACCCCCAAAAGTGTCAAAAATGTCAGTCAAGGGTCCGATCTGTCCAGCGCAATGTCGCAGTCCCGCAAAAAAAATCGCAGATCGCTGCCAGATCGCCGCCATTACTAGTTAAAAAAAAAAAACAATAAAAATGACATAAATTTCCCGTAGTTAGTAGCTGCGATAATTTTTGCGCAAACCAATCAAAATACGCTTATTGCTATTTTTTTTACCAAAGAAAACAAATTGGCCTAAAATGTTAAAAAAATTAGATTTTTACATTTTTTTGGGGGCATTTCATATAAAAAAATGAGAAAAATATTGTTATTTTTTCAAAATTGTCGCTCTTTTTTTGTATATAGCGCAAAAAGTTAAAATCGCACAGGTGATCAAATACCACCAAAAGAAAGCTCTATTTGTGGGGGAAAAAAAGGACATAAATTTAATTTGGGTACAGAATCGCACGACCACGCAATTGTCTGTTAAAATAACGCAGTGCCAAATCGCAAAATATGGCCTGGTCAGGAATGGGGTAAAATCTTCCGGTCTTAAAGTGGTTAAAAATACGCTCATTGAGAATTTTTTAGTCAAAGACATGTAGCTAAATACATTTTGGCCTAAATATATGACAAAAATTGAATATATTGGATATTTTTTAACTGTCAAAGTAGAAAAATATTGTTATTTTTTCAAAATTGTCGCATTTTTTTATTAATATCGCAAAAAATGAAAAGCGCAGAGGTGATCAAATACCACCAAAAGAAAGCTCTGTTTGTGGGAAAAAAAGGACGTAAATTTCGTTTGGGTACAGCGTTGCATGACCACGCAATTGTCAGTTAAATTCGCACAGTGCCGAATCGCAAAAAGTGGCCTGGACGTACAGCAGGAAAATCCTCCGGTGGTAAAGTGGTTAATGGCTGGCTTGCTGGCACCCTGTAGTGGGTGGCTGGCTGGCTGGCTGGCACCCTGTGGTGGGTGGCTGGCTGTCTGGCACCCTGTGGTGGGTGGCTGGGTTGCTGGCACCCTGTGCTGGATGGCTGGCTGGCACCCTGTGGTGGGTGGCTGGATGGCTGGCACCCTGTGGTGGATGGCTGGCTGGCTAGCACCCTGTGGTGGGTGGGTGGCTGTCTAGCACCCTGTGGTGGGTGGCTGGCTGTCTTGCACCCTGTGGTGCGTGGCTGGCTGGCTGTCACCTTGTGGTAGGTGGCTGGCTGGCACCCTGTGGTAGGTGGGTGGCTGGCTGGTACATGGCCTGTGGGCGGCTGGTTGGTATAGTGCCTGTGGCTGGCTGGTACAGGCCCTGTGGGTGGCTGGCTGTCTGGCACCCTGTTTGTGGGTGGCTGGCTGTCTGGCAAACTGTGGTGGGTGGCTGGCTGGCTGGCACCCTGTGGTGTGTCGCTGGCTGGCTGGCACCCTGTGGTGGGTGGCTGGCTGGTACAGGGGCTGTGGGTGACTGGCTGGCTGGTACAGTACCTGTGGCGGGCAGTTACAGGGCCTGTGGCTGGCTGGTACAGGGTCTGTGGGTGGCTGGCTGGCTTGCTCGCTGGTACAGTGCCTGTGGCTGGCTGACTGGTACTGGGCCTGTGGATGTGGGGGGCTGGCTGGCACCGGGCTGCTGTGGGTGGGTGTATGGCTGTGATACACTCCGCGAGACTAGTCCCGACTCCAGACGAGGCTGTCCAAGGTGAGGGAGGCGGCCTAAGAAAGCCGAATGACGTCACAAAAAGCATATTGAGGCAATCAATTGAAATGCAGTGCAAACAGTTTTCTTAGCCCTCGTGTACATGGGAATAGGAAATCCACTTTTATGGGCATTTAGCATTAAAGGAGTTGTAAAGGCGGAAGGTTTTTTATCTTAATGCATTCTATACATTAGGATAAAAAGCCTTCTGTGTTTAGCAGCCCTCCTAATACTTACCTGAGGTCCCTCTAGCTCCAGCGATGTTGTAGGAATGTCTTGGTCATCCAGGACTCCCCTCCTCATTGGCTGAGACAGCAGTTCCGCGCCATTGGCACCTGCTGCTGTGAAAATGGGCAAAAGTGGGCGGGGCCAGGCCGCAGCTCCATGTCTGAAAAGGGAGCTGTGACTCGGCACGGATGCCCCATAGCAAACTGCTTGCTGTGGGGGCACCCAACAGGAGGGAGGGGCCAGGAGAGCCAAAGAGGGACCTGAGAAGAGCAGGATCCTGGCTGCTGTGTGCAAAACCACTGCAAGAGAAGAGGTAAGTATAACATGTTTGTTATTTTTAATTTAAAAATAACAAACAAACCTTTACAATCACTTTTATTTTTATACCTTTAAACTAAGTTCAGTGTTAGCCTATGTGGTCATGCACATTAGGCATTTAGATCCGTATTTTAAGAGCAGAATGTAGAGATACAAAAAAAGTGCCCCAAAGCTGTGTTTGGAGAGGACCTTATGGTCGCAGTTTACGCACAAATGTGCCTAAGTGCGCACTTAGACAAGTACGTTTATTCTAGTGGCTAGAATACCGTATTTTCGCGACTATAAGGCGCACCGGATTATAAGGCGCAGTATCAATGATCGACCGCTAACGTGTTTTTTTCCATACATAAGGCGCACCGGGTTATAAGGCACATTAAACGACACAAAACTCTGATAAGTCAAACTTTATTCAACTCTTTCACAATAACCATAAAATGGTTTTTAACAATAACTCTCAACATTGTTCAGTGAAATACAATACAAAACAATACACTCACTGTTTCAGCTTATTCCTCTACCGCAAATCCATCAAAGTCTTCATCTTCAGTGTCTGAGTTTAACAGTTGGGCGATTTCGGCATCAAGCACGTCCGGATCCCTCTCATCATTATCATCACTATCGGAGTCAGTCTCGTTGCTGTTACTTAGCTGTTCAGTGATAATTCCGGCCTTCCTGAAAGCTCGGATGACACTGGAGACTGATACCTTCGCCCAGGCATCCACGATCCACTGGCAGATAGTGGCGTAACTTGTTCGGCGTTGCCTCCCTGTCTTGGTGAATGTGTGTTCGCCTTCTGTCATCCAATGCTCCCACGCAGCTCGCAATTTAACTTTAAATGATCTGTTGTCACCAATATCTAGCGGCTGGAGTTCTTTGATTAATCCACCCGGAATGATGGCAAGCACTGAATTAGTTTTCTTCACTTGGGTTTTGACAGTATCGGTCAGATGGGCGCGCATGGAGTCACAGATCAATAGGGATGGAGATTTGTGGAAAAAGCCATCCGGTCTCTTGAGGTAAACCTCTCTCAGCCACTCACTCATCGTTTCCTCGTCCATCCAGCCCTTCGTGTTAACCTTGATGATGACGCCAACCGGAAACTTTTCTTTCGGCAAAGTCTTCCGCTTAAAAATTACCATGGGTGGTAGTTTCTGGCCATTAGCCTGGCAACCGAGAACTACAGTGAAGGATGACTTCTCGTTTCCCGTAGTGCGTATAGATACCGTACTGGTCCCTGTTTTCTCGACTGTATGGTTTACGGGGATATCGAAGGTAAGGGGGACCTCGTCCATGTTGGTGATGTGTTCTGGCCGGATCTTCTGTTCATTGATCTTGTTCTTGCAGTAGGTGCGGAAAATGGTCAGCTTTTCTTGGTAATCCTTTGGCAGTTGCTGCGAGATGGTAGTTCTTGTGCGGATGGAGAGATTACGCCTTTTCATAAAACGGAAGCACCAAGAGGGACCTCCTCGAAAGTCGTTTATCTCCATGTCGCGTGCTATAGCTGTTGCTTTGAGTCGAATAGAGACAGTGGAGACGCTTCTACCTGCGGTTCTCTGTTCAATAACCCACTGTTCAATTTTGTCCTCCAACTGTGGCCATCTTGCTTTGTTTCCTCGGAAACTCAGTTTGGTCTTCTTTACCTGGTGCAGGGCGTCTTCTTGCTTCCTCCACTTCCGTACCATTGATTCATTAATGTTGAATTCTTTCGCAGCTGCTCTATTTCCATGTTGTATTGCGTGACTGATAGCATTGAGTTTGAAATCCGCTTCGTAAGCATGTCTCTTTACAGGAGCCATTTTTGGGGCAGCGGGTATGCACACACCTCCTGACTACGATGGCCGTAATGCTCAATCAAAGCAGTGCAGCTTCGTAGCTTACCAAGGCCGTGCTAAAACACTGACAGATTTTTGAGCGCCGTGTACCACATAAATCAGTTCTAGGTAACTGGGATGAGAAGGGGAAAACACAGCCATACATTAGGCGCACCGCATTATAAGGCGCACTGTCGATATGTGAGAAAATTTAAGGATTTTAAGTGCGCCTTATGGTCCGAAAAATACGAAAAAATGAATATTCTAGCCAATAGAATGAGTTTATGCTCATACTTTTTTTTTTAACAGAAACATTTTATTAATTTCAAAAACAAGTTACAAACAAAAAATACAGAGCTGTGTTCACAGTGGACAAAATCATAGGCAAATAAAAGGGCAAGGTACAACATACGCACACAGTAACAGAAGATCTCCCACACCTGCAATAAAGGCACAATATAATTGGGAGGATTCCCACCACCCTCCCACCCAAGCCGCCACACCCCCCCAGCCGGGGTCAGTCACCCCAGCAGGATCGGCAGCCAGAAGCCAAGCCAGCCATAGGGACAGCAAATGAAGGACGACACCACCCAGTAAAGGGACCACAAATCCAGAAAGAGAAGGGGAGGAAAGGAAGGGGGGGGAGGGGGAGAAAAAAAAAAAGGGGGGGGGAGGGGGGAGAGGGGAAGGAAATGGACCCCAAAGGAGTCAAGCACAGCAAAGCAGAAAAGAGGAGGTCAAGAGAGAACAAACAGAGGAGAGAGCGCAGGAGGGGAAGGGTCTATCCCAGCCATCCCCTAGCCACCCACAAACCCCACACTTTGTCAAATTTCTGAGGACAACCCCTGCTCATGTAGGTGAGTTTATAGAGCGGCAATACAGAGTCAACCAGGATCCGCCAACTCGACAGTAGTGGAGGGTCAGCCGATTTCCAAAGTAATAATATAGTTTTCCGGGCATAGAACATAAGATAAAATATAAAGAGCTGCGTGTGCCTCTTGTGAGAGACCAAATCACAAAAACCCAGTAATATGACTCTGGGATCAAGGACCATGCCAAGAATCCCCAAACCCTCAAGCTCACCAACCACCTCCCTCCAAAACCGCTGAGCCACAGGGCAGGACCACACCATGTGGAAGAAGGTACCAATTTGCCCACAGCCCCGGGGGCATACATCCGAACTACCAGGGTATATCTTGGCCACTCGCTGAGGGGTATAATAGGCCCTATGGAGAAATTTAAGCTGAATGAAGCGATCCCTGGCCGAAATCACCCCAGAGATATATCCACCCAGCCCCTCCTCCCAGGCCTCCTCGTCAAGGGATGGGATGTCCTCTTTCCAGAGGGCATAGAGTCGGGGGCTTGCCCCGTCCACCTTACAAGTGATTCTAAGGTACACAGAAGACAGGATACAGTCAGCGCATCTAGTCGACAGGAACCGCTCCACCGTATTAGGGGCCAACGTGACAGCCCGCGGGTATTGGGTCTGCAAGGCATGCTTCAGCTGGAGGTAGCGAAACAGCATAGAGGAGGGGAGAGCATAGGAAGAACGGGAGAATCACACCCTCAGGCATCACCTGTTGTAGTCGGATAATCCTGAACCGGTGCCACAGACCCGGGTCCGGGATGGACTGGAGGTGCCGTAGCCTGGGGTTACCCCAAAGTGGAGTATGCGGGGAGACAGTGTCGGGGTCACCGACCACAACCGACATCTGCCCCCAAACCCTGACTGTTGTCCGCATAGGGACAGTCAGCTGTTGGTGCACCCCAGGGCCATGGTATACCAAGTGACCAAGAGCAGTATAAGAGCCCATGATCGCCGCCTCCAGACTCACCGCCGGGTTGTCCTGGGGCTGTGCGAACCACCACCGCACCGTGACCAACACCGCCGCCCAGTAATAATAGCGAAAGTTGGGTAATGCCAGCCCACCCAGGGACAACGGGAGTTGCAGGGTAGTCTTCGCAACCCTAGGGACAGCCCTCACCCAAATGAACTCTATCACCACTTTATCCAGCTGCCGGAAAAAGGCGCACAGAATAGGCACCGGGGTGTTACGGAAGGCATAAAGAAATTTAGGGAGAAAAATCATTTTAAGTAAATTAATCCTTCCCACCGGTGTCAAAGGCAACGACCGCCAAGTCTGGCAGCGGAGCTGCATTTGCTGCAAAATAGGAGTGACATTGTCTTCCAAGTATTTGGCGACATCCCGCTGTATTTCGATACCCAAGTAGCGAAATTTCGTAACCCACTGCAGAGGCAGATCGGGGGAGGCGGGAGGGGGAACCGCCGACAAGGAAAATAGTAGGGATTTGTCCCAGTTAATGCGTATCCCAGAGAACGAGCCAAACAGCTCAAAAATCTGCAACGCCAAAGTCAGGGATCCCGCCGCATCAGGGAGGTAGAGAAGGGCATCGTCAGCGTACAGTGAAATCCGTTCAACTAGGGGGCCCACCTGCAGCCCCCCCCAAAGCGGGGGTGGACCGCAAGAGGATAGCCAGGGGCTCCATCGCCAGGGCAAAGAGACCCGGGGACAGTGGACAGCCCTGTCTAGTCCCCCTATGTAGTGAAAATGGAGGGGAGAGGGAACTATTAGTGCCGGTTCACACTTATGCGCTTGCGCTTGCAATGCGAATTTGCAGTGCGATGTTTACCTTGCGTTTCTAAATAGTACAGCGCGATTGCAATGCGAATTGTACTTGCGTAATCATGTTAATTAAGCTCAGATGCGATTTCTGCTCCGGCCAATCAAAATAAAATGGGTGTAAACTTCCTGTGGACTTCCTGGTTTTTGTGGGGAGAGTTCGTTGTGGAGTGTCAGCTGTGTTTTGGTGTATTCTTTTTGGCAGTATGTTTCATTTGCCCTTGGTCATGGCAGCAGTTGCTACTGTCACTGCTGCAGTCCTGATCGATATGGACAAAGAGAGGAGGAGGAGGAGGGTGAGGATGATGAGAAAACGAAGATATTGGGTTCATCCCATAATTTTAAATAGGGAAGACAGAGGTCAGTTCAGTGTCCTCTATAATCATCTCCGTCAACATGAAGAGAAGTTCTTCAACTATACTCGGATGTCAGTTAATAGGTTAGTATGTGAGAGGGAGTCTCTCCTTCTCCTTCTCTCTTTTTTGCTGCTACCCTATTTCTCTCTTTTCCCCCTCTCTCTTTTCACCTATATCTACCCCCGAATCATTCCAGAAGCTCCACAAGCGCCCCTTTTGCTTGCCACTTACATGTGTTGTGTTTTTTATTTCTTAGTTTTGACGAATTACTTGGACTACTCTTTTCCCGTTTGGAGCGTCAGAACAGCACCTTCCGGAACAGTGTTGTCCCTGGGGAAAGATTGCTTGTTACATTACGGTAAGTGTGATATATTTTGTGAAATGTCATGTATTTTTTTCTCCATATTAATGCAGACAGATATGATGGCAAAGTCGCTTCCAAAAAAAGTTTTCTTTATTTTTTATTTTGTTGCATATAATAACAAGAACAAAAACAGAAACATTATGTCATAAAAGACAAATTTGGACAACATGGCGGTAGAGTGGCAAGTGTCCTATCCTATAGATCCAAAAAATTAGGTGAACTCTCATCCGGATCAAGTGGTGTTGAAGAGCTATCCAAGGTGTTGGGATATAGCCTGAATGGCACAAGCGAGGATGGATTTCTTGATGGTCCACTTGTGGGCCTATATTGTGGATAGGGTGGAGGTAAGTTTGATGCCAATGCACTTGATTGTGGTGTCGGTGGTGGTCTGCGGGAGGGGGGGAAATGGGAAGAAGTGGAGACATCCGATGTTCTACTGTGGGGGGGGATTACAGAGGGAATTGGAGAAGGAATAGGATATGGGATTTGGGATCTAGGGGTTTCATGAATGCTCCGGTATTGTTCAAAACTGGATGGATAAGGGTTTGGTGGAATGGCAGATTGAATGGGTGTTAAATTTGGGGTCCATGTATTCTCTTGTGGGAACTGACGTGGTACAGAGAATGAATGGATACAGTTTTCTACTGCCATTCTCATCTCAAAATATCTTTCCGGCGGGACCTCTTTGAGAAGGGCTGCAAGAGGGAGGGGGAAGGATGGGTTAATAAGTGAAAGAGGGAATTTGACAATAACTTACTTCCGCATTTCTAGAACCGGTACCAGAAAATCCAGACATCTGGCAAAGGCATAGGGAAGCTTAGGGGGGGGGGGGCACCGGATCCACTTCTCGCCTCACGTTCTAGTCTCTTGTACCTCTGCATGGTGTCCTTGAGGCTACGCCATCTTGTTCGTATTAGTGATTCTGTAAGCGATAAACATGACTAATAATAATTTTCTATTTTTTTATTTCAGGTACCTTGGAACTGGAAATTCATTTGCGAGCTTGCATTACGAATTCAAATTGGGGAAATCCACTGTGAGCACAATTGTGCGTGATACCTGTATTGCCATTTGGGAGGTCCTAAGAGATGTGGTGATGAGAAAACCAACCGAAGAGGAGTGGATCTCTGTAGCTGATCTTTTTTGGGAGCGCTGCAACTTCCCTAACTGTGTCGGTGCAATAGATGGCAAGCACATTAGGATTGTGAGACCAGTTGGTAGCGGTACCAAATATTTTAATTACAAAAAATATTTTTCATTGGTTTTGCTGGCAGTGGCGGATGCAAATTACTCATTCACCTACATAGATGTTGGTTCGTACGGGAGCAGTTCCGACTCCAGCATTTTTTCCCACTCCAGTTTTGGAAAAATGCTATGTGCCAAAAGCCTGGACCTCCCACATGAACGACCACTGCCTGGAACATCTCAACCCAGTCTACCATTTGTTTTTGTTGGGGACGAGGCTTTTGCACTTTCAGAACACCTGCTACGCCCGTATGCAAATCGCTCACTGACTATCGAAAAGAGAGTTTTCAACTACAGGCTCACAAGAGCGCGCAGAGTTGTGGAGTGTAGTTTTGGAATTCTAGCAAATAAGTGGCGATTTCTTCACACACCAATGACTCTAACCATAGATAATGCCATAATTGCTGTCAAAGCTGCCTGTGCACTCCACAATTTTGTTAGATCAAGAGATGGATACCTCTTCGAGGACTCGTTGATGGATGATATGGAAGGTGCAGAGTGGACCCACACCAGGGGAAACTACAGAGGGGCCAACATCAGGGAGGATTTTACAGACTTCTTTATGAGTCCTGCCGGTCAAGTGCCATGGCAGCTTGATGCCATTCAATAAAGAGTGTTCATCATTCTCTGTACTTTGTTTAAATAAATACACTATTGTTAAAATGTTCAACATTGCGTAATTCAATTCTTTTCGTTTGTGGTTACCTACTGAGCATGCATGGTCTTCCACTTGCTCCGTCCTTTGGAGCAGGGCCCACCATAGATCCCCTTCAAATCAGGGCCCCCTTAGATCCCCTTCAAATCAGGGCCCCCCATATATCCCCTTCAAATCAGGGCCCCATAGATCCCCTTCAAATCAGGGCCCCCCATAGATCCCCTTCAAATCAGGGCCCCATATATCCCCTTCAAATCAGGGCCCCCCATAGATCCCCTTCAAATCAGGGCCCCATAGATCCCCTTCAAATCAGGGCCCCATAGATCCCCTTCAAATCAGGGCCCCCCATAGATCCCCTTCAAATCAGGGCCCCCATAGATCCCCTTCAAATCAGGGCCCCATAGATCCCCTTCAAATCAGGGCCCCATAGATCCCCTTCAAATCAGGGCCCCCCATAGATCCCCTTCAAATCAGGGCCCCCCATAGATCCCCTTCACATCAGGGCCCCCCATAGATCCCCTTCACATCAGGGCCCCCCATAGATCCCCCTTTCTGTGATAAATATATACACACAGGAACCATAGAACATATCTTCTTACCTTTATGTTTCCAGTCCTGATACAGGCTTACACAAATCTCTTCCCACCCTCTTTTCTTCAGAGCATTATTCTTGTACTCTGCTGTACGGCTGTCCCATATATATGGCCTGGCACGGACAAGCCTGATCAGCTCCTCGTTATCAATCCCAATAAGTTTGGGTGCCATGTTTGTGGATGTCCAAGATGTTTGTGATTTTTGTGGATGTCACATGGAGGCTCGGGACAGGAAATAGAGGGGTGGAGCTGAAGGGACAAACTGTACACATATTCGCACATATCTGAACTGTACATGCGAGTTCAGACCGATTTACATTCATGTCTATGGAGACTAAATTCGCAACGCAGCGCTGTAAACTCGCACAAGACCCTTTTTATGATCGCATCACATTCGCATCCGGATCGCAACGCATAGATGTGAACGACCGTCACGAATTCAATGTATTTTGTAAATGCATGCGATTGGAGACTATTTAGAACGCATCGCATTCGCAAGTACAAGCGCATAAGTGTGAACCGGCACTTAGTGCGAACCCTAGAGCAGTCTCATCCAGGAGATGAAGTTCGGGCCAATGCCAAAGCGACGTAGGACTTCCCAAAGATAACCACATTTGACAGAGTCGAAGGCCTTCTCTGCGTCCAGAGAGGCCATGACCCCACCCGAGTCCGACAACACTGCATGAGAGACGTGGGTATAAAGGCGACGTATGTTGATGTCCGTCCCCTTGCCCGGCATAAAACCAGTTTGGTCCCCATGGATCAGTGACAGAATAACCGAGTTCAAGCGTCGCGCCAGAACCTTCGCCAGAATCTTGGCATCCACATTAAGGAGGGAAATCGGCCTATACGACGCACAACGTTCGGGGTCCTTCCCGGGTTTGGGTATAATGACAATGACTGCCTCCGACATAGAACAGGGTAAGCTATTCGAGTCCAAGGCCCCTTGCAGCAGGGAATGAAGGCGCGAGGCCACCAAGTCCAAGTTGGACTTGTAAAACTCCACCGGTAGCCCGTCGGGCCCGGGGCCTTACCGGATTGCAGAGCCGCAATAGCCTTGGACAGTTCTGTGAGGGAAATTGGGCCATCCAATTTGACCCTACCCGCCTCCGACAGTTGCGGAAAATCCAGGGTGTCAAGGTAGGCCCCGAGGCGCTCCGGGGGGTAAACCACCCGGGAGCGATAGAGGTCCTCATAGTAGCTCGCAAATTGGGCATTGATGGCAGAGGGATCCGAGTGGCAGCACCCCGCGTCATCCCTGATGTTGGCAATCAGCGTAGCTGGGGAGCGTTCCCGAGACAACCATGCCAACATACGACCCGCCCGTTCCCCCTGTTCAAAAACGGGCTGCGATTGTGGCAGCAGGCGTTTCCGACAAGCTGTGGCCCTCAGCAACGCTATCTCTCGATGTACCGCCTACAGCAGCGCATACGTGCCTGAGTCTCCATCCGCCCCATACCGCAACTCTAAGGCCGTGGCTCTAGTCTCTGCCTCGACCAACGCCAAGATCGATTCCCTCCTAGCCTGTCCTATCGCCCGCTGGTACACTCCCCTGGTACAAGCTTTGAAAGCATCCCAAACGAGCGAAGGAGAGGCGGTGTCAGCATTGTGGGCCCAATACTCCAGCAGCTCGGAAGACACAACGGGGCCACTCTCACATCATCAACCCAAAATCTAGATAATCGCCAAACACCCTCCCCCGGGGCCGCCCCAATCCCCAAAGTGACAATGACAGGGGCATGGTCCGAGATCCCCCGATGCAGAATAGAGACCTCCCGGGTACCTGCAAGCAGGGACTCTGAAAGGTAAACCAGGTCAATCCTTGAGTAAGTGGCATCAGTGGCCAAGTGACAGGTGTATTGCCGCAGCCCGGGGTTCTTCCACCTCCACACATCCACCAATCCCAGGGCATCAGCCCAGCGGGAGAGGGGAGAGTCCACAGGGCCCCCCCCAGCAAACCTGTCCAGTGATGAGTTGGGGGGCATATTAAAGTCCCCCGCCACCAAGAGACAAGCCGCCGGGTAAAGGGCCAGGAGCGGAGTCAACCTCTGTAGGAGGGTAAGCTGGCCCGGCGGAGGCACATACAATCCCGCAATACACATTTCCAACCCCTCACAAAGAGCATGAAGTAAAACATATCTCCCCTCAGGGTCCAGGTGAAGATCCAGGAGGCTAAAACGGACAGATTTGTGGATCAGGATGCTCACCCCCCTGGAGTAGGAGGAACAGGTGGCATGGTAGTAAGACCCCACCCAGGCCCTTTTAAGCGCCAGCACCCTACTCCCCACCAGGTGGGTCTCCTGTAAAATACAAACATGGGGGCGGTGTCGCTGCAAAAAGGAAAAAACAAGTGACCGTTTGAACTTAGAGTTCAACCCTCGGACATTCCAGGAGATTACCGTGAGGGGACCCATGACAGCAATTTGGAAAAATAGAAAGCCTCCAGATCTACACCAAAGACCCCACACAGGGTTAACCCCCCGCCCCCCAACAAGTCTCGGAGCGGAGTAGACCAACCGTTATAGGGTTGTGAACAGAACTCCACACCCCCCCTGCCAGAGAACATACATCGTACCAAAAGCACCCAAGAACACAGCTGAAAGGAAACATAGAAAAAAAACAAAAAACACCCCAAATGCAAAAAACATAGGCATTGTAACAGCTCACAATCCCCTCCCCCCGCCCCCTACCCCGCACCTCCCCCCCAACATGGGTGTGCTTGCATTCCCAAAAACCAAATAGGCAACCGCCAACGGGGGTCGCACACCAGTGGACACCAGGAGTACCAACAGGTACTACCACAGCATAGTCAGTCGGCCACGGGAGCCGCCATCAAAGGAAGGATAGACGATCTCTGCAGAACAGGAACTAGGTCATCAACTTCACCCCGAAAGTTCCAGGGGGGCACCAAGCTTAAACAGGTTGCTAACAGGAAAACCAAAAGAAAGGAGAGGGGGGGGCCTCTCAGGCAGCCAGCGGGGAAAGGCCACTAGGCATAACAGGTAGGGCCCAGCCCAGCAGAGGCAAGAGTCCAGTAGAGGGATCCCCGGTCTCACGGGAAGAGGACCCCCCCCCCTTAAAAAGAAAAAAAAAATTTCCCCCTAAGGGGAAAAAGTGTAACATCCAGAGCGCAGACAGCGCATAAAGAGACTCACGGCCGTGGAGATCGTGCCCGGGGAAGCGTCTCCAACCAGTGCATGGTGTCCTCCGGGGAAGTGAAGAATTTCACAGTTTCTCCATCCTGAACTCGCAGCCGGGCAGGAAACAGCATGCTGTACTTAATATTGCGATTGCGGAGTTGCAGTTTAACATGGTCAAAAGACCGCCGAAGTCGCTGCGTGTCTATGGAATAATCCGGGAAGACCATGATCTTCGCGGCCTCATGCCGCAGAACCTCCAGCTTCCGTGCCTCCCGAAGCACCAAGTCACAGTCACTGAAATTTAGGAGGCGTAGGATAAAGGTACGTGGAGGGGACCCTGGCGGCCCCCGAGTCGCCGGTATGCGGTGCGCTCTCTCCACAACAAAGAAGGGGGAGAACTGGGCCTGAGGTAACAAGGTGCGCAGGAGGCGCTCAGCAAAGGACACCGTATCAGCACCCTCCGTCCCCTCCGGGAGACCAACGATCCGCAGGTTGTTCCGTCGGTTCCTGTTCTCGGCATCCTCCGCCCTGGCCTCCAAGGTTTTGACCCTGGCAGAGATTGTGCGGATGGAGTCCTCATGAGAATGGAGCACGTCTTCCGCTTCCCCCACCCGCCGCTCAGCCTCCGACAGCCGGCCACGAAACTTGTCCATATCCTTGCGGATGAGGCCGATGTCCATTTGTACCGAGTCTATTTTGCCGGTGAGAGTGGACTGGCAGGTAGTGATAGCCTGCATCAGTGCATCAAATTTATCCTGCTCCACCAAGGCCGGCTCCTTGCCTTCAGTCTGAGTCGCCATGTTAAGGAGGGGAGCCGGGGGAGGCCCCGCGCCGCCCGCCACCCCACGAGCGGGACCAGCCTTTGCCGAGTTCCTGTGTGCCGACGGTTCCTTACTCTTCGCCTGAGTCGACATAGAAGAATATGGGACACTGTAGAGAGTCTGTGATCCTGCGAAGGCTACGGGAAGTCAACAAGCTTATCTCAAAAAAGTGGCACAGAATACAAGGTGTTCCCACTCAGTAGAGCAACGATCTGCAGGCAGCACAAGTCAATGGGAGCAACGAGCAGTAGGCAGCACAGCTAAGGGTGAGCAATGATCTGCAGGCAGCACTGTTCAAGGAGGGCAACAATCCATAGGCAGCACAGTTCAAGGGGAGCAACGGTCTGCAGGCAGCACAGTTCAAGGAGCACAGTGCAGTGGGAGCAGCGCAGGTCAAAAGGAGCAATGATCTGCAGGCGGCACTGTTCAAGGAGAGCAACAATCCATAGGCAGCACAGCTCAATGGGAGCAGCGGTCTGCAGGCGGCACAGTTCAAGGAGCACAGTTCAGTGGGAGCAACGATCTGCAGGCAGCACAGGTCAAAAGGAGCAATGATTTGCAGGCGGCACAGCAAAGAGAGGGCAACGATCTGCAGACAGTACAGTGCAATGGGAGCAACAATCCATAGGCAGCACAGTCCAGTGGGAGCAACGATCTGCAGGCAGCACAGTGCAAGAGGAGCAATGATTTGCAGGAGGCACAGCAAAGAGAGGGCAACGATCTGCAGACAGTACAGTGCAATGGGAGCAACAATCCATAGGCAGCACAGTTCAGTGGGAGCAACGATCTGCAGGCAGCACAGGTCAAAAGGAGCAATGATTTGCAGGCGGCACAGCAAAGAGAGGGCAACGATCTGCAGACAGTACAGTGCAATGGGAGCAACAATCCATAGGCAGCACAGTCCAGTGGGAGCAACGATCTGCAGGCAGCACAGTGCAAGAGGAGCAACGATCTGCAGGCAGCACAGCAAAGAGAGAGCAACGATCTGCAGGCCACACTATGCAAATGACAGGAAGACAGACAGTCCGGACAGAGAGGCCAGTGATTAGTACTGTAGAAGTAGGAGAGCACACAGGTGGCGTCCTTACCAGGAGTGAAAGCAGGGCCTGCCTCCCTTAGGGCTCCGATCGCCAGATGGATGGATGGATGGATCCGCCCAGGGCCCCCCCGCCAGACAGGGTGCCGATCCTCTCCCCGGGAGGCCGATCAGGCAGTAGGACCAGCGGGGCAGATGTTGGGACAGTCAGTGTGGATGCAAGGCCGCAATCCAGCGCTAGGCCCGAGTCAAGATGGCGGCCGGGATCCAGGGGGGAAGAAGCCAGCATCCAGGAGAGCAGGATCCAGACGTCGGCGGGTTGGCAGCCGGAGCACCACCAGGGCCACAGGAGCAGCGCAGCCCACCTCCAGATGAGCAGGCAGTCCCGATCAGGCGGTACAAGGCTCCGATGGAGAGACAGGCCGCCGAAGCACAAGTAGGCCGCGGGCAGATAAGGGGCACAACTTGCCCCCGGATCGTCACAATAGGGACCCGATGCCCTTCCACCAGGGGGGTCCGATGCGACACCGGCAGTGTAAGGTCCCTGGCCCCTAGGAGGAGGACGGATGGCAGGGGATTATAGCCAGGGGCACAAGATGGCGGAGGGCCGCAGCCGGGATCGTGGAGGCACCGGCAGCAAGCAGCTGGAGCAGACAGTGTCCGGACACGGCCCCACAGGAGACACTCCAGGGAAAAGCAGGGTGACAGTCTGCAGAGATAACCGGGTAGATACAGGCGGCAAACCCGGAGCACTAGCCCAGCACGTCCATCCCGGTGGCCATCTTGGACACGCACCCATGCTCATACTTTTTAAATGCCATACGCCTGTAAATGCTCACAAAGGCATGTACAAACGTGGAAAAAATCTCTGGGATGTT
>NC_138768.1:119680217-119952717 GCF_965119305.1 Pelophylax lessonae
GCATCATGCATTCCCTCCAAACTTATACCCACTCCCAGAATCCTCTCTGGCAGAATCTGCCTTCTGGGGTAGATACAAGCCTGACTGAGCCACTGATTGGGTTTCCTCCACTGCACTATGAGAATCCTCTCACAGAGCCAGTGGGGAGCCTCCCCTCTCAGTAACCTCACCTGGGGAGACATGACAGTCCAGCTGAAATCATGGCCCTGCTGTTAAGCAGCCAAGTCCCACTATACTTTACCTAGCACCTACCTGTAGGGTGCTTCATCAGTAATAGAGGGGAAAACTTCCAATGGGAACCTGGGGGTCCCCAAGGAATTTCCTTGATTTGTAAGGATTTCCTCTCACTTCCTTTTTGGTTATGGGACAGGAAAATAAGGGAAATCTCTGCAATGGGACACGGATGGCAAATAAAATTGTGACAGGGGTTATAACCCTCCCTTACGCTATCAAAAAAAAAAAAAAAGTTTTGCCTATAAAGCTAATCTTACATTATTACAAATATTTTGTCATGTTCCACCCCAACTACAGTTTTAATTGAAAAAAAAAAAGCCCAGCACTGGTTGAATTAAAAAGGGCTTTCGCTATTATACTTTCCTTTTCTATGCTACTGACAGACAGATACTGTTCTTCATCGTCCAGCGTGCTATGACACCCAATGTCTTTCAACCCACTTCTGGTGAGCCCAGAGAATCATGGGCACTCACCCCTGAGTGATTACATACCTCCTGTGTAGTTCTGGGCTGATCCCTCACTTTCCTCATGATCATCCTTACCCCATGAGTCGAGATCTTGCATGGAACTCCAGACCAAGGGCGGTTGATGTTTATTTTGTATTTCTTACATTCTTACGAATAATTTCTCCAGCAGTTGTCTCCTTCTTACCAAGCTTCTTGCTGATGGTCTTATAGCCCATTCCAGCCTTGCTTAGGTCTACAGTCTTGTCTCTAAAGTTCTTCGACATGCTATTTAGTCTCGTCCATGATGGTGAGGTTTGAGCCTAGGTTCACACTGAGGGTGGGTTTGAAATCAACTCAGCTGAACGATTTCAAACTGGCATTTCAGCCAGACTTTGGGGCCGATTTGACACATCTGTGCGGGTTCCTGCACAGATGTCTATTGAAATCGCCCCCGAAGTGCAGAAACTACTTTTAGGAATCGGTGCGGCGCTGCAAAGTCGGTGTCGCACCGATTCAGACGGTTCCATTTCCGACAATAGGCTCCTATTTGGCATGCGATTTGAAATGTCAAATTGCATGTCAACTCGGCCCAATGTGAGCGTGGGCTGAATGGAAGAAAGAGATTCTGTGGACAGATGTCTTTTATAAGTTGTCGTTAGCAGCACCTTCCTAAATTGACAGGACTAATCTGTGTACGAGCCAGAATTATTGTTGGTTGGTAGGGGATCAAATAGTTATTTTACTCACTAAACTGCAACTCAATTTATAGCATTTGTATCATGTGTTTTTTCTGGATTTTTGGTTGATATTCTTTCTCTATCATTTAACCGGTTCTGGATCGCCCACCGCATATATACTGCGGCAGGCTGTCCCTCCTGTGCGAACTGACGTAGGGTTATGTTGGTCGCGCGCCTGCAGCTAGGGGGCAAGCGCGCACCACCGCCGGCGCACTCCCGCCCCCCACTCGGCAGAGGGGACCCAGATGCACGGGGCAGGCAGCTCCGATTGCCGCCGGGCACCCGCGATCGCTCCCCGCTGAGAGAGAAGAACGATCAGCTGTTGTAAGCACAGCTGACCGTTCTTCTCTCTGGAATCATCACAAAGCACCTGTGATCCTTCTATGTCTCTGGGATCATTTCAAAAGCCCAACCCCCCCACAGTTAGAATCACTCCCCTAGGGACACATTTAACCCCTGATCACCCACTGTGTTAACCCTTCCCTGCCAGTGTTATTATTACAGTAATTAAAAAAGCATATTTTTAGCACTGATTACTGTAGTAATGTCACTGGTCCCTCCAAAAGTGTCAAAAAATGTCAGCTGGGGTCCGATCTGTCCGCCGCAATGACGCAGTCCCACTAAAAATCGCAGATTGCCACCATTACTAGTAAAAAATAAATTAATAAAAATGATATAAATCTTTCCCATAGTTAGTAGACGCGATAACATTTGCGCAAACCAATCAAAATACGCTTATTGCGATTTTTTTATTTTACCAAAAATATGTAGCAGAATAAAAATCGCAGAGGTGATCAAATACCACCAAAAGAAAGCTCTATTTGTGGGAAAAAAAGGACATCAATTTTATTTGGGTACAGGGTCACATGACCGCGCAATTGTCCATTAAAATAACGCAGTGCCGAATCGCAAAATATGGCCTGGTCATTAAGGGGGAAAATCTTCCGGTCCAGAAGTGGTTAGATTACACCTATGATAACAATTACAGACCCTTAATTTATTTCTAAGTGGGCAAACTTACAAAATTTGCAGGGGATCAAATAATTATTTCCCCCACTGTATGTTATGGAGGGACGCCTTTTTCAGGTGACACCTTAATATTCTGCCTTAGTTTTGCAGTTTACAAACAAGTGGTCACTGCCCCCACCTATAACCGGTCTTTGCAGCAAGGAGCACTGGAAGGGTGATGTAATGTATGTAAAAAACCCCAAAGATGATGCACAAGAAAGCCACAAACAGTTTGCTGAAGACAAGCAGACTAAGGACATGGATTATTGGAACCATGTGCTGTGGTCTGATGAGACCAACATAAGACAAGCATCTCTCCAGACCTAAACCCTATTGAGCATCTGTGGGGCATGCTCAAACCGAAGGTGGAGAAGCACAAGGTCTCTAACATCCACCAGCTGTGTGATGTCGTTATGGAGGAGTGGAAGAGGACTCCAGTGGCAACCTGTGAAGCTCTGGTGAACTTCATGGGCCCAATTTGGACATTTTAACTTAGGGGTGTACTCACTTATGTTTCCAGCTGTTAAGACATTAATGGCGGTGTGCTGAGTTATTTTGAGGGGACAGCAAATTTACACTGTTATACAAGCTGTGCACTCACTACTTTACATTGTAGCAAAGTGTCATTTCTTTAGTGTTGTCACATGAAAAGATATAATAAAATATTTACAAAAATGTGAGATACTGTATGTATTTGAGTTTGTATGTGCATGTGTATATATGTTTTTGTGTGTGAGAATGTGTATGTATTTGAGCGTGGATACTGTGCACTAGGAAGTACAGTGGGTACGGAAAGTATTCAGACCCCCTTAAATTTTTCACTCTTTGTTATATTGCAGCCATTTGCTAAAATCATTTAAGTTCATTCTTCTTCCTCATGAATGTACACATAGCACCCCATACTGACAGAAGAACACAGAATTGTTGACATTGTTGCAGATTTATTAAAAAAGAAAAACTGAAATATCACATGGTCCTAAGTATTCAGACCCTTTGCTCAGTATTTAGTAGAAGCCCCCTTTTGATCTAATACAGCCAGGAGTCTTTTTGGGAAAGATGCAACAAGTCTTTCACACCTGGATTTGGGGATCCTCTGCCATTCCTCCTTGCAGATCCTCTCCAGTTCTGTCAGGTTGGATGGTAAACATTGGTGGACAGCCATTTTTAGGTCTCTCCAGAGATGCTCAATTGGGTTTAAGTCAGGGCTCTGGCTGGGCCATTCAAGAACAGTCACAGAGTTGTTGTGAAGCCACTCCTTCGTTATTTTAGCTGTGTGCTTAGGGTCATTGTCTTGTTGGAAGGTAAACCTTCGGCCCAGTCTGAGATCCAGAGCACTCTGGAGAAGGTTTTTGTCCAGGATATCCCTGTACTTGGCCGCATTCAACTTTCCCTCGATTGCAACCAGTCGTCCTGTCCTTGCAGCTGAAAAACACCCCCACAGCATGATGCTGCCACCACCATGCTTCACTGTTGGGACTGTATTGGACAGGTGATGAGCAATGCCTGGTTTTCTCCACACATACCGCTTAGAATTAAGGCCAAAATGTTCTATTTTGGTCTCATCAGACCAGAGAATCTTATTTCTCACCATCTTGGAGTCCTTCAGGTGTTTTTTAGCAAACTCCATGCGGGCTTTCATGTGTCTTACACTGAGGAGAGGCTTCCGTCGGGCCACTCTGCCATAAATCCCCGACTGGTGGAGGGCTGCAGTGATGGTTGACTTTCTACAACTTTCTACCATCTCCTGACTGCATCTCTGGAGCTCAGCCACACTGATCTTTGGGTTCTTCTTTACCTCTCTCACCAAGGCTCTTCTCCCCCGATAGCTCAGTTTGGCCGGACGGCCAGCTCTAGGAAGGGTTCTGGTCGTCCCAAACGTCTTCCATTTGAGGATTATGGAGGCCACTGTGCTCTTAGGAACCTTAAGTGCAGCAGAAATCTTTTTGTAACCTTGGCCAGATCTGTGCCTTGCCACAATTCTGTCTCTGAGCTCTTCAGGCAGTTCCTTTGACTTCATGATTCTCATTTGCTCTGACATGCATTGTGATCTGGAAGGTCTTATATAAACAGGTGTGTGGCTTTCCTAATCAAGTCCAATCAGTATAATCAAACACAGCTGGACTCAAATGAAGGTGTAGAACCATCTCAAGGATGATCAGAAGAAATGGAAAGCACCTGAGTTAAATATATGAGTGTCACAGCAAAGGGTCTGAACACTTAGGACCATGTGATATTTCAGTTTTTCTTTTTTAATAAATCTGCAACAATGTCAACAATTCTGTGTTTTTCTGTCAGTATGGGGTGCTATGTGTACATTCATGAGGAAGAAGAATGAACTTAAATGATTTTAGCAAATGGCTGCAATATAACAAAGAGTGAAAAATTTAAGGGGGTCTGAATACTTTCCGTACCCACTGTATATACTCCTGATCCATGGACATTTTTAATTGGGCTGTATGCTACCTTTACTTCTGACCTCTGCACTATGTATTTCCTCTCTTCATTTCCATTTCTCTCCTTTCTCTTCAATTTCCCTCCCTTACCCCTTTCCCATGCACCCCTCTGTTCCCTTCAATTTCCCTCTTCCCCTTGGTACCATTCTGATTTCAGGGAATAGAGGAGGATACAGGCTGGCCTGTGAGTGGTGAAAGGCATTGGGTTTGCCCTGTACTATCTATGCTACATGTTACACAATCCCAACCCCTACACTCTGTACATTACACACCTCTGACCCCTTCAATCAGTACTTTACATACTTCTGGCCCCTGCACTCTGTACATTATATACTCTTGCACTCCAGCGCTATTTACAATCGGTAAAGGAAGCAGCAGGAAGATCCCACAAGGTCACTGCACATTCCTGGGTCCGTGAAACCCAATTGGCACCTTGGAACCGCACAGTGATGTTGAAAAAGTATAGTGACAGTGTGACGGTGACAGATACTTGGGGGACACTGAGAGAATGGTTGGGATGGCTTCAGATGGGAAAGTGATATTTGTCAACGGTGTCTCTCAAGAAATGTGCAGATTTGATCCCACTTTGCACTGTGAGACCTGTGGCCTGTTGCCATGGAGTCTGTGACACCTAGATGTGTATTCCATGTGTTTCAATGTAGTGGACGCACAGACTGTCATTGGCAGTCTTGTCCTATTGTCTATCTATTGAGCTGGGGTGTGGATTGTGTTAAGTCTGCCTGTCCCATTGTTAAATGGTAATGACCTCACATTAGTCTGTCCAGATGGCCAGATAATTCGTTCAGGTTAATTCTGTTTCTGTATACGATTTCATCTGCATAGGATAATGTAATCAGGCAACCCCTGACCTGTGTGTGGTATTTTGATCAGGAGGGGGATGTGCTCATGTGTGTATAAATTGAGTGTGAAACTGTTCAATAAAGGAGAAGGTTCCAAAACTTGTACAAGCTAAGTTGTCAGGCTAGTTTTGTATGTAGGGCAGCTGGAATATCTATATATGTTCATGACTGCAAGGAAGCCGTATACTGACGGAAGACCACAAGTACCGTGTGGGTCAGCGGTTCCGTTACAGACATCTGGGAGTAAGATCCAAGCTCCAAAAGATGATCAAGTATGCACATCACACAGGAGGGGAGTGCAGTTTGGCATCTTTGCCCTGGGTACTGGTTGTCAGCTGTATATTTCTTTAACAGTAACAGAAAATAGTGCCATCTGCCTGGGCTCTGTTGTTTGAGTAAACCTCAAGATCAGGGCTGGGTTAAGGGGTTGGCAGAGGAGGTGGCTACCTTGGTCGCTTTAGCAGGAAGGGGTTGCAAAAAGGGGTAGGACCTACAACCTATGCTGCTGAGTGAGCTATAGCCCAAACATGGAGCAGGGTACACTGTGGCATTTTTGCCCTGATTGACAAAGGATCTTGTTCTAGCACTGATCTGGGCTGGATGGACAGAAATACAAAATATTTTAAATAGCCTCCATATACTGTACATATTTTATTTGTTTAAAAAGATATTTGCCAATTGCATTCTGGTCCGGAGTCTTTGGACTCCTCTATCTAACTATTCGAGAGTGGTACAGACCAATACCGGCCAGTATGGTGATCCGCTTCAATGAAGATTTCAATACTTTCATTTATCAGGCCCTCACGGCAGGCATCATTACCCAAGACTTATATGACTATATCAAAACTAAATATCCCCGCACACCAACATTTTATAGCCTTCCAAAAATTCACAAAGACCCAGTTAACGCTACCGGACGTCCCATCATATCCGGCAATGGAAGTATCACAGAAAATCTCAGCAGAGTCATTGACTCGCATCTCCTCCAACCGCATGTACAGGCTTTGCCTTCATACGTCAAAGATACGATACACTTTTTACAAACTATAGAGGAACTCACCATCTCGGATCAAGCCTTATTGGTTACTCTGGATGTTGAGGCACTCTATAGTAGTATACCACATCCCAAAGGTTTAGCAGCCATAAGGCGTATCCTGTGCCAACATTCCATTCACAACAAACCATTTAATGATTTCATCGTTAATGGTTTGGATTACATCCTGCATCACAATTATTTTCTGTTTGATGGTTCCCACTACCTCCAGGTACAGGGCGTGGCGATGGGGACATGTTGTGCCCCATCGTACGCCAACCTGTACCTGGGGGAGTGGGAACGTACTCTGCTGTCAGACGAAGATCTCGTTGAGTACACTGGCCAGGTCTCTACCTGGCTAAGGTACATTGATGATATTTTTGTCGTTTGGGAGGGTTCAATAACGGCTCTGCTGTCTTTTGTAGATAAAATGAATAATAACGAGTTAAATCTTAAGTTCACCTTAAACTATGACAAAAACACCATCAACTTCCTCGATGTTCAGATTGGACGCACCTCTAAGGGCCATCTCTCCAGTACATTGTACAGAAAGAGCACAGCTGGCAACACCCTGTTGCATGCTGACAGCTTCCATCCTGTTCCCCTCAAGAACTCGATTCCATTCGGACAGTACCTGCGGTTGCGCAGGAACTGTTCCAGTGATGAGTCGTTCAGAAAGGAGGCTGCACTTCTTCAACACAGATTACTTACAAGGGGCTACAGCCGGTCTTGTCTTAAGAGAGCATACAAAAAAGCCCTAGCAAAAACTAGACAAGAACTCCTCTTTTGTCCTAAAAAATCATCCAACTCTACCACCTCTGATTGCAATACCTCTCGTATTATCCTACGCTACTCATGCCAGCATTCCTCCATTCGTAACATTATCAATCAACACTGGTCTATCCTAACCGATGACCCGAAAATCCAGAAATTCGTTCCCCCTGCACCTGCCATTACATTTAAGTGAGCAAATTCACTTAAAGACAAGCTCACATGTAGTGAATTTCGCGATAACAGCAAAAAACATTGCCCTACCATGGGCACTTTTCCATGTGGACATTGTTCTCACTGTCCATATATAGAAAAGCAAAAATCTTTTAAACTCCCTAATGGTGAAATGTTTTTTCCCAAACATTTCGTAAACTGCCAGACTAAGGGGGTTGTTTATATTTTCCAATGTGAATGCGGTGCGTTCTACATTGGGAAGACTAAACAAGAGTTCTGGAAAAGATTTTCTAAACATGTTTATAGCATGGAAATCGGTAACCTATATTTACCGTTGGGTAGACATGCGGTTGTAGCACATCATAGAATAATGCCGAAAGTCACCTTCGCTGCCTTGGAACTAGTCCATGTTCCGGACCGTGGGGGTGACTGGAATAGACTTTTATTACAGTTGGAACAGAAATGGATTTACAAATTAAAGGCGACTGCAGCCCCGGGCCTAAATGAATCTATTTCTTTTGTTCCCTTTCTTAAGGGCTTCACTTCTGGTAAAACCCAATAGGACTATGGTTGCTATCTTAGGCCTTGCCGGTGTTCCCCCTTTCCATTCTTTCTCTTCCCCTTTTTCCATGCCGTTTTCTGGTTCACTATGTTTATTAGTCATTGTTCACTTGCTCTATAATTATTTTGTTCCCTCTGGCCAATGGGGATCTCCAGGCCTTCCAGGCACCCCATTGTACCTCAGGGTTTTATTTTATGTACATTCACCAATTTCCAGCATCATGCTGTACTTTTAAAAAATGTATATGTTTTTGTTTGATAATTAACAATCCATTCATAGGTCTATTGCTATAATAGTTATCCATGACATTCCTGTGGAGGCTGGGGTTCTTTCTCCTCCTCCGGGGCTTCCCCCACTTGCCGTGTATTGTGGACTGTGGCATTACATGTCTCCCAGCATGGTGAGAGATTCGGCCAGTTATGACCGTCTCTCTGTCTCCACTCTCGCGACCTTAGCCGCTAGAGGGAGCATCCCCATGCTGGCGCCGTTCCGGATCCCTGCCGCCCGGCCCCCTCCGGTGCGCATGCGCGGGCGCATCTCCCGCTCATGCGCAATGGACGGGGCGGGTTGTCATGGCGAAGGCGGACGCCGGCGGGAGGTATTCACTTCCCCTCCCGGAACGCCAGGGGAGTCACCTGGCCCACAAGGCGGACCACGCTGACCCCACAGATTCAGGGCACCTGTAGCCTATCGCTTCATGGGTACTTAAGCCTTTGGGCTTACACAGGCACTAGGATCCTCTTCTTTGGCTATGCATCACATCTGTAGATGCCATTCGAAACAGACATGGGGTAAGTTCGGTGCATTGAGCTTTCTACAGGCTTTACCTTCTTTTCATTCTACTCTGATGTAATGTTCTGGTACCTTTGGGTACCCTAATTACTCTTTCATAAGTGTATGCGCCCCACCATTCTCTTTTGGTAAGGTGCGCATACACCTTTAAGACTGATGCTGTCATCACTGAGCGCCGGACTGATGGCTATTTAGATCGCCGGCTCTCACTCACATGTGTTCGTTCAAACTGCTTTGTGCCTTGATGCTAACCTGGCTTGAAGCTCTCATGCTTGCAAGCTTACCTCGCTGTCGGAACCACGCTGCGCTGATCCCTGTATCCCGCTACCGGATCATCCGCTCTTGCCGAACCTCTCCTCTGCTACATTGCTATTAGTGATAAGTACCCCGTAGGGGAAACCTCTATAACTTTCATACTAAAGCTTACACTATCTAGCTCTGCATACTAAGGACTATTACTACATCTGCATTATCTAAGATTGCTAGCTCTTGAGCCTACTACCACCTGTTCTTGCACTGGGTTGATCTCTCTTGTATGTCCACCTGCTACTCTGTCATCTGCTACCATACATGATTGCTAAACCTATCTGCATCTCATCTGCTACTATCTTACTTTTAAGAACATTTCCTTTCAAGTGTCTGTCATCTACCATCTCTACCCAACCTGTCTCTTCAGCCTATCATCACTGTGTTACTATATACATAAGCCACTCTAGGAAACATCTTATTGAGTGTGTGTATTTACTTGCTGAATTGAGATCCTCCACACATGATGAGTCATTGAGAGTTGGGAATGGTGTCTCAGCGTTTCTCTACATGACTACTGAAGTGGAATATTTCTGCAGCTGAAAATCCACATCATACATAAAACGCAGGAGCGTTACAGATTGAACGAACCTCAAATGGATTCAGCAGAAATAACCACTCAGATGACACAATTAAAACAGCAAGTAACTGCGTTAATACACGCACTTGCTGAATTAAAAGAAGACAATCAGGCTCTGTCGCAGCAGGTAATTAGACTGACACAACTTACCACTGCTCAGTCCCCTGAACCCAAAATAAATCCTCCTTTGGTATTTACAGGCGATCGCAAACAAATTCGCGAATTTAAAAACGCATGTGAGTTACTTTTCTTGCTAAAACCCCGTACCTACCTTACTGATCACATTAAGGTTTGTACTATTATTTCTTACCTAACAGGCGATCCTCGGGCCTGGGCAGACGCTCTTTTTGAGAAAAGCGACCAGCTTCTCAACTCCTATGCCTTGTTCCTAGCAGAACTCACTAGCCTATATGATGATCCCAATAGGCAGAGTACTGCCGATCTTCAATTAAGATCCTTGAAACAAGGTAGGAGACCTGTAGAAGACTTTGTCGCAGAATTCAAGAGATGGACCCTTGATTCAGAATGGAATGATGCATCTCTGAAAACCCAATTTAGGCTTGGCCTATCAGAGGCCGTTAAAGACGAGCTCGCCCGAGCGCATCTGCCAAAAACCCTGGATGCATTGATACAACTCAGTATCACCATAGATAGAAGACTACGAGAAAGAAAGGCTGAGAAAATGGGAATGCCATTATCCAGTTCTTCTCGGATTTCGGCCGTTGACCCCGTTCCTATGGAGATAGGAACCATACTCCCACCTCTATCAACTATGGAAAGAGCCAGAAGACGATCTGGTAATCTCTGCTTGTACTGTGCATCCCCGGATCACAAGATAAACGTCTGTCCCCTAGTCTACAAAAAGAAGGGTGAGTGTTCACATGTCCTCCTAGGGGGATTGACAACTTCAATCACTAACCCTTACCTTTCTGTTTGCTTGACATTACAGTGGGACCAGAACAGGATTACTACTAAGGCCATGATTGACACAGGATCTTGTGGAAATTATATTGACATACGTTTTGCTGCTTTAAATAAAGTTCCTATTATTTCTAAACTTAAACCTGTCTCAGTGAGTCTTATTAACGGTGTTCCTTTATCCTCTGGTCCGATCACTGATCAGACACAGGCACTCCTAGTCACTACTAACGGGTCTCATATGGAGACCACTACCTTCGATCTAATATCTTCACCCCACTTTCCCATTGTTTTGGGACTTCCCTGGTTGCACACACATCAACCAACCATAGATTGGAAGGAACGGACCCTGACCTTCCTCTCTTGCTATTGCGAGGGTAAGTGTAACCTCCCGTCTTTCGGGAAGATCCTGTCTGTGGTGACAGATGAGATTGCACCACTATGTTATCAGGATCTCTCTGAGGTTTTTCTTGAGAAAAATACTCAAGCACTACCTACCCATCGAGACTATGATTGTAGCATTGATCTACTCCAAAATAGCAAATTGCCGTTCGGTCATGTTTATCCTCTTTCACAGGATGAACTTTCCCATCTCAAAGACTATTTGGATGAGAATTTGGAAAAAGGTTTTATTAGACCTTCAACTTCTTCCACAGCAGCTAAGAACAAAAAGGCGGATGCACTATCACGACTAACTGAAGAAAACTACTTCGAAATCCCTTCCGTTCCTATAATACCTCACAAACGCATTATTGGAGTTGTCCGTTCCTTGAAGGAAGAGGTTTTGCATGGTATAAGTTTGGATTCACCCCCACCACAACTAAATACTGATGCAGAAGGCTTCCTCTACTACAACGACAAACTTTACATACCACCTACCATACGCACCAAGATCTTGGAATTATCGCATGATGTGCCAATGGCAGGACATATGGGTATGACAAAGACTATTAATCTGATTGCCAGGCAATTCTGGTGGCCTGACATGAAAACATCTATACAAAAATTCGTCTCTTCATGCAATGTCTGTGCCAGGTCCAAAATTGACACTACGAGACCATCCGGTCTACTATGCAGTCTACCAATACCCCAAACTCCATGGGAAGTTGTGTCCTTGGACTTTATAGTGGAATTGCCTCCTTCCAAAGGATTTAATACCATCTTAGTGTCAGTGGACCATCTGACAAAAATAGCACATTTCATTGCTATTCGCAGACTACCTTCGTCCAAACAAACGGCAGAACTCCTGATGAAACATGTCTTTAAGTTACATGGTATCCCAAAAACTCTTCTGTCTGACCGTGGATCACAATTTATTTCCAAGTTCTGGCAAGAACTATGTCACATACTACGGATCGAGCGGAAGCTCACTTCTCCTTACCATCCGCAGACCAACGGACAGACTGAAAGAGTCAACCAATGCATCGAGCAATATTTACGTTGTTACACTTCTTACCAACAGGATGATTGGGTGGATCTTCTCCCTCTGGCAGAATTTGCCTACAACAACGCAACCCACAGTACGACCAAGCAGAGTCCGTTCTACTTGAACTATGGGTTTCATCCCTCTATTCTTCCACTACGCATCCTTCCTTCAAATAACCCAGTAGCTTCAGACTATCTTACCCAAATAAAGGACTCTCTGGGTTTGCTTAATACTACCATTGCACACGCTCATAGTCAACAAAAGAAATACTATGATCTTCGCAGAAGACCTTCTCCTCAGTACGCTATCGGGGACCTCGTTTGGCTCTCAACAAAAAATTTAAGACTGAAAATCCCTAGCAAAAAGCTTGGACCTCTGTTCTTGGGACCTTTCCCAATCAAGAAACTTATTGGAAAAGCTGCAGTACAGCTTACATTGCCAATAGACCTCAAAATACATCCCATTTTCCATGTGTCGCTACTGAAGCCCCATGTTCCTGACCAAGGAATAAGGCCTACTATCCCACCTCCTCCTCCTGCACAAGTTGAAGGTGGAGAAGAATATGAGATAAAAGAGATTCTGGATTCTCGTATCCACAGAGGAAGACTTCAGTACTTGGTTCGATGGAAGAACTATGGGCCCCAAGACGACACCTGGCTAAACACCTCTGACATACATGCCTCTAGATTAATCCGCAATTTTCATACGAAGTACCCAGACAAACCAGCTCCAGAGGCCTTCAGGAGCTGGCCTTAAAGGGGGGGTACTGTAATGTTCTGGTACCTTTGGGTACCCTAATTACTCTTTCATAAGTGTATGCGCCCCACCATTCTCTTTTGGTAAGGTGCGCATACACCTTTAAGACTGATGCTGTCATCACTGAGCACCGGACTGATGGCTATTTAGATCGCCGGCTCTCACTCACATGTGTTCGTTCAAACTGCTTTGTGCCTTGATGCTAACCTGGCTTGAAGCTCTCATGCTTGCAAGCTTACCTCGCTGTCGGAACCACGCTGCGCTGATCCCTGTATCCCGCTACCGCATCATCCGCACTTGCCGAACCTCTCCTCTGCTACATTGCTATTAGTGATAAGTACCCCGTAGGGGAAACCTCTACAACTTTCATACTAAAGCTTACATTATCTAGCTCTGCATACTAAGGACTATTACTACATCTGCATTATCTAAGATTGCTAGCTCTTGAGCCTACTACCACCTGTTCTTGCACTGGGTTGATCTCTCTTGTATGTCCACCTGCTACTCTGTCATCTGCTACCATACATGATTGCTAAACCTATCTGCATCTCATCTGCTACTATCTTACTTTTAAGAACATTTCCTTTCAAGTGTCTGTCATCTACCATCTCTACCCAACCTGTCTCTTCAGCCTATCATCACTGTGTTACTATACACATAAGCCACTCTAGGAAACATCTTATTGAGTGTGTGTATTTACTTGCTGAATTGAGATCCTCCACACATGATGAGTCATTGAGAGTTGGGAATGGTGTCTCAGCGTTTCTCTACATGACTACTGAAGTGGAATATTTCTGCAGCTGAAAATCCACATCATACATAAAACGCAGGAGCGTTACATCTGACCATCGGGGTGTCTATCATTCCTACTTTCATTGCCCTCACTTGGGGTGTCCCTACGACCTGACTGTTTGGTTTCTGCATGATCGGCATTCCACTTTCACCCACCCCCGCTTGGGTTCTCTCTTTCGGGTCACCTTTCCCGGCTCCATCTGCTTCCACATGTCCCACCAGTCCAGCTCTTTCACACTTGGTTTCTGCTTTTGGGCACTTGTTTTCCCTCTATTTTCTTTCCTGCCATCTCCTTTCTCCGGTCATGCTCACTCACCCCAGGTTTTCTCCATTCTGCTCACCGCCCCCCACTCTCCCCTGCTGTCCCAGCCTGGTAAATCCCAGATACCAATAGGGATTTTACCATTGTAACTCTAAAATAAGATGAATGAATATACATATTCTTTATTAGGTGCCTGTTGCCCTCTACGGTGACCAGTTCCTGGTGACTCCTTGCAGGCTTGTATGCCCACTCCGCTCTGCATGGAGCAAGAGGTTATGCCCTTCAAAAGTCTGTGGATTCTCTATTTTTCCACCAGCTCCTTGGCTTCCAGCCGTCCATTGCTCTAATGGTAAAATTGATTACAAAGGTGTTTTAACAAGTACATTTGTTGTTTGATATGAACATG
Organism: Pelophylax lessonae; assembly: GCF_965119305.1. Lineage (NCBI taxonomy): Eukaryota > Metazoa > Chordata > Amphibia > Anura > Ranidae > Pelophylax > Pelophylax lessonae. The sequence continues at coordinate 119,694,734 of NC_138768.1, forward strand.
CTGTTAATGATGATATGCTCTTTTTAGATATCACAATCCCCTTGAAGAAGACCATCCTTAGGTCGAAACGCGTCGGGGTCTTTTCTGCCCCCCACCATATGGTGTTTGGGGCCCTGTTCATGTCATTTGTGAATATTACTTTGCAATGTTCATGCCATTTGTGAATATCACTCTGCAATGAGATTTATTGTGTATTTGTATCAATAACCAGGAGCTCATAACATACTCCCCCCTCAGGGGTTATTTTTAACTTTGTATATTTATTTATATATCACCTGTCACTTTTCTCTACATTTTGTTTATTAAAGATGATATTTTTTACTACTTTTTGACATCGTTTTTGTCTTTAACCTTTCATCCATGCTACCTAAAAACCCGTTGGGGGTCGATGCTTCGGCATCCCTTGTTTTTTACTATTCGCAAGGATGCAAGACTGGCCATCCCACACTGGCCGATTTTAGGCCTTTATCTATGTCAACAGAAATTGGCTGCGTACCGGTTTTTGATGGCCAGTTCCTGGAAGAAACCCTCTGTCCAGTTTCAGGAAGTTAAGGACCATCTGCACTGCATGATGGTTAGTGAGAAAATGTCCAGCATCCTTAAAAACACCCAGTCTAAATTTTTAAAAATTTGGGAACCATGGCTCAAATGTGCCCTACCATGCCTGGACCCAAATAGCCTGAGCATGCTATAATCCCTTTACATGAGCCTCTGACCTGAGCCTGTGGGAAATAGGCCCTTTATCCTCAGCTCCTTGGCTTTGTATCCCCCACCTCTGCATACTTCGTCTTTCCTTTCTGTTCTCTTTCGTACATTGTTCTTTACCTTACTAAGCCTCCTATGCAAAGTCCCTGATATATAGCTGTTCAGCATTTTGATAATGTTTGTTTTGACAGTCGTTAAAATAATCTATGCCTTGGGATATTTGATTTCTTTTTCTTGCTTTGTATAACATATATTCCTGTCAATTGATATACTACCCTGTGTGCGCTGCTTGTATGCTGTACGCTTATGCTGTATGCTTTTTTTTAAAACAATAAAAAGAATTGAACTGAAAAAGATATTTGCCTATACGTAATACAGCTTTAAAGTGTTACTAAACCCAAGACCCTGCATTCACTATATCTGGTCTTCCACAGTACACAGAACATTAAAATGTAATAGTCTTAGTAAATATAAACTGCTAAATACCTTTTCTCGACAGCAGTATATAGCAGTTTTGTGATTTCTATCCATGTCTGTTAAAGCTTGTAGGAGGAATTTTCATTTCCCCCCTGACTGTCCTATGAGGCTGCAGGACCCTTGACCCTCTGTCTGGACAGTGCTGATTGGCCCAGTGCTGATCACATGCACTCTCCTAAGAAAAAAAAATTTCTCTAACAATACACACCAAACTGAGCATGTGCAGAATGCCCCCAAGGCTCTGTTCTATCAGGAGATGGATTGGGGACAATAAGGGGAGGATCAGAGAAGACAGGATCACACAGCTTTTTTTACACAATGCAGAGTATTAACCCCTTAGGTTCCACAGTGAGTATAACAAGCATTCTTTTTTTGTATATATAGACTGATTTTACTGTTGTGGGTTTAGTAACACTTTAAATACCAACATTTTAAACGTGAATTTCTCGTGGAAGCAGATTTTAGCTGTTTGGTAATATGTGGGACAAAGTCAAGCGATGTAATATGAATTTGTGCTAACAATCTGTGACTGGATATGTGTACAATCTAACTGGAGCAATCTTCATGAGAATGAGGAGGGAAATGAAGCACTGGTACAATTTAAACCCTTCCTATTTCTTCCACCAGTGATACTCTAGCAGCATGCAGTGTAATTAAATCTATGCACACATCAGTGGCTCCAATTCTAGAAGAAGAATTTCAAATTACATACAGCTTGTTTTGGTTTCATTGTGTTGTTATAATCTTGAGGATTAGAAATCCTCCTGATGTGATGTACTTCGCTGACAGTTTTTAAAGCGTCAGCCCACCCAAACTGATATTTTAGATATGGGTGCATTATGGTAGCTGAATCCTATTAACTTCTAAAAGCTCCAGTGGCCAGAGCTTCCCAGCATGATTCCTGTCCATCTTCCTGTGTCTTGGATCACAGTGTTCCTGCTGTTGTTGGGGAGTGATACCCTGTCATATAGAAGTGGGTAGAAAGACTTAGAGACAACAGTAAAAGCACTAAATCCTCATTTATAGAATCTACAAGAGATTAAAAAAAGGCTTTGAATGATTTAGCTCACTAGCATCTACTCACAAAAGAGAATTTGGATTTGGAAGAACCAGTAGGGTACTTGTGTGTAGTTGACACCTGGGGCAGACACATTTTCACACCCCCCCCCCCCCCTGACATTTTTCTATACAGCAAAATTATTTTCTGTAGCAATCGATTAAGTGAAATTATTACAACTAAATGATCGCCAATGATCTGAATGTATTAAAAATAATAAAAAAATAAATAAATATGTGCCTTAATAATGCCAGGCCTACTGGGAATTAAATTAAAGTAATTTGATGATCTAAGCCACAGGTAATTAATTAAAATTAAAGAAGGTTCAGTCACTAAAAATTTCTTCCAGCCAATGTCCGAATCTCAAGCTTGTGCTATGACTCAGAAATATATTAGTCTTTGTATGTCTATAAACATTTATCAGATTCCCCCATCAGAGTGCCCCATTACATCAGGTGTCCCTATCAAAGTGCCCTCTTACATCAGGTGCCCCATCAGAGTGCCCCTTACATCAGGTTTCCCCATCGGAGTGCCCCTTACATCAGGTGTTCCCATCAGAGTGCCCCCTTACATCAGGTGCCCCCATCAGGTGCCCCCATCAGAGTGCCCCTTTATATAAGGTGTCCCTATCAGTGTGCCCCCTTACATAAGGTGTCCCTATCAGAGTGCCCCCTTACATAAGGTGCCCCATCAGAGTGCCCCCTACATCAGGTTTCCCCATCAGAGGGCCCCTACATCAGGTGCCCCATCAGAGTTCTGCCTTACATCAAGTGCCCCCCATCAGAGTTCTGCCTTACATCAGGTACCCAAGAGTGCCCCCTTAAATAAGGTGTTCCAATCAGTTTTCCCTTTTACATCAGGTGTCACCATCAGAGTGCCCTGCTACATCAATGTCCTCAATCAGAGAGCCTCCTCACATCAGGGGTCCCCAATTAGAGTGTCCCCTTACATAAGGTATCCCAATCATTGTGCTCTTTAACATCAGGGGTCCCCATCAGAGTGCCAATTTACAACAGATGTTCCCATCAGAGTGCCATGATATCTTAGGTTCCCCCATAAGAGTATCCTTATGGATCAGTTGTGATCCATCATAGTGCACATACAGATTGGTAGAGCCCATCAATGTGAACAGTGTTCCTGTACCTGATGGATAAGTCCCTGTAGTCAGGCAGGCAGAGTGCTGGAAAGGAAGAAGAAGCGAGCTGAAGGGGGGTGGGAGCTGGGCAGAGAAGTTTGCTGCAGGGGGCTTAGCATATGTGTGATGTCATTGGTTGCTAGGATGCCAGTGGTTTTAGCAACCAAAAACTACTGAGCAGCTGGGATCCGGCGCTGCAGATTAGCGAGGTAACAGTCCAGACAGGATCGTCACTCGGTCCGGGTCTGGACAGGGATCTGATTTTTCCTGATATGCAGGTAACAAATGCACAAACACCAAAATATTCAGGCAGCAAATGGGTAATTTTTACTATATTGGGGGAAACAAATACACAATTAGAACTATATCTGGGCAACAAGCTGGCAATAGCGACAATATGAGAGACAACAAACCAGCAACCGTGACAATAGTAAAGTAATTGGGACAATATGTGGAGGACAAACTGGCAATTTAAGACAATATACAAGCAACCATAACAAGGTGGCAATTGTTACAATATAAAAAAAAACAAAAAAAACTGGCAACTGTGACAATATGCGGAAAACAAAATAACAAGACGGCATTTGTGACAATATGCAGACAACAAATAGGCAAAAAAAAAAAAAAAACTCACATCAGCAAAAATCCCCCCTTCAACAGGAAAACCCCCTATTAGCAAAAATCACAACCCAACAAGAAGCCTTCAAAAATATCATCCAGTAAGAGAAGGTGAAGGAAAGAAATGGGGAAAGAAAATATATATATATATCAACCTGAAATTAGGTTATTAAGTCAGCTAAATACTAAAGGGTTTGGAAACAAGGGTGACTTAAACATTTTTCAGAGTCAATTATTATTTTTTGCTTAATAATCTTCAAATACATGATATTGAAAAAAGTATTGGGACGTCTGCCTTTACACGCACATAAATATTAATGGCATTCCAGTCTTAGTCCGTAGGGTTTAATGTTGAGTTGGCCCACCCTTTGCAGCTATAACAGCTTCAACTCTTCTGGAGAGTTTAGGTTGTGTCAATGGGAATGTTCGACAATTCTTCCAGAACCTTATTTGTGAGGTCAGGCACTGATGTGGATGAGAAGGCCTGGCTCGCAGTCTACACTCTAATTTATCCCAAAAGTGTTCTATTGGGTTGAGGTCAGAGCTTAATGCCGCTGCTATCCTGGCAGGGATGGTTTCCCCTGCCTTCCCCCTGTCCTCCTCCCGGGAGCAGACAGTTGCTTGGCAGGAGGGATTTCTGTGGCTCCAGGAAAGAAATTTGCACCTTGTATGGCCTGCCTTATGCTGAGATGATCCTCACCCTTTTTCCTAAGTTAGGCAGACCAAACGTGGTTTGAATCTCGGCCAGTTCAGCAGGAACTAGCCGAGATTTGAATTGTGTATGGGCAGGCTGTAAATACCAAGTTGATTGATCGATCAGCTTGGGTACAACCAGCATCCCGGGTTTTACTTGCAAATATCCCTAGTGGCTAATATAGTAGCTAGCAAAAATCACTGTTTTCTCCCAGCGGGACAGAAGAAGACAATTATCTGGCAGGAGGGATTCCCGCATCAACACTATCTGTGTTGATGGGGGAATAAAGGGAATTTTCTTCCTGCAAACATGTATGGCCAGCCTTACACCCTCTTTTCAGATAAGAGATCCTAGAATTCAAATAGTTTAAGACATCTTTTTTTTGTTTCAGATGGATCAGCAAAACAATGCATATCTTACCAACACCTTTCTATATTTCTAACCTATCTTTAATAAACCCCCTAAAAATTTCTTTAAACACCTAAAGAATTTGATGGTTTTGTTTAGCAACACAATTGATCCAGACTTGAAGAGAGGACACATGATTATTCATTTTACATATTTACCACAATACATGAGTTCTGTTTAGGCTGGTCTGTTGATTCAAGGTTAAAAATGATGGGTTACATTGAAAAATTACATATCTTTATACGTTTACCTTGGGTAACCCGCACTGAAACATCCTAAACAGACTTTCCCAGCTTTTCTCTGTTCTCTTTTGGTCTCTTTAAATATATTGGATGTGGTTGTGGCTAGTTGTCTCCAGAACTGATATACCATCAATTAGCTGTTTCCCAGCTTGTTGTTAGAGTTTCAGAGTCCGTCATAGTCTTGGAAAATCTTTTAAAGGAGGATAGCTTCTCAACTAGAGAAAATAATCCCATTTTTTAGCAATCCTGAATCACAACCTCGCCATAATACATTCCAGTTTCTCACTTAACATAGACATTTAAAAGCAAAGGTGCGTAACATATTTGAAGACCTAAAGACCTAATCCTATCTCTGATATTTCCCAGTGGTTCTACAGATAGAAAATGTAATGTCTGGCTAGCTGTAGTAAATCTTTTGGACCACTTTAGTCAGTTTCTGGACCTCTTACTACTCATGAAACTATACTGTACTCTTGCAAGGGATGAAGTCTCCTAAAGAAACCTCAAAAAACCTAACATCTCATTGGAGCCTTCTGACTAGGACAAATCATTAACTTGATCACACAAACTATACCTTTCCATCATACTGTAGATACAACTCTGAAATCTTTGTTCAGAGCAAAAAAAGCCTTAGTTGATGTGTACAAATACTACCAGGCTTCTTCTGATATATGTTGGAGATACAAGGTAAACGTGTTAGGTGGAGATGTCTAGTGACCCAACCTTCTGGATCAATATATTGTACTTTTTTACAATGTCACTGGATAGTTTGTCCCTGGCCTCATCAAAACATTAAAGGTTTTATTACATCTTCTCACAGCTTCTAGGCAAAGCTCCCAAGCGCTGGCGTATGTTTCAAAGCCTAAGAGGAGATTGAGCTGCTTTACCAAATTAGCATAACAAATGATCATCCTCTGCATCCAGCTTAGCCATGGTACCCAATAACCCTCGTTTTTTCATTCTCTCTTTTTTTATACTTCTTTGTCCCTTTGTTTACAGCTTTTATTCCTCTCCAGTTCTCCTATTTTCCCATTTTCTTTGTCAGTAGTTGCTTTATACCCAGTATACTGTATATCTACATTATTTATATCCTTACGAAGCACATTTTACCTTCTAACTGACTCATAAATAGTAGAAGATAAAACATTTGCATCCACATTGGTGTACATTAAAAGAAAAAACATTTTGTTTTTATATACTATAGAGTACTATGTTTCTGTTATGTCCATGACATTATATGAAGATGACAATGCATATTCATGTATGTGACATGCTATATTTTCTTATGTATCCACTAAGATCTGTTGTAACCTCTTTTTCCTCCCAAATTTTTGGAAAACACAATACAATTAGAATGTATAAATAAATATAGGGTCATTTAGGACCCCAGATTGTTGTAATTTAAAGAAACGTTTTCCATTTCTCCTTTGATTTTTCCATACTTATTTTCAGACACCTTAATTCAGTAGTCTAGTGATGGGAGTGCCTGTAACGGATATAGTAATTTAGGAAATTCAATAATTTTTCTAAAAGGAAATAAACCAGGAAAAGAGTAATTATTAGAGTTTTATAGGCCTTTTCAAGATATGTTGGATTCTAGAGCAATTTAAAACATAAATTTTTTTAATTAGTTAGTAGGGCCATTCCTATGGTAGCTGCTACAGACAACATAGTGATAACATCTAATATATTATGATATATTTTTATCTCTTATTAATTATAGAACCTGAACATATGTCTGATATTTTCCCAAAGGATCTAGTGCCATATAGAATAAAGGAGGATGGGGGGCTAAAACTGAGTTATGAATATTTCCACCAGCTAACCAGTAGGAGGTTTTTTGTACCACTGGTACATGCCAGGGAAATATATAAATATTTGAGGTCTGGAAGAGGTGACCAGTTGGCTGTGGCATTGGATGACCCAGTCGTGAGAAGCAGTGAGTGACATGGATGGTGAACTTAGGTGAGTATAAAAGAGCTTACAAAAGGTATTTCTTTAAAAAACATAATTGTTGAAGGGTGTCTGGAGCAGGAGCGATTAGGCTTTTTAATGAATGTGTATTTACTGCCCCCCAACCTCTCCTTCTTACCCTGCAAATGCAGCGGACATGGATGTATACATGCCACAACCTCAATGCTTTACATTGTGGCACAGAAAAAGTTATCACCCCTTCATGCTGTCATACTCACCAGGCAGTACTGCCCACTGAACATCACACATTCACCTAATGGGGCCGATCTGCAAACACACCTCCAAAGCTTGAAATGCATGCGGTTTTGGCTCGTTAGGGTTTTTAGGGGCTAAAATAGGCAGTGAAGAGGCAACATAACTTCTCACCGCCTGTCAAATGCAATCTAAAGAGCAATTCACTGCAAACCACTCCTCAGAGGACTAAAACATGTATAAAGAAAATCCCTCACAATGCCTAGATAGCAGCTGTGAGAACTCTGTGTAAAAATAACCTATAATGAAACTGGGCCAGCAGAGCCACCTGAAATACCCAATACATCCATAAATGGGGAAACACATGACGTCCCTCCACTTATCCACCACAATGAAGAGCTTGTGGCCTGCATGATCTTGTGACGGGGGGAGGGGAAAGAGCATGTGCATAGCCCTCTAGGTTTGGATGTTTTTCTGAAAGTTAAAACTTAAAAAAAAGAGCTCTAACAGCAGGTCCAAGTGAAGGGGGGTATTGAGCCCCTGATAATTTACATTTATAATTTTCTTTTCTACAATAGTACAAACAGCAAAGTCCATATACAGTATATACTGACAGTAAAAATGTATAATCAGGTATTTTTTTTCTCAACACTATTAACAGAGCAATGAGATTACTTATTTGCCTTTGTATGCCACGTAGAACATGTGACATTTAGCCTGGATTTCAAGGAAACTTTTAGTCATAGATTATAAAGTTGCTAATGCTGACCTATCCTTCAAAGAACACCAGTTTACCTAATCGTTATGCACAGCTGTCTGCTGTTTACAACGGCAGACCGCCATTCTGTCTCCACAGGGAGAGATCACGGGTGCCCAGCGGCAATCGCGGCCGAACCCGATGATCAGCTTTCCCTATTGCGAATACAGGTACGTCGTTTCATGGGACAGAGCCAACCTGCCACAGTAAACCTATGGCAGATGGCCAGCAAGTGGTTAAGTTAATAAAAAAATGTAAAAAGTCTCTCTTGTATTGAGCCTTGCAAATTCCCATAAGTTTTCAAGATTGTAAAAAGTTTACATCATTTCACTCTTCAAGTTCATTTTCTAAACTTCTAAAATACTGCCAATAATTCTGTACCTACCCATTCAGCCAGGAGAGATCCAGTACCCCATAAAGACTCGCCTCTCAATATGTACAGAACTTGGCATCCACAAACAGACTGGAACTGATGTTGCAAAGAAATCATCCTTCGGGTCTTCAGGCTGGAACCTCAGATTTCTTTCTTGTGGTGTTCACTGGAACTTCTCAGGCCTTGGGTTGGCATCATGGCTCTTCCTCTAGGCATTCCCAGGAACTTTTCCAAAAGAAGTCTCTTTTAACCTTCAGCCTATCAAAAGGTAGAGAAGTGTCTCCGAAATGGCAAAGGTTATGGAATCATTGTAGAATTTCCTGCTTGGCTTTAAAACAACAAGGATTTTCATGCAAAGATTTAATCATTTCTTCAAGTAGATCAACCAGATGGAGGCATGAATAGGGGGCAGATACTTCTCCAGTCAGCATGAATAACCACAGAATCATCTAAACTACTAGATAAAGTATTTCTTAACAATTGGAGAAGAATTTTAAAAATGTTAAATTTTGTTAAAAATAATGGAACAAAAAATAAACCACTGATACAAAATGAATTTGTTCAATGGAGAAATAATAGCGGACTTTAAAGGCACATATCAGGCAGGCAAAATTTGTTTGTTTAAAAAACATGTATATTTTATTAAACACATATTAAAATATTAACCCAAAAACGAAAAGACAAAGCACAACATATACAGATTAACTGTGTTAAAATCCACATTTTCTATGAATCTAATTTGGATATACAGACATTTTTGGTTGCATAGGATAGATACTATGGTAATAGTCTGAAGAGGTTGACACGTTTCGCCTTAGCTTCTTCTGGACCTCAGATGTATATGTATTTTCTTTTAGTAAAGACAAAACACGTAATTAGTTCAAAATATACATTGAAAGCTTTAACATAATATTTAAATAGGCATCAAGTGCTAAAAGATCCTCTCAAGATGCAGAAAATTGTGCAATCCGTGGCTGTCAGTAAACCATAATGACCATAGAGGGGAAGGGAAAGAGATAGGCGGGGGAGGAGATGGAGTGAGTCCACCTGTATGTATAGAACAATAGGGGGCATATAATCTCCAAAGCACATATAGATTTCTTTTCTACATTAAGCAATATTATCCCATAATTACCTATATTTTCAAAAGAGAAGATCAGGCAGGGATAGGGAGTAGCAGTATGGCGGCCGGCATCAACAAAAGGTAAGTATTATCTAGCAAAGAGAAATATATATGCATATATGTATACACATCTCTCTTCATATGTCTGTTTCATTTAAATATAAGACTCAAGATTTCTCTATTTCAATCTCAAAATTTGGATCTAGGTGCATCATTTTACCTTGTGTGGTTATATAATTCAAGTATCCATCATATAGCTTGGTCCCTTGTAGTAGAGAACATATGTGTCCCTTGCAGATTTCAATGGAGTATTTCCACTGGGTTATATCGGCACAGACTGAAAATTAGGCCAGATATATAGTAAATTATATGGGGATATATAGCACACATACAGACCCACAGATCATGGCGGGACAACTAGCAGGCTGGCGGAGGCATACGGCGCAGTAAGTTAATGAAGATTATGATCTTCTGATTTATATACAACTTTCTATGGGACTTATATATGCCTATTTTGCATTTTCCTTAGTGCTCCTCTTTTGGATGAGATTTTTTCTCCTCCCCCATTTCCACGGGTTGAAGTTAATTACCTGTGTTTACTGAAATAGACTACCATGGCCAGAGTGTAAAAAACTTCTCAAACAGACATATAAGAACATGTAAGTATATGCAGTTATAAAGAAAAATAGAGCCATGAAACCTCTTCCAAATAATAATTTACTATATATCTGGCCTTATTTTCAGTCTGTGCCGATATAACCCAGTGGAAATACTCCATTGAAATCTGCAAGGGACACATATGTTCTCTACTACAAGGGACCAAGCTATATGATGGATACTTGAATTATATAACCACACAAGGTAAAATGATGCACCTAGATCCAAATGTTAAGATTGAAATAGAGAAATCTTGAGTCTTATATTTAAATGAAACAGACATATGAAGAGAGATGTGTATACATATATGCATATATATTTCTCTTTGCTAGATAATACTTACCTTTTGCTGATGCCGGCCCCCATACTGCTACTCCCTATCCCTGCCTGATCTTCTCTTTTGAAAATATAGGTAATTATGGGATAATATTGCTTAATGTAGAAAAGAAATCTATATGTGCTTTGGAGATTATATGCCCCCTATTGTTCTATACATACAGGTGGACTCACTCCATCTCCTCCCCCGCCTATCTCTTTCCCTTCCCCTCTATGGTCATTATGGTTTACTGACAGCCACGGATTGCACAATTTTCTGCATCTTGAGAGGTCTGTTTTTTAGCACTTGATGCCAATTTAAATATTATGTTAAAGCTTTCAATGCATATTTTGGACTAATTACGTGTTTTGTCTTTACTAAAAGAAAATGCATATACATCTGAGGTCCAGAAGAAGCTAAGGCGAAACGTGTCAACCTCTTCAGACTATTACCATAGTATCTATCCTATGCAACTACCAAAAATGTCTGTATATCCAAATTAGATTCAACATCTACTCCCAGGGTAGGAGTAGAGACACAATAAACTTCATGAGGTAAACAATTATTTATATACATTTTCAGGTATACACAAAAAATGCAGTATTATTAGTTACCGAATACCAACACCAATATCCTTGCCTTAGATAATTAAACAATAAATCTTGTGCATCTATTAAACATGACCCAGACTTATCTTGAATGCAATACAACATTATCTGACAGGATTGTACTCCTGGCTAAAGTCTTGAATCAAGGATCCCTCCAGTCTGTAGTCACACACACACACACCTCTTATTCCTTCATTCATTGGCCATCCATTCATTCACAGATTCAATAAAGCATTGTTTATGAATATCAAAGATTCTTCATTAGGCATAACATGACACCAGCTGATTTATCCCCTCCCCCTCTTTTTTTTTTTTGTTAATCAGGGCCAGAGCAAGCAAATACACTATGAACTGTAGAGAGCCAGGAAACATCTTTCAAAACTACAAAACCGTAAAATCCGAGAGAGGGGGTGGAGAAAGAGAGGGAGAGATTGAAGGGGGGAGAGATAGAGGGTGGGGGGAGAGAGGGGGGAGAGAGAGAGGGGGAGAGAGAAAGAGAGAGAGGGGGGAGAGAGAGGGTGGAGAGAGAGGAAGGGGGGTAAGAGAGAGAGGGAGAGGGGGAGAGAGAGAGAGGGGGGAGAGGGGGTGGGAGAGAGGGGGAAAAATAGTGGGTGGGAGAGTGGGGGTGGGAGAGGTGAGAGAGGGAGTGAGAGAGAGGAGAGAGGGGGAGAGAGGGGAAGGAGAGAGGGGGGAGAGAAAGAGAGAGGAGGAGGGAGAGAGAGAGAGAGGGGGGGGATAGAGAGAGGGGGAGAGAGAGAGGGTGGGGGGAGAGATGGGGGAGAGAGAGAGGGGGGGTGAGAGAGAGAGGGGAGAGAGAGGAAGAGGGGGGTAAGAGAGAGAGAGAGGGTGGAGAGAGAGGGAGAGGGGGGAGAGGGAGTGGGGGGAGAGAGAGAGGGGGGAGAGGGGATGGGAGAGAGGGGGAGAGAGAGAGGAAGGGGGTGAGGGGGGTGAGAGAGAGGGGGTAAGATAGTGCGTGGGAGAGTGGGGGTGGGAGAGGTGAGAGAGAGGAGAGAGAGGGGGGGAAGAGAGGGGGGAGAGAGAGAGGGGGAGAGGGGTGAGAGAGGGGGAGAAGAGAGGGGGGGAGAAGGGGGTGTCTGCAGCAGTGTTAATTTCGTTGACTAAAACCAACTAAAACGTTTTTGTCGACTAAATTAACACAATTTTAGTCGACTAAAATACGACTAAAACTAAAACAATTCAGATGACTAAAATACGACTAAAACTAAAATGGAATTTTAGTCTTAAGACTAAAATACGACTAAAACTAAAATGGCATTTTAGTCATAAGACAATAACTAAAACTAAATAAAAAATTGACATCATCAAAATGAACACTCCTCTGCTGGCCATTTCTATATCGGCAACACAATTCCATCCAGAGCATGTAATAATAGCACATTAAAGTTTAAACTTGTATTGCACCACTGCATACGCATAAGTAAGGAGCATCTACTAAGCTGCTGAAAACTAAACAATTAAGAAAAAGGTTTTTCTTATATTTTTACCTAATATTTAATGTTGGTAATATATTCAGGTAATATGTGCAATGACATTACAGCCAATGGAGTTTACAGCAGTGTTAATTTCGTCAACGAAAACGTTTTAGTCACCGCTTTCGTCACTGGCATTTTTCAAATGACGAAAACGAGACGCAAAGTATAGCACATTTTCGTCAAATGACGACAACTATGACGAAAATCAAATCCGTTTTCGTTAACGAACAAAAACTAAATGAGAATGTGAGGCAGGGACGTTTACCCAACTTCTGGTTTTCACGGAGCTCCACCTGTGTGGCGTCTGGCGTGGCGTGCCCCGTGATGTCCGACGTGAGGAGTGGACTACTACAAGAGAGTCGACTAGAGACCAGTCACCTGACCCCACCAGAGCACTGCAGCTGCACCACTACAGCCAGACGTGCCAGGCCCGACTCATCACACGGCACTGGCACCTGGCCACCACCACATCCAGAGCAGAGCACCCACTGTGAGTTAACAGCCAGGCCAGCTATTACTGCCTCCCTGAGTCCCCTCCCCTCAGACCACTCACCAGTCACCACTGGCATCCGATTCCGCCATTCATCCAGGACTGTGTGCGTGCATATAGGCAGCTGAGGCCGCCCGGCCCATCCTGTTCAACAACTTCAGTTCAGAGTCAGACCAGAGACCACCCTTAAACCTGAGACCCCCATCCAGCACTCTGAGCAGCACTGTGTGCACTCACTGCACTGAAGGCAGCAGCATTACAGGCCTCCTCTCTGACCTGACCATGACCATTTAGATGACTAAAATGAGTTTTAGTCGACTAAAATGTAGGACGTTTTAGTCGACTAAAATGTAAGATGTTTTAGTCGACTAAAATGTACTGGAGTTTTAGTAGACTAAATACGACTAAAACTAAAACACTTGCAGAAGACTAAAATGGGACTAAAACTAAAATGCCATTTTAGTCCTAAGACTAAGACTAAAACTAAATTGAAATTTGCTGCCAAAATTAATACTGGTCTGCAGTCACTCTCTCCTGTGTCCCCCTGTCCCACTCTATGTCTGCGGGTAGGTGTGTGATGCCTAGTACCTTCCTGCCAGAAGGAGTACATTTAATGACCATCAGCAGGCAGGGCTCCTTTTCATTCTGGTGATGATGAGGGTGCTGTGCTCCTTCCAGTGGACGTCCTCATCCTCTGGGCCGCACTTGCTTCTCACCTTCCCAGCGGCCTCCGTTTGTGAGGTCGCTCATTCGCCGTGTGGAGATGGTGCTCAGAGCTGGGTACTGTCATCCTGGCCACGCACCGAGGCCTTCGCTGCCCACTCCCCTCCACCGGACATGGACTCCGCCCCTGCCTCCGCCTCTCATTAAACACTGTTCTGTCACCATGCCCAAGTGGAGATGGATGCTCGGCCGCCTGCTGCCACCACTGATCCTGGATTCCTGCCCCCCCATGGCAGTGCCCCACACTGAAGTGAGCTCTAGGCTGGCGCCTACCTTGCCTATAGGTAGTGCTGGCCCTGAGTGTACCTACATTTGAGCCAATCTAAAGCAACATCATGAAAATGATCTGAAAACAATGTGAGCAGTGGCCATCCCCCCCCCCCCAAAAAAAAAAAAATCCCCTGTTGTCAGGGGCATAAATGCAAATCAGAGAGTTTTACCAGGGAATACAGGTATGGTTGTAAATCCTAACAATAAAATAACAAATTCCTGTTACCCATCAGGACCAAAAACCATCATGAAGTGTAAGAGGCCATAACAGCCTGTAAAAGCATACACAAACCATAGTAAGGCAGGACAGTATAATTATAACCCTTGAACATGAGTAATTAGTACTTTATATTGTTAGCATGCAAAACGTTAGCAGAAGAAATATAACCCTCCAAATAACACCTCATATACTGTAGATGAAATGATTGAAAATAACCCAAACCTCTCATATTAAACTGGTGGTTTAAGAACAGTTAAGGCAGTATCTGCAAGTGCAAAAACAAGCATTTCAAAGAGAAAAAGAAACATGCCAACATATCAAATGAAGGCAAAATGCAACAGTGACATTCAAAATAGAAGACCTAAACCTATGAGTTTGACCTTTCTTCAAAGTTTATCAATTTGCAAGCGCATGTTTCCTAAAAGTGGGGGGTTCATCTGATCAGGTTCCTCAGGAGAGGAAGTAGCTAAAAAAAAATGTAGGTACCTTTTAATACAGTAAATTTAGAAATTACGTCACAGTTTCCAGGTGCCATGCAAATTAAATAGTGCCCTCAATAACTACTACATTAGAAAATAAAATTACACAAACCATAACAGTGACAAAAGCAAACTATAAATCAACCTAGACATGGACTATCTTTCATTACCCTATTATACAAACCTGCATGAGATCAGCATTAGAAGCATCAGAACTCCAGGAAACTGGCCTTTACACAAAGGATATTGTTAAGAAAAACAGCATAAACTAAACCAGGTGTCCCTTAGAAAGGCAATAGCGGGACTTATCTACTAAAGGGATCAACATATAGGCTATAAGATCTGTACACACCTTACTATCCCCCACTATCATCTGCCCTAGACAGTGTAGGCAATCTTACTAGCTCCACTCTTGGATCTAGAGCAGAAATCATAAAATAATCCTCAATCCCTAAGGGGGGTCCAGAAAAAGGGTGCAGTATCATCCCTGTGTTGCTTATCAAAGGCTCTAGGACTGGACGGATATCAACATCCTCCTGTATATTATAGTAATCATGATCCATTAGGGTTTGGGGTACTTGAAGTCTCCTTTCATAAAATGGGGTCACTCTGTCAAGAACCATAGAGTCTTGAGGTGGGGCACAAATTGGGCCATGACACATCTGGAGCACTGACATTTGGAGACAAAATCCTACTTGAAGTAGAATAAGATGAGCAATTATGCTGCACAGGTTCCAACATAGTTAGCTGTTGAGGGACATACACAGTATTTCCAAACTCAAAACCATCTAAAGTTAGTGAGGGGGCAACAAAACTCCCTATTCCTGGAGTAAAGGGTATATCAGCCTGGGGTAAATTTACAAAAGCAGTAGGTGTGAGGGCTTCTAATCTGTCAAAGTATTCTGCACACTGGGCAAGGGAGCCCCAGTTTGCATTCATTATGACAACTGTTAGTCTGGCCGTTAAATATATGTGTACCCCCAACACCTGCTGAACTATCCCTGAAACTCTCCGAACCTTTTCAAGAAACTGAACATGTTTAATATCTCCTTGTGATTATTCTAAATCAGCAAGGGGAGAGTTAATTAATATTAGGGCAGAAGAGAGTGCTGAGAGCTGAGGCTTGTGTGTCTTTGTGTGCAGTATAGGAATTCTCCTAGTTATCCTCTCTAGGCCCTTTGCTTTCTGCTGTTTTATTCTAGCATATGCTTTAAGGCTAGTTTTCATTGCGAAAAACCCATGTGAATGTTAAGTCTGAAACAATTCATGTTTTCTTAATATTGTATGCCGTGCCTTAGTAAATCTGAACAATTTAAGCAATAGTAAGTGCGGGATTTTCCCCTTACCCGTTCTGCAAACAAAAAGAGCAAATTATTTGAGCAAACCAATGTACCTTTGAATGTGCAACTTTTCTAGGAGCAGGAAAACCTGCTGGCACGGAAATAACACCCTCTAAACTGTTTAACTATTGTGCATGGGCATCAAAGCGGAAAAGTTGCACAAAAATACCCCTATTCTGACTCTCTCAGATTAGCACTCGTGTGTACGCAAAGGGCAGGGAGTGTTGTAATCTTTCGAGAGACCAAATAATACATCTACTTAGCAATGTTCTATATGCAAGCGCAAATAAGCAAATAAGGCTTTGTTGATTTTAGCTGGAGGTGAGCAGTTAATGCACACATAGGTGTGATCACTGAAGAGCACCCCTGATCACTAGAAGTCTGGTGGAGGATCTTAATAGATATAAAGGACTCGCTATAAAAGGAAACACAAATTGAAGAGTTCAGAATTTTTTCTGGATTTATTTGGACACTTAGCACAAACGTTGGCACTTTATGTATTTTTTTAAAATTTTTTATTGTGATTATTAATTACCACCTTATGATTGTATATTTGCACAGATTCTATACTTGCACTTTATTCAATTTTTTAACATCTTTGGTCTAACACATCATGCACTTTTGGAAACACTTAAGCACTGGAGTACCTTTTTATTGATTTATCATTCGTTTACCTATATTAATTTAGCGATTTATGCCTACGATATGTGGGGAGTATAATTATTGGAGCACACATGTTTACCCTGTAAGTCTCAGGAGCGCAATACTATATATTGTAATTTATTTATAGTCATTTATACTGGTTTGGTAATCAGTTCAGTATTTGCAGCACCTGAGAAGGAATTATATTTTTACTAGTTTTATTTATAATCCGATCACCTATTTATATCTGGAAGCTGACCAGAGATGTATAGTAACTAAGTAGAACTACTTCACTACTGTACTTAAGTACCGAAAGGCGGTATCTGTACTTTACATATATACTTTCCTAGAGTATAATTTTTTTCTCCTACTTCCACTTTTACTTCACTACATTTTTTCGATGATTTCAATACTTCTACTCCGATATTTTCTTTTTGTGCTTCATAGTTACTCGTTACAATTATAAAAATTACCACTGCCAGAACAGTAGATGGCAGGTTTCATGAAGCTCAAAAAAATATGTACAGTATAATGTCATGTGTACTTTTGACTTCTTTCTTTAATAACTTTAACTTTAATAACTTTAACTTATATAAAATTTTGACTTCTTTCTTTAATAACTACATAACTCAGTACTTGTACTTTTACTTTCAGTACTTGAGTAGCACATTTTTTAAAAAAATTACTGGTACTTTTACTTTCAGTACTTGAGTAGCAAAATATTTAAAAAAACTACTTGCAATACTTAAGTACAAAAAATGTTGAATACTTTAGTACTTCTACTCAAGTCACTTTTTGATCAAGCACTTCCACTTCTACTCAAGTCACTTTTTGATCGAGCACTTGTACTTTTCCTCAAGTATGGGTTTCGAGTACTTTATACAACTCTGAAGCTGACTGGTTTCTATGCAGAACTTCACCACATTTTGCACTTTCCAGTTTTAGTAAATCCCCCCCCCCCCCCCCAGTGTACCATTACATGCTATAGTTCAATATAATAATTACACCAAAAAGTTTTTTTTTAAAAATCATACATGCATATATATTAGTTAGACTTTGCAATGAGTATTAAAATATATACAAATTCATAACTCAGAATAGAGCCTTTCTATGGTTGACCTACTGGATTTGCTGGAAAAAAAAGACTGTTGGTAACAGAATCCTTCTGCAAAGGAGAAATATGTTATTGCTGTGACAGGGATACAAAGCTTTCATTATCACGTCTCCGGACAGAAAGTGGCGTAAAAGTGGTGATTAGGTTTTTTTGCACAGATCTCTCTGCCTGTTAGAATCCTGTAAAAGGACATTGAGGTCAAAATAAGTTACAGACATCCCTAATAATAAAGTGCTGAAGAAATGCCTTAAAACCCGAAAATTCTCATATACCCCAGACACTGAAATATCTTTTTTTAAAGGAAACCTGTGATATTAGGATTATGGGAACTACTGTTATTGCCTTGTTTCTGAAAAGTTAAGTTCTGGGACTATAATCTTGATCCTAGATGTACTATCTAGTAAGTTATTGACCTGGAACAAGCATTCTGGCTATATGATTCCATCATTGTTAACTCCAAATGTAGCCACTTTGCTCATCGCTTTGCTAGCAGTTCCGCCTTGATTATTTCTGGTTTCTGTACCTGTACCTGCCTTGATTGAGGCAAAACACCACAAATATGTAAGCATTATTATATAGTTGTTTTCTTATTGCCTTTATTCATTTATTTTCACTTGAGAAGAGGCAATTAAGGGGGATGTGACCAGCATACATAAGTGGTCCATATATTGAACTTGGTATACAGTGGTGATCGAAAGTTTGGGCACCCCAGGTAAAAATTAGTATTAATGTGCATAAAGAAGCCAAGGAAAGATGGAAAAATCTCCAAAAGGCATCAAATTACAGATTAGACATTCGTATAATATGTCAACAAAAGTTAGATTTTATTTCCATCATTGACACTTTCAAAATTACAGAAAACAAAAAAATGTCGTTTTCCATCTTTCCTTGGCTTCTTTATGCACATTAATACAAATTTTTACCTGGGGTGCCCAAACTTTCAATCACCACTGTAGAGTTATTGGCGCTTCACTACAAACGGCAAGGGGACACTCTTTAGGTCTGTAAGCAAAGTGAATTAACCTCCACATACCAAAAGGTTTCTTTAGAGTAAGAGTTGAGAAAATATGAAATAGTATCATGGTCAGGGGTCAGGTTTAGAGGCCAGTAGATATTTCAGGAGAGAGGATCCCACCGACTAGCTGGATAAGTGCAGCAGCAGGTCACCTTGGTGAATGGCATAGGCTCACCCAAGGTGTGTAGTCTAGCCGGTGTTCAGCAAAGTGTAACGCTCCTGCGTTTTTATATGGTGTGGATTTTCAGCTGCAGAAATAGTTCCACGTCAGTAGTCATGTAAGAGATATGCTGAGATACCATTCCCAACCTCAATGACTCATCATGTGTGGAAGGTCTTATTTCAGCCAGTAAATACACACAATTAGCAAGCTGGTTCTTAGAGTGACTTTATGCATGTGGTAACACAATGATGAAGGTTGAGGGATAGGTTGAGTGGAGGTGGTAGGTGATAGACACTTGAAGGTGAGACAGTAGCAGATGGATGCAGGAAGGTTTAGCAATGTTGTATGATAGCAGATGATAGAATAGCAGGTGGACATACAAAAGAGATCAACCCAGTGCAGAAAAGTAGCAGTAGTCTCAAGAGCTAGCAATCTAGTTTATGCAGATGTGATAAACAGTCTCTACTATGCAGAGCTAGATAGTGTAAGCTTAGTATAAGTTTATAGAGAATTCCCCTGCGGGGTACTTAGCACTATTAGCGATACAGCCGAAGGGTGGTTCAGGAGAGGCGGATGATCCAGTAGCGGGATACAGGGATCAGCGCAGCGAGGTTCCGTCAGCGAAGTAAGCTTGCAAGCATGGAAGCTTCAAGCAAGGTTAGCATCCAGATAAGGGTGTTTGAACGAACACATGTGAGTGAGAACCGACGCCTTAAATAGCCATCTAGTCCGGCGCTGAGTGATGACAGCTCCAGTCTTAAAGGTGTATGCGCACCTTTCCAAAAGTAAATGGTAGGGCGCATACACTTGTGGAAAGTGTAATTTAGGGTACCAAAGGTACCGGAACATTACAATACCCCCCCCTTAAGGCCTGCTCCTGAAGGCCTCTGGAGCTGGTTTGTCTGGGTATCTCGCATGAAAATTGCGGATTAATCTAGGGGCATGTATGTCAGAGGTGTTTAGCCAGGTGTCGTCTTGGGGCCCATAGTTCTTCCATCTAACCAAGTACTGAAGTCTTCTTCTGTAGATACGAGAATCCAGAATCTCTTTTATCTCGTATTCTTCTCCACCTTCAACTTGTACAGGAGGGGGAGGTGGAATATTAGGCCTTATTCCTTGGTCCGGAACATGGGGTTTTAGTAGCGACACATGGAAAATGGGATGGATTTTTAGGTCCATTGGCAATGTAAGCTGCACTGCAGCTTTTCCAATAAGTTTCTTGATTGGGAAAGGTCCCAAGAACAGAGGTCCAAGCTTTTTGCTAGGGATCTTCAGTCTCAAGTTTTTTGTTGAGAGCCAAACGAGGTCCCCGATAGTATACTGTGGAGAAGGTCTTCTACGAAGATCATAGTACTTCTTTTGTTGACTGTGAGCGTGTGCAATGGTAGTATTTAGTAAACCCAGAGAATCCTTTATTTGGGAAAGATAGTCTGAGGCTACTGGGTTATTTGAAGGAAGGATGCGTGGAGGGAGAATAGAGGGATGGAACCCATAGTTCAAGTAGAACGGACTCTGCTTGGTTGTACTGTGAGTTGCGTTGTTGTAGGCAAATTCTGCCAGGGGGAGAAGATCCAACCAATCATCCTGTTGGTAAGAAGTGTAACAACGTAAATACTGCTCGATGCATTGGTTGACTCTTTCAGTCTGTCCGTTGGTCTGCGGATGGTAAGGAGAAGTGAGCTTCCGCTCAATCCGTAGTATGTGACATAGTTCTTGCCAGAATTTAGAAATAAATTGGGATCCACGGTCAGACAAAAGAGTTTTTGGGATACCATGTAATCTGAAGACATGTTTCATCAGGAGTTCTGCCGTTTGTTTGGACGAAGGTAGTCTGCGAATAGCAATGAAATGTGCCATCTTTGTCAGATGGTCCACTGACACCAAGATGGTATTAAATCCTTTGGAAGGAGGCAATTCTACGATGAAGTCCAATGACAGAACCTCCCATGGAGTTTGGGGTATTGGTAGACTGCATAGTAGACCGGATGGTCTCGTAGTGTCAATTTTTTTACCTGGCACAGACATTGCATGAAGAGACGAATTTTTGTATAGATGTTTTCATGTCAGGCCACCAGAATTGCCGAGAAATCAAATTGAAAGTCTTTGTCATACCCATATGTCCTGCCATAGGCACATCATGCGATAATTCCAAGATCTTGGTGCGTAGGGTAGGTGGTATGTAAAGTTTGTCGTTGTAGTAGAGGAAGCCTTCTGCATCGGTAGTTAGTTGTGGTGGGGGTGAATCCAACCTTATACCATGCAGAACCTCTTCCTTCAAGGAACGGACAACTCCAATAATGCGTTTGTGAGGTATTATAGGAACGGAAGGAATTTCAAAGTAGTTTTCTTCAGTTAGTCGTGATAGTGCATCCGCCTTTTTGTTCTTATCTGCAGGTGTGTAGGTCACTAGGAAGTTAAACCTTAGAAAGAATAGTGACCATCGTACCTGTCGATGCGAGAGAGTTTTGCTAGTCTGAATATATTGGAGGTTTTTATGGTCCGTGTATATAATTATTGGTAATTGGGTGCCTTCGAGTAAATGTCGCCAATTCTCCAGAGCCAATTTTATAGCAAGCAGTTCCTTCTCACCCACGGGGTAATTTATCTCGGGACTGCTCAGGGATTTAGAAAAAAAGGCGACTGGATGAAGTGGTGAAGTGGGGGTAGGTCGTTGGGAGAGTATTGCTCCTACTGCCAGGTTTGACGCATCTACCTCCAGAATGTATTGGAGGGATGGGTCTGGATGGCGTAATATGGGAGCGGAAGTAAACCTTGTCTTTAACAAGTGGAAAGCCTTATTTGCTTCTTCTGACCATTTAAATGGTATTTTTATGCTAGTGAGCTGTGTGAGGGGTCTCACAATAGCAGAAATTTTTTTATGAACTTCCTGTAGAAATTTGAAAATCCCAGGAATCGCTGTAGCGCCTTGCGTGTAGTTGGTGTAGGCCAATCCTGAATGCAGGATATTTTACTCATGTCCATCTCGATTCCTGTTTTGGATATGATGTAGCCTAGAAAGAGTACCTCATCTTTATGGAACAAGCATTTCTTCAGCTTCACATAAAGATTATGTGCAAGCAATCTCGATAATACAAGTCTTACATGTCTTATGTGTTCAGACAGGGTCCGTGAATATATAAGTATATCGTCCAGATATACCACAACACAGACATCTAGTAAGTCTTTAAAAATATCGTTTATAAATCGTTGGAAAACTGCAGGGGCATTGCATAGGCCGAATGGCATCACAAGATATTCGAACAATCCGTATCTAGTTCTGAACGCAGTCTTCCACTCGTGTCCATCACGGATTCGAATGAGATTGTATGCTCCTTTCAGGTCTAATTTTGAAAAATAGGTAGCTCCACGCACCTGCTCAATGAGCTCAGGGATAAGCGGTAGAGGATAGCGATCTTTTATTGTGATAGCATTCAATTTCCTGTAGTCGATGATAGGTCTGAGACTTGAATCTTTATTGCGAACAAAAAAGAGTCCTGCTGCTGTGGAAGAAGTGGAAGGTCTAATAAAACCTTTTTCCAAGTTCTCATCCAAATAGGTTTTGAGATGGGCAAGTTCATCCTGTGAAAGAGGATAAACATGACCGAACGGCAATTTGCTATTTGGGAGTAGATCAATGCTACAATCATAGTCTCGATGAGGAGGTAATGCTTGAGCATTTTTCTCAAGAAAAACCTCAGAAAGATCCTGATAACATAGTGGTGCAATCTCATCTGTCACCACAGACAGAATCTTCCCGGAAAACGGGAGGTTACACGTTTCCTCGCAATAACAAGAAGGGAAGGTCAAGGACCGTTTCTTCCAATCTATGGTTGGTTGGTGTGTGTGCAACCAGGGAAGTCCCAACACAATGGGAAAGTGGGGTGATGGTATTAAATCGAAGGTAGAAGTCTCCCTATGAGACTCGTTAATAGTGACTAGCAGTGCTTGTGTCTGATCGGTGATCGGACCAGAGGATAACGGAACACCGGTAATAAGACTTACTGAGACAGGTTTGAGTTTAGAAATAATAGGAATTTTATTTAAAGCAGCAAAACATATATCCATATAATTTCCACAAGATCCTGTGTCAATCATGGCCTTAGTAGTAATCCTGTTCTGGTCCCACTGTAATGTCAAAAAAACAGAAATGTAGGGGTTAGTGAATGAAGTTGTCAATCCTCCTAGAGAGACATGTGAACACTCACCCTTCTTTTTTTTGACTAGGGGACAGACGTTTTTCTTGTGATCCGGGGATGCACAGTACAAGCAGAGATTTTCATTTCGTCTTTTGGCTTTTTCCATAGTTGATAGCGGTGGGCGTATGGTTCCTACCTCCATAGGAACGGCCAGACTCCGAGAAGAAACGGAAAATGGCATTCCCATCTTTTCAGCCTTTCTTTCTCGTAGTCTTCTATCTATGGTAATACTGAGTTGTATTAATGCATCCAGGGTTTTTGGCAGATCCGCTCAGGCGAGCTCGTCCTTAACGGCTTCTGATAGGCCAAGCCTAAATTGGGTTTTCAGAGATGCATCATTCCATTCTGAATCAAGGGTCCATCTCTTGAACTCTGCGACAAAGTCTTCCACAGGCCTCCTTCCTTGTTTCAAGGATCTTAACTGAAGATCAGCAGTACTCTGCCTATTGGGGTCATCATATAGGCTAGTGAGCTCTGCCAGGAACAAGGCATAGGAGTTGAGAAGCTGGTCGTTTTTCTCAAAAAGAGAATCTGCCCAGGCTCGAGGATCGCTTGATAGGTAAGAAATAATAGTACAAACCTTAATGTGATCAGTAAGGTAGGTACGAGGTTTTAGCAAAAAAAGTAACTCACATGCGTTTTTAAATTCGCGAAATTTTTTGCGATCGCCTGTAAATACCAAAGGGGGATTTATCTTGGGTTCAGGGGACTGAGCAGAGGTAAGTTGTGTCAGTCTAATTACCTGCTGCGACAGAGCCTGATTGTCTTCTTTTAATTCAGCAAGTGCGTGTATTAACGCAGATACTTGCTGTTTTAATTGTGTCACCTGAGTGGTAATTTCTGGAACTATTTCTGCTGAATCCATTTTTAGGTTTTCGTTCAATCTGTAATGCTCCTGCGTTTTTATATGGTGTGGATTTTCAGCTGCAGAAATAGTTCCACGTCAGTAGTCATGTAAGAGATATGCTGAGATACCATTCCCAACCTCAATGACTCATCATGTGTGGAAGGTCTTATTTCAGCCAGTAAATACACACAATTAGCAAGCTGGTTCTTAGAGTGACTTTATGCATGTGGTAACACAATGATGAAGGTTGAGGGATAGGTTGAGTGGAGGTGGTAGGTGATAGACACTTGAAGGTGAGACAGTAGCAGATGGATGCAGGAAGGTTTAGCAATGTTGTATGATAGCAGATGATAGAATAGCAGGTGGACATACAAAAGAGATCAACCCAGTGCAGAAAAGTAGCAGTAGTC
This sequence comes from Pelophylax lessonae, assembly GCF_965119305.1. Classification (NCBI taxonomy): domain Eukaryota; kingdom Metazoa; phylum Chordata; class Amphibia; order Anura; family Ranidae; genus Pelophylax; species Pelophylax lessonae. The sequence continues at coordinate 119,719,472 of NC_138768.1, forward strand.
TCAAGAGCTAGCAATCTAGTTTATGCAGATGTGATAAACAGTCTCTACTATGCAGAGCTAGATAGTGTAAGCTTAGTATAAGTTTATAGAGAATTCCCCTGCGGGGTACTTAGCACTATTAGCGATACAGCCGAAGGGTGGTTCAGGAGAGGCGGATGATCCAGTAGCGGGATACAGGGATCAGCGCAGCGAGGTTCCGTCAGCGAAGTAAGCTTGCAAGCATGGAAGCTTCAAGCAAGGTTAGCATCCAGATAAGGGTGTTTGAACGAACACATGTGAGTGAGAACCGACGCCTTAAATAGCCATCTAGTCCGGCGCTGAGTGATGACAGCTCCAGTCTTAAAGGTGTATGCGCACCTTTCCAAAAGTAAATGGTAGGGCGCATACACTTGTGGAAAGTGTAATTTAGGGTACCAAAGGTACCGGAACATTACACAAAGCTCCTGATGGTGGAGATGGGTTTTACTGCGTGTTAGTACCAGGTCTTGGTCCTTAGGATTGCCCCACTAACTGGTGAGCAAGCCAGGGTCCAGTAGTGAATATAGTAGGTAGGGATCAAGGGAAGTGTAGTCAGTAAACGCACCAAAGGTTGGTAACAAGTGGTTGCAGGTTGGGATTAAAGCAGAAGCATAGTTGAGGCACAAGCAAAAAGTCAGAAGTAGCAAAGATACATATGGCAACAGGAGTGACAAGAGCAAGATATTGGCTGGAGAGAGTACAATAATCTAACAAAGAGGAGATGCAAAGGCAGGCTTAAATAGGACATTCATGGGAAGAGCAAGGAGTTTAAGGTTCATCAGCACCAGGGCACAAGGTAAGATTGTCTAGTGGATCAACAGGGTGCTGTCCAGCATCTCAGGTGGCTCAACAAGAAAAGACATCACAAGACACCTGCAGAGATTGCAGGTTCAGATTCAGGTCCTAAAAAATAGACTTGCTCCAGAACTACTGTAGTTCTGGCCAGCTCAATAGGGTGTATTAAAAAAGAGCTGGTTGCATTCTTAAATGCACAACAAATAACTGAATACTAATATTTCTATGTAATCAAATCAGAGGTTGTTGATTCAGGAAATATTCTATTGCCTTCTGGGGGTTGAGGAAGGAATTGATTGCACTATGCTTTAAAGGTTTTTGTTTGCCTTCCTCTGGATCAACTGTGGGCATAGGATTTAGTATTTCTATGTATTTATGTCATGTATTTATTTCTATTAGTTAAACTACAAGGATTTGTGTCTTTTTTTCAATCTAACTATGAATTTTAATAAATGTAATGTTCTTCTATCTCCTTTTTACTTGTCAGCCCTGAAGATGGGGATCTGGTAACTTCCAAAAAGCATTGCTTTTGTTTTCAAAAACAGAGTTTATTGTGGAAGAAAGAAAAAAAAAACCAACATGGTACAAACAGTAGTACAGTCACAGGTGGAAACATGCTGTGCAATGCTAACATAGAGAAGTAGGTGAGCGAATAATAATCCTAGAGTGGAGGAATAGCTGAAGCGGTGCAGCGCAACCTGAGGAGGGACACACATATAATATCAGGAGTAATAGAGCCACTAGATACACGTGGCCGGGTTCTGAAGCCATCTGTCCCATATCTTATGATATTTCGCTGGGCAACCCCGGTTTTTGTACATGATGCTAAGATACAGCAAAATGGCATTGACTTCCTTCAACCATTGTGGGAAACCTGGGGGGCTTTCCCTCATCCATTGCCTTGCCACCAGCTTCCTGGCCACGAAAAGGGAGTGTTGCAGGAAGATTTTTGTAGATTTATCCATAACGTCTTCTGGGTATATACCCAGTAAGCATTGTTTGGGGTCCAGCTGAAGGGGGGACCCCATGGTATCATGCAGGAAGGCCACAACCTGCTGCCAGTACACCTGGATGCGGGGGCAGAGCCAGAGTAGGTGGTGAAACGTACCCGAGGAGGAGCGGCACATAGGGCAGGCCTGAGAGAGGTTAGGGAGATATCTCGCCAGCCTAACTGGGGTGAGGTAGGTGCGGTGGACTATAAATAGCTGGGTTAGCCTGTCAGAGAGTTTGGGGGACACCTGCTGGCACGTCTCCAGCGCATCGCTCCAATCCTCATCATCAATGTCGCTGACCTCCGACTCCCAACCAGCCTTTAGGGCATACGCTATAGAAGCGGAGGAGGGTGAGTGGAGCTCTGAGTACAGGATGGAAATCAAATGGCTAGGCTCAGTGCTTTTAACTATCTCCAAAACCGGAAGGGAGTCCAGGGGGGGGCATAGCAATTGGGATCTGAGCCTGGAAGGCATGCCTAAGTTGATAGTAACGAAATAGCATATGGTCTGGGAGCGAGCAGGAGGCTCGCAAGTCATCAAAGGTGCGAAGGGTAGATCCCGTCACGATGTGAAAAAGATAATATATTCCCCTGCCTCCCCACAACTCAGAATCTGGCACTGTACGGAATTCCGGAAGAGTCCCATTGTGCCACAGAGGAGTGAGGGCATGAAGCGGGGGGTAACTTAATTTGGTCATCACGAGCGCCCAAATACGGCTGTAGTGATGAAGCATAGGGGCCGAATCCCCCCCCACCGCCTCCCCTCCCCCGCCTCTCAGGATGACCGACAGAGGATCGCCCGACGCATGGGACCACCAGGGGCAGAGCAGCAGGAGGAAGCGGGTTCTATCTATTTTGTCGAGGTGGAATAATTGGGATAATTGGGCGGCTAGGTAGTAAGAGTTAAAGTCCGGCAACCCCACACCCCCGAGATTGGTAGGGTTCTGCAATTTGTGCCAGGAGAGTTTGTGCCGACTATTGCCCCACACAAACGCCTTCAGGAGCGAATCCATCTGCTTAAAATATTTCAAAGGGAGATAGACCGGGGAATGCCAGAGAACATACAGGATCTTTGGCAGGAGAACCATTTTAACCAGGTTAACTCTACCCATGACCCCCATCGGCAATCTGGACCAAATGTGAGTCTTGGCCTTAATCAGGGGGTAAAGGGGTTGAATATTGTCCCGGATATAGTCCCGGGGGCGTGTCGTAACCCGCACGCCAAGGTACTTGAAATTATCTACACGCTGCAGGGAACCCGCCAAGGGGGTCTACCCCGGCCCCGGGGGGTCGACGGGGAGGACCTGGGATTTATCCCAGTTGATTTGCAGACCAGAGTGGGCGCCGTACGTTTCAATAAGGGAGAGGGCCGTGGTCAGTGAGTCCCCAGAATCTGCCAGGTACAGGAGGGTGTCATCTGCGTACATGCTAATCTTCTCCGCCAGGGGGCCCACACAGAATCTGTGTATAGCCGGGTGGGCCCTAATGGCAATAGCCAGAGGCTCTGCCACCAGGGCATAAAGCAGGGGAGAGAGCGGGCACCCCTGTCTGGTCCCCCGAGCCAGCGGGAACCCTGCAGAGGGCCACCCATTGGCTAGCACCCTGGCAGTTGGGGCAGTATACAAGAGTCGGACCCACTTAATAAAGTTGGGTCCGAAGCCGAACCGCCGAAGACATTCCCACAAGAAACCCCACTCGATGGAATCGAAGGCCTTAGCCGTGTCCAATGTCACCACCACTCTCTCCCCGCAGTTCTCGTGCGTGGCCTGGAGATTCATAAAAAGCATGCGGAGATTGAAGGAGGTGTTCCTGCCTGGCATGAATCCGGCCTGATCCTCGTGAACAAGCGATAGGATCACCTTATTCAATCGGATGGATAGGATTTTGGCAAGGATCTTTATATCCACCTGCAGGGGAGAGATAGGGCGATAGGATTCCGGGCACTGAGGGTCTTTACCAGGTTTTGGGATCAACACGATCATGGCCTCCTGCATTGTGGGGGGTAAGGTGAATTCATCAAACATGTGAGAGAACAATTGAAGCAGTTTCGGGATGAGAATTTCCGAGTAATGAGCATAAAATTCTATTGGGAGACCATCAGTGCCCGGGGATTTCGACCTGGGGAACCTGGACATAGCCTCCGCCACCTCATCCTCCGTGAGCGGGGCCTCCAAAAGTGAGATCTGTTCCTCAGACAGCGTGGGGAAGTCAACCGTGTCCAGAAATGTATGCATCGCTGTATCGTCAACGGGGGCTCTGGACGAGTACAACTGACTGAAGAAGAGACGGAACCGCTCCGTCACCTCCTCCAAGTCCGTTATAGGGGCGCCCAAGGCAGAACGCAGGGTAATTACCACTGGCGGCCTGTCCTCGCAATGCACAAGATAGGCAAGCAGGCGTCCCGCTCGCTCACCTTGCTCAAAAATTCTCTGCTTTTGGAAAAGTAACTTAGACTTGGCTCGTTCGTATTCTATCTGGGAGACCGCCCGCGACAAAAGCCCAAGCCGGGAGGCATTCACCTGCGAGGGGTCAGCCAGATACCTGTCCTCAGCACCCTGCAGCTCAGTCACCGCACGGAGTATGCTGCCACTGAATTTGTTTTAAACCGTTTTATGTGGGTCTGCAGGGAGAGCCTGGCATGCAGTTTAAATGCCTCCCATACCGCCAACGGGGAGGCAGTCCCTTCATTGTCAGCAAAGAACTGGGTCCAGCAAGTGTCCAATGGGGTCTCCTCGGGCAGCAGACTCAGCCATATAGGGTTAAGACGCCAGGCTGGGCGCGGTTTGCTCCGGTCCAGCCTTAGCGTCAGCCAATAGGGGCTATGATCAGACAATGACCGGGGGGAGAATCCCACCGACACTAGTCGCGGGGTCAGGGTCCGGGAGACCAGGATTAGGTCTATACGGGACATGGTACGATGTGTCGAAGAGAAGCATGAGTACGCTCTCTGTTGAGGGAACAGGAACCGCCACGAGTCCACCAGGCCCGCGGCCTCCAGCAGCCGAGCAAATCTAGTGCTGGTCACCTGCCGCGGAGCCCGGGGGAGGGGCAGCAGCCTATCCAAAGAGGGGTCCATTACATTGTTAAAGTCCCCCAGCCAAATAGCCGGTATATTAGGGAACTGGGACATGTAGGTGAGACCTGCCGCTATTACCGTCATTGAAAAAGGGGGAGGTACATAGAAGGCCAAGAGCAAGAAAGGCTCCCCATAAATCAACACCTGCAAAAATATGAACCTGCCCTGTGGGTCCGTCTGGGAACCCCGAAGGTGGAAGTGCACCGTCTTAGCCACCAAGATCGCAACACCCCTGGAGTGGGAGGTGTACGCAGAGTGGTATGTCCAGCCAATCCAGGGTCTCCGCAAGGAAAGATGCATCTGACCGTCCAGGTGAGTCTCTAGAAGGACTAGAATGTCTACCCGTTGAGTTTTAAGAAAGGCAAACACATCTGAGCGCTTGAGCTTATCGCGGATGCCCCGGACGTTCCAGGTCATTAACTTTAAGGCGGCCATCTAATCTGATGCATAAAATCAAGGTGCAGCAGCCTCAGGGTCCCAAACGCCCCCACACAGTATACATGTTCTAAGAAATACATAGCAGTCAGCACATCCATGGGTGCAGCATTAATAGATGCACCACTCCTCCCCAGCACAGTGAGTAAATGAAAACATAATGTGAAGTTGGTCATAAAATACAGCACAACAAACATGGCAATAAAAACAATAACCCCCCACCCCGCTTTACACCATAAAGTCCCAAAAAGAACACAAACAAAGGTCCCCAATGGACGTGAATACTTAAAGGAGGGGAGCGCGCGGGCCCGCAATCCTCAACACCGTGCCCCAAAATTGGGGTTCCATGTAGGCAGGCGGCAGGCTCCGAGCAGAAGGGGTGAAGGAGTAGAAAAAATATTGGGAAAAATAAGTCCATGGGGATCAGGCACCCAAACCGAATGGGTGCAGGGGCGAAAAACCGCTGGGCGGCAGGACTGACTGTAGACGCAGCCCAGGTAGTGTAGAGGTAGCAGCAAGGCCGGGGTCCTCCGCCAGACCAAAGACAAAGAGGGTCCCCTTACAGAAGGTAATAGTGCACAAAAAAAAACAGGTTAGCAAGGCCGTCCTGGTCAGCAGAAGTAACAGCCCCCCTCCGCATCCCCCACAGGTGTTCTCACAGGAGCGTCCACAATCCGGATAGACGGGTACAGTGGGGGAGGGCAAAGGAGGAGAGATGATCCGGCTAAAGACGACCCACATCAGAGGGCCGCAGCCAAGGGGGAAACAATCCAGGACAAAGTGGAACGAAGCAAAAATCGGGGGGGAAGACAACCGCCATCCGCTAACCGCGGGCCTCCAGGCGTTCCAGCCAGGAGATGACCGCCTCAGGATCCTCAAAGAAGTGTACGCGGTCATCACCCTCTACCCAAAGACGTGCAGGGTACATCATGGCATACTTGATCTTCTTGATCCGTAGCCGCCGCTTGGCCTCCAAGAACTCCTTACGCCGTCGCTGCACCTCAGCCGAGAAGTCCGGGAACACCGCCACTCTCCCATTTCCCAGAGGGATGTTGCCCTTCAGTCTTGCCAGACATAAAATGGCGTCCCTGTCGCGGTAATTAAAGAGTTTTGCAATGAACGTGCGTGGGTGTAAGATTCTGGTACCTTTGGTACCCTTATTGCCCATTTTCCTTTTTATATTGCGTCCCACCTTTCTAGTTAGGTGGAACGCATATACCTTTAAGCCGGATGACATCATCGCTGAGCGCCGCTCTGAGCGGCTATTTCAATCGCCGGCTTTCTCTCTCACATTGTTCGTTCAATGTTACCGCATGCTCACAAGCCTTGTCTTATGCTGCCGGAGCCTCCAGCTATTCTCTTTACCTGGAACAGACCGGAACCTCGCTACTGATCCTGTATCTCGCTACCGGATCACTCCCTCACTACCGGACCCCTCTACTTACTAACCTTACTAGTGATAAGTACCCCACAGGGGATTCCACCATAACTAACTTACACTATCTACCTCTGCACATTAAGGACTGTTACTATCTATGCATACTAATTCTATCATCTGCACTGTTACATAGATTGCTAGCTCTTGAGTCTACTACCATCTATCCTTGCACTGGGTTAGTCTATCCTGTATATATTATCTGCTGTCCTCACCACCTTTTTACCATACATGATCACTAACCTATCTGCATTCTACCTATTACCATCTACTACTCTCCTGAACATTTCTATCAAGTGCTTATCATTGCTGTCACTGCTCACACCTGTCCCTTCAGCACATCACCTCCATACTGTCATATACATCCCATCACTCCAGGAACATCTTATTGAGTGTGTGTATATCTGTATGTTGAAGCAGACAGGCCCACAGTGATGAGTCTGGAGAGTTGGATCTGGTGTTTCAACACATCTCTACATGACTACTGAGTGGAGATTCTGCAGCTGCAAATCCAGCTTACTATAAAAACGCAGGAGCGTTACAGATTGAACGAACCTAAAAAATGGATTCAGCAGAATTACCCACTCAAGTGACACAATTAACACAACAAGTAAATGCATTAATACTTGCTCTTACTGAAGTAAAAGATGAAAACCAGACTCTGAGACAGCAGGTAACCCGTCTCTCACAGCTTACTGCTGCTCAGCCCCCTGAACCTAAAATAAACCCTCCTCTAGTGTTTACAGGTGATCGGAAAAAATTTTGTGAATTCAAAAACGCATGTCAATTGTTTTTTTTGCTAAAACCTCGTACTTACCCTACTGATCAAATTAATGTTTGTACCGTTATTTCATACTTAACGGGTGATCCACGAGCCTGGGCAGACTCTCTCTTTGAGAAAGATGATCATCTTCTCAACTCCTATCCTTTATTCCTAGCGGAACTCGCTAGCTTATATGAAGACCCCAATAGGCAGAGTACTGCTGATATCCAATTGAGGGCTTTAAAACAAGGAAGGAGACCTGTTGAAGACTTTGTAGCAGAGTTCAAAAGATGGACCCTTGATTCAGGGTGGAATGATACATCTCTGCGAACTCAGTTCAGACTCGGGTTGTCAGAAGCCGTTAAAGACGAGCTCGCCCGAGCGGATTTACCTGGCACTTTGGATGCCTTAATACAACTCAGTATCAACATTGACAGGCGACTGCGAGAAAGAAAGGCTGAGAAAATGGGAATGCCATTGTCTAGTCCTTCTCGGATTTCGGCCGTTGACCCTACTCCTATGGAGGTAGGAACCATACGCCCACCTTTATCAACTACTGAACGTGCCAGGAGAAGATCCAGAAACCTCTGCATGTACTGCGCATCCCCGGATCATTTGATAAGCGTCTGTCCCCTTGTCCGCAAAAAAGAGGGTGAGTGTTCACATGTCTTGCTAGGGGGATTAACGACTTCCTTTTCTAATCCCTATCTCTTTGTTCATTTAACATTACAGTGGGACCAGACTAGGATTACCACCAAGGCTATGATCGACACAGGATCTTGTGGGAACTATATCGATACACGTTTTGTTACTTTAAATAAAATACCTATTATTTCAAAACCTAAACCTGTCTCTGTTAGTTTCATTAACGGTATTCCGTTATCTTCTGGTCCAATCACCAATCAGACACAAGCACTCCTTGTCACTGCTAACGAGTCTCATACGGAGACTACCACTTTTGATGTACTATCTTCACCCCATTTTCCCATTATTTTGGGACTTCCCTGGTTACACACACATCAACCAACCATAGATTGGAAAACACGGACTCTAACTTTCCCTTCTCACTATTGCGAGATTATGTGTAACCTCCCATCTTATGGAAAGATCCTGTCTGTGGTGTCAGATGAGATTGCACCACTATGCTATCAAGATCTGTCCGAAGTTTTCCTTGAGAAAAATGCTCAAGTGTTGCCTCCCCATAGGGATTATGATTGCACTATCGATCTACTCCCTAACAGCAAATTGCCTTTCGGTCATGTTTATCCTCTTTCACAGGATGAACTCTCTCATCTCAAGGAATACTTGGATGAGAATTTGACAAAAGGGTTCATCAGACCCTCTACTTCTTCCACAGCTGCAGGACTTTTCTTTGTCCGCAATAAGGACTCAAGTCTTAGGCCTATTATCGATTATAGGCAATTAAATACCATTACGATAAAGGATCGCTATCCTTTACCGCTCATCCCTGAACTCATTGAACAAGTGCGTGGGGCTACCTACTTCTCTAAATTGGACCTAAAAGGGGCATACAACCTAATCCGAATCCGTGACGAAGATGAGTGGAAGACAGCATTCAGAACCAGATACGGATTATTCGAATATCTTGTGATGCCATTCGGGTTGTGTAATGCTCCCGCAGCTTTTCAACGGTTCATAAACGACATCTTTAGAGACTTACTTGATGTCTGTGTTGTGGTATATCTGGACGATATACTTATCTATTCTCGATCTTTGTCTGAACATATAAAACATGTAAGACTTGTGTTATCCAGATTACTCGCACACAATCTATACGTGAAATTAAAAAAATGCCTATTTCATAAAGAAGAAATATTATTCCTAGGATACATCATATCCAAAACCCGAATCAAGATGGATATGAGCAAGATATCCTGTATTCTGGATTGGCCTATACCAACAACTCGTAAGGCATTACAGCGATTCCTTGGATTTTCAAACTTCTATAGGAAGTTCATCAAGAACTTCTCTGCTATTGTGAGACCTCTCACACAACTTACAAGTATAAAGAAACCATTCAAATGGTCAGAAGAAGCAAATGGAGCTTTCCGCTTGTTAAAATCAAGCTTTACTTCTGCTCCCAAACTACGCCATCTAGACCCATCCCTCCAATATATTCTGGAGGTAGATACGTCAAACATGGCAGTAGGAGCAGTTCTCTCCCAATGACCAACAAATACTTCAGCACTCCACCCAGTTGCTTTCTTCTCTAAATCACTAAGCAGCCCAGAGGTGAATTACCCAGTGGGTGAAAAGGAGTTGCTTGCCATAAAACTGGCACTGGAGAATTGGCGACATCTACTTGAAGGTACCCGATTACCAATACTCATATATACAGATCATAAAAACCTTCAATACCTCCAGACTAACAAAACTCTTTCCCACCGGCAGGTACGATGGTCATTATTCTTCCTAAGATTCAACTTCCTAGTGACCTACACGCCTGCAGACAAAAATAAAAAAGCGGATGCGCTATCACAATTAACCGAAGATAACTGCGCCGAAATCCCTTCTATTCCTATAATACCCTATGAACGTATTATTGCTGTTGTTCGTTCCCTGAAGGAAGAGATTTTGCACAGTATAGGATTGGATTCACCTCCACCACAACTAAGTACTGATGCAGAAGGCTTCCTCTATTACAACGACAAACTCTACATACCCCCTACTATGCGCACCAAGATCTTGGAATTATCACATGATGTGCCTATGGCAGGACATATGGGTATGACGAAAACCCTTAATTTGCTTACCAGGCAGTTTTGGTGGCCTGATATGAAGACGTCTGTACAAAAATTTGTTTCTTCATGTGACATCTGTGCAAGGTCCAAAATTGACACTACAAAACCATCTGGTCTCCTCTGCAGTCTACCAATACCCCAGGTTCCATGGGAAGTTGTGTCCTTAGACTTTATAGTAGAACTACCACCTTCCAAAGGATTTAATACCATTCTAATACCATTCTAGTGTCAGTGGACCATCTGACAAAGATGGCACATTTCACTGCTATTCGCAGACTACCTTCATCTAAACAAACAGCGGAACTACTAATGAAACATGTGTTCAAGTTACATGGAATTCCAAAGACTCTTTTATCCGACCGTGGTTCACAGTTTATCTCCAAGTTTTGGCAAGCTCTATGTCAAATACTACGGATTGAGCGAAAGCTCACTTCTCCTTACCACCCTCAGACCAACGGACAGACTGAAAGAGTCAACCAGTGTATAGAACAATATCTGCGTTGCTACACATCATACCTACAGGATGATTGGGTGGACCTCCTCCCTCTGGCGGAATTTGCTTATAACAACGCAACCCACAGTACTACTAAGCAAAGTCCGTTCTACTTGAACTATGGGTTTCATCCCACACTTCTTCCACCACGCATCCTACCATCAAGTAACCCAGTAGCCTCGGATTATCTTACCCAAATAAAAGACTCTCTGGGTTTACTTAATACCACCATCTCACACGCTCATAGTCAACAAAAAAAGTACTACGACCTTCGTAGAAGACCTTCTCCGCAATATGCTATTGGGGACCTCGTTTGGCTATCGACAAAAAATTTAAGGTTAAAGATCCCTAGCAAAAAGCTTGGACCTTTATTTCTGGGACCCTTCCCAATTAAGAAACTCATTGGTAAAGCTGCAGTGCAACTCACCTTACCGACAGATCTCAGAATACATCCCATCTTTCATGTGTCGCTACTGAAACCACATGTTCCTAACCAAGGAATAAGGCCTACCATCTTGCCTCCACCTCCAATACAAGTTGAAGGCGGAGAAGAATATGAGATTAAGGAGATTTTGGATTCTTGTATCCACAGAGGAAGACTCCATCATAAGATGGAAGAACTATGGACCCCAAGACGACACCTGGTTGGATACTTCTGATGTTCACGCACCTAGGCTTATACAAAGGTTTCACTCTAAATACCCGGAGAAACCAGTACTATAGGCCTTCCGGAGCCGGCCTTAAGGGGGGGGGTACTGTAAGATTCTGGTACCTTTGGTACCCTTATTGCCCATTTTCCTTTTTATATTGCGTCCCACCTTTCTAGTTAGGTGGAACGCATATACCTTTAAGCCGGATGACATCATCGCTGAGCGCCGCTCTGAGCGGCTATTTCAATCGCCGGCTTTCTCTCTCACATTGTTCGTTCAATTTTACCGCATGCTCACAAGCCTTGTCTTATGCTGCCGGAGCCTCCAGCTATTCTCTTTACCTGGAACAGACCGGAACCTCGCTACTGATCCCGTATCTCGCTACCGGATCACTCCCTCACTACCGGACCCCTCTACTTACTAACCTTACTAGTGATAAGTACCCCACAGGGGATTCCACCATAACTAACTTACACTATCTACCTCTGCACATTAAGGACTGTTACTATCTATGCATACTAATTCTATCATCTGCACTGTTACATAGATTGCTAGCTCTTGAGTCTACTACCATCTATCCTTGCACTTGGTTAGTCTATCCTGTCTATATTATCTGCTGTCCTCACCACCTGTTACCATACATGATCACTAACCTATCTGCATTCTACCTATTACCATCTACTACTCTCCTGAACATTTCTTTCAAGTGCTTATCATTGCTGTCACTGCTCACACCTGTCCCTTCAGCACATCACCTCCATACTGTCATATACATCCCATCACTCCAGGAACATCTTATTGAGTGTGTGTATATCTGTATGTTGAAGCAGACAGGCCCACAGTGATGAGTCTGGAGAGTTGGATCTGGTGTTTCAACACATCTCTACATGACTACTGAGTGGAGATTCTGCAGCTGCAAATCCAGCTTACTATAAAAACGCAGGAGCGTTACAGTGGGGGGGGGGCCCCCGGGGGCGGCGGGCGACCCGACAAGTGGTGTGCCCGCTCCACCACAAACGTGGGCGACAGGGACTCCCTGCCATAGGTCTGGATGAGTAGTTGCTCCAGGTAGGTGGCGGGGTCAGGTCCCTCCAATCCCTCCGGCAGACCCACAAACCTCAGGTTACAGCGACGCAACCTGTTTTCAAGGTCGTCTTGCTTCTGCAGGATTTGAGCAACCTGTTGTTGAAGGTGGTCAGTGGAATGCTGAAGGGGGGGGAGGGCATCCTCCACAGTACTGACTCTAGTCTCAGCCTCGGTCACCCTGTCCCGCAGCTGCCGCATGTCCTGTCTGATGAGGGAGATGTCGACTTTTATCTCATCAATCTTGTTGGTGAGGGTCGCTTGGCAGGCTGAGATTGCCTCCAGGACCGCCGTGTTGTCGGCTCCCGCCGCCGCTCCGGCGCCCGGAGAGCGGCCGGCGCCATCTTGGGAGGATGCCTCCTTGTCCTGGCGGCAGAACTTGTCAAGTTTGGCGGCCGCCTCTGATGTCTTTTTCGGTGGGGAAATGACAGCAGGAGTACCGGAGTGTCCCAAGGAGCAGCGGCGCACTAGAAGAGGTCTCGGGGAAGCAGGATAGTCCGGTAAGGATATCAGTCCGGCGGAGCTCCGGCTACATGCGTCCTATCGCATGCCGATCCAGGCCACGCCCCCCCCCAAAAGCATTGCTATATCATTTCTAGTTGTATCAAAAAAAGATTGAATCATAGTTGTTAAGTTTTATAACTGTTTCAGGTATAGCCCAAGCACCATAAATGCCCCAAATCTAGCCTGAACCTGATCTCACTATTTCCTCTGTATTAATTCTAGCATGTTACTGGGACCGATGCTTATTGCCACTTGGTACCTTTTTCAGCTTTATGTTGTTGACATCAGCTTGATTGTGACCTCAATCACATTTTTACCTGGTTCTGTACCTGTGTCTATACACTGCTCGCCAAGGCAAACCTTTTAATTACAGTGGTAATCGAAAGTTTGGGGACCTCAGGTAAAAATTTGTATTAATGTGCATAAAGAAGCCAAGGAAAAGATGGAAAAATCTCCAAAAGCCATCAAATTACAGATTAGACATTCTTATAATATGTCAACAAAAGTTAGATTTTATTTCCATCATTGAGACTTTCAAAATTACAGAAAACAAAAAAATGGTGTCTGCAAAAGTTTGGGCACCCTGTAGAATTTATAGCATGCGCTGCCCTCTTTGCAAGGCTGAGACCTGCCAGTGTCATGGATTGTTCTCAATCATCATCTGGGAAGAGCAGGTGATGTCAATCTCAAAGATTCTAAATGCCCAGACTCATCTCACCTTGCCCCAACAATCAGCACCATGGGATCTTCTAAGCAGTTGTCTAGAAAACTGAAAATGAAACTAGTTGATGCTCACAAAGCTGGAGAAGGCTATAAGAAGATAGCAAAGCGTTTTCAGATGTCAATATCCTCTGTTCGGAATGTAATTAAAAAAAGGCAGTCATCAGGAACAGTGGAAGTTAAAGCAAGATCTGGAAGACCAAGAAAAATATCAGACAGAACAGCTTGCAGGATTGTGAGAAAAACAATTCAATACCCACGTTTGACTGCACGATCCCTCCAGAAAGATCTGGCAGACACTGGAGTTGTTGGTACACTATTCCACTATAAAGAGATACTTGTACAAATATGGTCTTTATGGAAGAGTCATCAGAAGAAAACCTCTTCTACGTCCTCACCAAAAAAAAATCAGCGTTTGAACTTTGCAAATGAACATATAGACAAGCCTGTTTTTGGAAACAAGTTCTGTGGACCGATGATGTTAAAATCAAACTTTTTGGCCGGAATGAGCAAAGGTACGTTTGGAGAAGAAGGGGCACAGAATTGAATGAAAAGAACCTCTGTCCAACTGTTAAGCATGGGGGTGGATCAATCATGCTTTGGGGTTGTATTGCAGCCAGTGGCACAGGGAACATCTCACGAGAAGAAGGAAAAATGGATTCAATACAATTTCCGCAAATTTTGGATGGTAACTTGATGCCATCTGTGAAAAAGCTGAAGTTAAAGAGAGGATGGCTTCTACAAATGGATAATGATCCTAAACACACCTTGAAATCCAGGGGGGATTACATCAAGAGGCATAAACTGAAGGTTTTTCCATGGCCTTCACAATCTCCTGACCTCAACATATTTGAAAATCTATGGATAGACCAAAAAAGAGCAGTGCGTGACAGACAACCCAGAAATCTCTAAGAACTGGAAGACTTTTGTAAGGAAGAATGGGCAAAGATACCTCAAACAAGAATTGAAAGACTCTTGGCTGGCTACAAAAAGCGTTTACAAGCTGTGATACTTGCCAAAGGGGGCAGTACAAGATATTAACTCTGCAGGGTGCTCAAACTTTTGCAGACGCCATTTTTTTGTTTTCTGAAATTTTGAAAGTGTAAATGATGGAAATTAAATCTAACTTTTGTTGACATATTATAAGAATGTCTAATCTGTAATTTGATGCCTTTTGGAGATTTTCCATCTTTCCTTGGCTTCTTTATGCACATTAATACAATTTTTTACCTGGGGTGCCCAAACTTTTCATCACCACTGTAGATATCTGATCCCTGATCCTTTCTCTGGACTACAGACTTTTCTGCTTGCCTCGTATGGCATTTTACTATACATCCTTGCCACCTCACTGCTTGCGTGCCCCTTGTCTCATCTTTAGGATCAACACAAACTTTGAGGGTCATGGGGTAGGTGACAAATAGTGCTGGACGAACATCTGCCGGGACGGTTCCCGAATGCGATCGGTGAACTCGCTCAAATGTTCGCGAACCGAAAGGTTCGCGGCAGACCCCATTCATTTTAATGGCAGGCGAACATGAAAAATCTCCCGGTCATATTTGCAGCTACAAAATACTTGGTAGCTGTGCACAGATAGTCCCACAACATGGACATTGACATACCAGAAGTATTGCTATTAAAAAGTTGCCATAAAAATGTTTTTTTTTTTTTTCAGCAAAAAAATGTATTTTGTTTTTATAAATCAGCCAGAACTGACAGCAGCCGGTAAATACATGTCAAATACATATAGGGTCCATTCACACGTCTGTAAAATGGGTCCGCATCTGTTCCACAATTTAGCGGAACGTTTTCAGACCCATTGATTTTCAATTCCAGTCTGAAAAATGAGGCATTCACAGGATAAAGAAGTAAGTGTCGGCCAGTACAGGCCCCAAAAATTAGCCCACAGGCGTTCACCTGACAGCAAAGAACTTTGTATTCTGTGGCTGGAGGTACATTAGGCCTTCACAGGATACAGAAGTAAGTGTCGGCCAGTACAGGCCCCAAAAATTAGCCAATAGGCGTTCACCTGACAGCAAAGAACTTTGTATTCTGTGGCTGGAGGTACATTAGGCATTCCCAGGATACAGAAGTAAGTGTCGGCCATTACAGGTCCCAAAAATTAGCCCACAGGCGTTCACCTTCAGCAAAGAACTTGGGTTCTGTGGCTGGACGTACATTAGACATTCACAGGATAAATAAGTGTCGGCCATTACAGGCCTCAAAAAATTAGGCATTCAACGGACATAAAAGGCCTTTTATGCCACTGTATTTACCTAAGACAGGGACCATGAATTGTTATGGGTGGTGGCGGATATTTGTGGGCTGTCATGAGGAATTTGAATCAAACATGGTCTACTGGTCACATGTGTTGAATTCCTCCGAAATCCATGCCTCATTCATTTTTATAAATGTGAGGTAGTTAACACTGTCGTGAGCTAGGCGAGTGCGCTTATCGGTCACGATCCCCCCTGCTGCGCTGAACGTCCTTTCGGACAGGACACTGGACTAGGGGCAAGCCAACAGTTCCATTGCAAATTGTGCAAGCTCTGGCCAGAGGTCAAGCCTGCCCACCCAGTAGTCCAGGGGTTCATCACCGTTAACCCGATGTAGTCGGACACCTGCCGGTCTAGGCATTCCCTGGTGCTGGATCCAGAGGACAGCTGTGGATGGGTCGGCTGAAGGAATGATCTCATATCAGAAGTGACCAACACATCTTCAAACCGCCCTCTTCTTGCAGGCGCTGTTGGATTGGTACCCACAACTGTTTCTCTGTGAGTGGAAATTCCTCTGCCAGCGCACACAAAAGCAGAATGCAGCATTTCCTGAAGCAAGGCCTGGAAGTGCTGCATTCTGACAGCCCTCTGTGATAGTGGTAACATTTCCACCATTTTTTGTTTGTACTGGGGGTCTAAATACGTTGCCACCCAGTACAGGTCCTTGCCCTTTATGCTTTTTATACGGGGGTCCCTCTTAAAACACTGGAGCATGAAGGCCCCTATTTGCACTAAACTGGAAGCGGTGTAGTGGCCTGGCTCCTGCTCATCATCCAGGATAATGTCGTCCTCATTCTCCTCCCCCCATCCACGGACAACACCAGGGATCCCAAAAAGGTTTAAAGCATGTTCTTCTTGCTCCTCCTCATCTGCCCCGGCACCATCCTCCTCTGTCTCCTCTTCAGACTCCTGTTGTTGACTTGTCTCAAATGGAGTAGCCCCCCCTGGGAATTCATCCAGCATTGCGACTTCCTCATCTTCCTGCTCCTGCTCCTCGACGGCTTGATCAATGACACGACGCAATGCACGCCCTGGCTGCGACTGACCAGTTTGGTGATCTCATCAAATGGCCGCAGTAGTCTGCATGCGTCGCGCATGAGCAGCCACTGGCGCGGTGAAAAAAACCCACGCTCCCCAGAACCTTTCCTGCCACAGAATTCGTACAGGTAGTCGTTAACTGCACGTTTTTGCTGGAGCAGCCTATCAAGTATATACAAGGTTGAGTTCCATCGCGTTGGGCAGTCACAATAAAGATGTCTGACAGGTTCTGTTGCCGCTGAATGTCAGCAAGGCGAGCCATGGCTGTGTAAGATCTTCTAAAATGGCCCGAGATTTTCCTGGCCTGCCGCAAGATGTCCTGGACCCCAGGGTATTTGACAATGAATCGCTGCACGACCAAGTTCAGGACGTTTGACATGCATGGCACGTATGTAATTTTGTCCTGTTTCAACGCGCTCAGCAGATTGGCATAGTTATTGCACACCACTTTACCAACTGTCAAATTGAGCTGTGTTAGCCACTGATCTGCCTGTGAATGCAAAGCTGAAAGGAGTGCAGGACCAGTGTGGCTCTTGGCTTCCAGGCACAACAGACGCAGCACAGCATGGCAATGTCTCACCTTCTCACCTGGCTTGTCTAATAGGTTCTATGGATCTTGGGAGGCGCAGCGGAAGAGACGGTAGCAGCAGAAAAGGAGAAGTCAGCCGAGGAGGAGAGAGAGGATGGAGTAGGAGGAGAAGAAGAAGAGGCAGGCCTGCATGCAATCCGTGGCGGTAAAACCAAATCTACACGGGTGCCACGGGTTACATGCTTGATGGCCATCAGAAGGTTCACCCAGTGGGCAGTAAAAGTTATATACCTTCCCTGCCAGTGTTTGCTAGACCACGTGTCTGTGGTCAGATGTATCTTGGCACTGACACTGTGTGCCAGAGATACATTCACTTGCCGCTGAACATGGCCATATAGCTCTGGGATGCCCTTCTGCAAAAATATTTCCTTCCTGGGACCTTCCGTTGTGGTGTTCCAATGGCCACAAATTTTCTAAAGGCCTCTGAGTCCACCAGTTTGTATGACAGTAGTTGGCGGGCTATCAGTTCTGACAAGCCAGCGGTCAACCGTTGGGCAAGAGGGTTATCCGGCGTCATCATTTTTTTACGCTCGAACATTTGGACCACTAAAGCCTGCCTTTTTCCAGAAAAACTTGAGGATGGCATGATGGAAGGTGGAGTGGAGGACAATTGTGAGGAGAGAGGAGAAGGAGAAGAGGCTGGACGGTGAGAGCCTGGAGTGTCGCTTTGTGGGTTCTGACGGCATTGTTCCCACTGGACTCGGTGATGGGAGTCCAGGTGCCTTCTTAAGGCGGTCGTCCCTAGGTGAGTGTTGGGCTTACCACGACTTATGCGTTGAATGCAAAGGCAGATGGCTATTGTCAGCAGCGGACCGGTTAAAAAAAGCCCACACTGCATAGCCATGTGTCAACGTCCTTGGAGCGCCAGATGTGACCGTAAATGGTTGATGGCTCGGAGTAGGCAGCAACAGCGGGGACCAACCTCCTTGGGCTGATCTGGGTACTGTCATCAGACTGCTGAGTGGCGGCTGTTGCTACCTCCTCTTCCTGATCCGATGCCAAGAATGACTGCGCATCGCAAATGTCTTGTGATGGATCGGAAAATAATTCCTGTGACTCAAGCAGAGGGTGCACACAGGAGAGAGTGAAGAGGGTGCAAATAGAGAAGATGAGGAGAGTGCAGAAGAGCAAGGCTGAGTGAGCCACTCAACCAAGTCTGGTGCGTCCTTTGACGCAATCGAACGCACCTTCTGCAACTTCCCACTTTGGCTCCGGCCTGGTGCTCCTGCCCTACCCCTACCACCCCTGCGGAAGGGCCTGCCTCTTCCTCTGTCTGTCATTTTTTAAATGACCCTGTGACAAAAGTCTCTAGAGAATCGCAGTAAATGTGGAAGAAGGTATATAACACCCTGCTTCAATCAGTCGTTTTGGGGGGCCACTGGTTTATCACGCCAGTTATAAAAAACATTTTCTAGTAACTTTTGTCACTGTGTGTAGCAGAGTTGACACAGCGAAAGAGGCAAAATGTATGCAGTACCAAAATACATTATAATTTGTTTTATATTTTAGAAAGTATATTATAAGTGTATTACACCCCTATATACTGCACACCAAACAATAGTACACCTATACCAGTCCTTAAAAGGACTTTTGTGGACCTATTACCTATGACTTTTGTGGACCTGTTACCTAGTAATTTGTGTCACTGACAGTCTGTCCCTGCTCCACACAACAACCTCTCCCTACACTGACAAAAGACAAAATAGAGGCCAAACAATAGTACACCTAAACCAGTCTAACCTCTCTAAGGTAAGCTGGGTTTCACGGGACCCCCAACCAAAGTGACTCCTGTCACATTGTCAGGTATAACATAATATTCATGTAACAATATTAAAGCATGTTTGTGAAGGTTCTCATTTATTCCGCTCATGGTATAGCTAGTAGTGGTTAAGGACATTCAACTGCACTTTTTTTTACTGCTTATCCATGCACTATTATTCTTTTCTAATGAGTGTTAGAGACATACCCCAACATTTATGGGTACAGTGGTAACTCAATTACATTAATCCAATAGGCATGAACTTGGTCAGGGCTGATGTTGGTTGTCCAAGAACAGGATGAGAGTTGAGAAAATGTGTAAAACCAGCCTGTTCTAATTATGACTAGTCCTATGGTGCAATAAAGCCTAGGACTAGGGATTTGGGTTAGGGTTCCCTGCTGGCAAATTTTTATGTGAAATCCTAGGGATTCACAAAATGTATAAATTACGAACTTGGACAGCAGATTTTCTGCTAGAAATAGGGAACAATCTATGATGCAGGGCACATCACAAGAGCTGATATTCTGAAGGAATGGATAATCCAAGCCCCTTTCCATTAAGGGTAGGCTTAA
Organism: Pelophylax lessonae; assembly: GCF_965119305.1. NCBI lineage: Eukaryota > Metazoa > Chordata > Amphibia > Anura > Ranidae > Pelophylax > Pelophylax lessonae. Next base: position 119,739,428 of record NC_138768.1, read on the forward strand.
GGCAGCCATATTTTCAGCGTGTGTTGGAGTTGTTAGAGAGAGCTTTTATTTTATTGTATTATTATTTATTTTGGTAATGGTACATGTCCCTTCATGGCAGAGCTTGGCTTCTTGTGTATTTTGTTTGGCAATAGTGTGCTGCCCTACAAATGGGCAAAACTAAATAGCAAGATTGTCCTCAAGGCTAAACTCTGAGCAAGATTTGTGAAACTATTCACAAACTGAACCTAAGCAGGTTCGCTCAGCCACATCTCGGAAGGATGTTCATTTTTCAGGTTACACAGCTTGGTATTAAAACAGGTACAGTTAAATGTGACTAACTGCTACTTGCATACATGCTTGAATGGGCCCTAATATAATCTTTAAAAAAAAAGAAATTAAAAAACAAATTATGATTTTCTAATTTTATTTGAGTAATAATAAAAATTAAAAATCAAATGTATTATCACTAATAATTGATTGAAAAGTACATAAGGTATGTAAGCGTGGTGGTTTTTAGGGGTATGATGGGCTTTAAATTGCTTTGGAGAGTAACAGATGATTCTGGACCTGTTCTTATGCAAAAAAAACTGCCTATCAGTAGTCTCATTATTTCATTTTTTTTTTCATATTATATGTAATAAATTAAACCCAATTATGATATTTCAAGCAATTGCTGTCAGGGGGGCTGGGCCGGGGGGAAGGGTGGTAATTATCCCCCAGGCAACCCAAATTTATATGGAAAACGGCCAGCGGCCGCCCGCTGGCGTTTTTTTTTTTCTCGGAGGAAGTCGGGCCAGAGGCATGGCCGCGGCGGCCGACTGTTGCATTTTGGAAGTTGTAGTCCGTGCGTGCTCAAGCTCCCCGTGAATGGAGAACTGAGAGCAGCACAGCTAACAAACTACAACTCCCAGATCTCAGAGGCAGGCAGAGGATGGGCACGCCAAGGAGTGCCAACTCTACTTGACCCCAGGACAGGAGCATCAACCCCCCCCCCAGGACTGGAGGAGGCCATGCAAGTACCTGGAGCTGAGCTGGCAGCTGCTATCACTGATGTGAGAGACCCTGACACCGCTAGCTGACCCCCACATGATCATCCCATCTTTCTCCCCCCACATTTACCCTGCCCCAGTGCCCACCCAGTAACCTCAAAATAGCCCTCAACACTGTGGGTCCTGCTAGGAGCTGGCCATGGCCTATGGGTCCTACTGGCCACTGACCTGTGGGTCTTGCTGGTCATTGATCTGTTGGCCCAGCTGGCCGCTAGACACGGCCTGTGGGTCCTGCTTACTGCTGACCTGTGGGTCCTGCTGGCCACTGACCTGTGGGTCCTGCTGGCCACCGACCTGTGGGTCCTGCTGGTCACTGATCTGTGGGTCCTGCTGGCCTCTGGTCTGTAGGTCCTGCAGGGAGCTGGCCATGGCCTGTGGGCGACAGGCCATGCCCAGCGGCCAGCAGGACCCATAGGCCATGGCCAGGAAGACCCACAGTAGGCCATGGCCCACTGATCCTGCTGGCAATGGCCAGCTCTCAGCAGGACCTACAGGCCAGGGGCTAGCAGGACCATCAGATTATTGACCAGCAAGACCCACAGGTTTGTGGCCAGCAGGACCCACAGGCCATGGCCAGCTGCCAGCAGGACCCACAGGTCGGTGACCAGCAAAACCAATAGGTCAGTGGCCAGCAAGACCCAAAGGTCAGGGGCCAGCAGGACCCACAGGCCATGGCTAGCGGCCAGCAGGACCCAAGTATTAGTGACCAGCAGGACCCACAGGTCCGCGGCCACCTTTAGGTCCTGCTGGCCACTGGCCATGCCCTGTTTCTGCTGGAAGCTGACCATGGCCTGTAGGACCACCTGCTGGCCACTAACCTAGGGTGACCAGATGTCCCCAGTTTTATCCCGCTTTGCAAGGCTGACCCTGGGTAGGTGCACCACAAACTGGAGCAGAGGGGGCCCCCAAGGCCAACCCTACCATGGGTCCCACTGAGCCCATTAAGCTGTTTTGGAGTTGAAGGGGGGACGAGTGCCACCGGATTACACAGAGGGGGGATCTCCTGCTTACCCAGTGGCCACTGTCATGTGATTTTTCGCCTCCTGGACTGGCTCCTATGATAGCACACTGGTGACATCTATCATAGGAGCTGGTCCAAGAGGCAGGACTTTGTATGACCTCGGCCGGGCCGGGTAAGCGGGAGATCCCCGCTCTGTGTAATTGGGGGCTCTCCTCTCTCTAATCCCCATGCACCGAACAGGCTGCATTGATGAAAACTGAGGAGGAGGATGAGCTGATGGGCACTGAGCAGGCTGCAATGATGGGCACTGGTGAGACTGCACTGATGAGCACTGATGGGGCTGAGCTGATGGGCACTGATCAGACTGCATTGATGGCCACTGATGAGGCTGAGCTAATGGGCACTAATGAGACAGAGCTGATGGGCACTAATGAGGCTGACCTGATGAGCACTGATCGGGTTGCATTGATGGACACTGGTGAGGCTGCATTGATAGGCACTGATCAGGTTGCATTGATAGACACTAGTGAGGCTGCACTGATGGGCATTGATGGGCACTGATGAGGCAGAGCTGATAGGCACTGGTGAGGCTGCATTGATGGGCACTGGTGAGGCTGAATTGGATGGCCACTGATCAGGCTGCATTGACGGGCACTGATCAGCCTGCACTGATGGACACTTATGAGGCTGAGCTGATGGGCAATGGTGAGGCTACACTGATGAGCACTGATGAGGCTGCAATGATAGGCACTGATCAATCTGAGCTGATGGGCACTGATCAGGCTGCATTGATGGGCACTAGTGATGCTGCTTTGATGGGCACTGATCAGGCTGGATTGATGGGCACTGATGAGGCTGCATTAGAAGGACACTGATGAGGTTGCATTGATGGGCACTGATCAGGCTGCATTGATGGGCACTGATCAGGCTGCACTGATGGGCACTAATGAGGCTAAGCTGATGGGCACTGGTTAGGCTGCATTGATGGGCAGTGATCAGGCTGCACTGATGGGCACTAAGGAGGCTGCACTGATGGGCACTGGTGACACTGCGTTAATGGGCACTGATCAGGCTCCATTGATGGACACTAATGAGGCTGCGCTGATGGGCACTGGTGAGGCTGCATTGAGAGGCACTGATCAGGCTGCATTAATGGACAGTGGTGAGGCTGCATTGATGGGCACTGATGAGACTGGGCTGATGGGCACTGATGAGGCTGCATTAATGGGCACTGATGAGGCTGCATTGATAGGCACTGGTGAGGCTGCACTAATAGGCACTGATGAGGCTGCATTGGATGCATTATTTTTGTTAACCGCTTGCCGACTGCTCACAGTATATTTACTGCGGCAGTCAGCCCCTCACAGGCAGAGTGACGTAGGTCTACGTCGCTCGCCTGTGAGGCTCTGGGGAGCGAGCGCGCGCCCGCGGACCCCCCCCGCGCGTGTGACCAGCGGACCCGATGTCCGCCGGTCACTCGGCGATCAGCGGGGAAGAGGGAGAATGTCAGGCAGCTTGTGTAAACAAGCCACCTGTCATTCTCCTCGCTGTAAAAACACTGATCACATGGATCTACTATGTAGATCCGTTGATCAGTGTCCTTACAGCTCAAGCCACAGCCAATCACAGTAGAAAGCACGCCCCTAGGGACACACACAGCCCCTCCCTTCCAAATAAAGTTAACCCCTTCACTACCAGTGTATTTTTACAGTAACAGTGCATATATATAGCACTGATTACTGTAGAAATGTCACTGGTAACCCCAAAAGTGTCAAAAATGTCAGTCAAGGGTCCGATCTGTCCGCCCCAATGTCGCAGTACCGCAAAAAAAATCGCAGATCGCCGCCATTACACGTTAAAATAAAAAACACCAAAAATGACAGAAATCTTTCCCTTTGTTAGTAAACGCGATAACTTTTGCGCAAACCAATCAAAATACGCTTTTTGCGATTTTTTTTACCAAACATAGGTAGCATAAAACAAATTGGCTGAAAATTTTAAAAAAGTTTGATTTTTACATTTTTTTTGGGGAATTTCATATAAAAAAATGTGAAAAATATTGTTATTTTTGCAAAATGTACGCTCTTTTTTTGTTTATAGCGCAAAAAGTAAAAATCGCACGGGTGATCAAATACCACCAAAAGAAAGCTCTGTTTGTGGGAAAAAAAGGACGCCAAATTCGTTTAGATACAGCGTCGCACGACCGCGCAATTGTCTGTTAAAGTCACGCAGTGCCGAATCGCAAAATACCCCCTGGTCGTTTAGCAGGAAAATCCTCCGGGGCTTAAGTGGTTAAACCTCCTTTGTTGCTATTAACATTAAATAATGTTACCACATTGTATCATATTTGTCTTGCTTCATAACATCAATATTTGTTATAAAACCAGGTGGGCATTGATGGTGAGCTGATTTAGTGGTTCAATGGGCCACTTGACTGGTGAGGCTGCATTATATGGGCACTGATCAGGCTGCTTTGATGGGCACTGATCAGGCTGCCTTGATGGGTACTGATCAGGCTGCATTGATGGGCACTGATCAGTCTGCACTGATGGGCACTAATGAGGCTGCACTAATGGGCATTGGTAAGGCTGCAATGATAGGCACTGATCAGGCTGAGCTGATAGGCACTGATCAGGCTGCATTGATGGTCACTAGTGATGCTGCTTTGATGGGCACTGATCAGGCTGCATTGATGGGCACTGATGAGGCTGAGCTGATGGGCACTGGTGAGGCTGCATTGATGGGCACTGATGAGGCTGCACTGATGGGCACTTATGAGGCTGCACTGATGGGCACTGGTGACACTGGGTTAATGGGCATTGATCAGGCTGCATTGATGGGCACTAATGAGGCTGCACAGATGGACACTGGTGAGGCTGCATTGATGGGCACTTATGTAGCTGAGCTGATGGGCACTGATGAGGCTGAGCTGATGGGCACTGATGAGGCTGAGTTAATGAGCACTAAGAAAGGCTGCATTGATGGGCACTGAGGAGGCTGCATTGATGAGCATTGGTGAGGCTGTATTGATGGGCACTGGTGACTGCATTGATGGGCACTGGTGAGGCTGCACTTATGGGCACTGCCGAGGCTGAGCTGATAGGCATTGGTGAGACTGCATTATTGTGCATTGATTAGGCTGCACTGATGGGCACTACTGAGGCTGCACTGATGGGCACTGGTGACACTGGGTTAATGGGCACTGATCAGGCTGCATTAATGGGCACTGGTGAGGCTGCATTGATGGGCACTGATCAGGCTGCATTAATGGACACTGGTGAAGCTGCATTGATGGGCACTGATGAGGCTGAGTTGATGAGCACTGATGCGGCTGCATTGATGTTCATGGATGAGGCTGCATTGATGGGCACTGGTGAGGCTGCATTGATGGGCACTGGTGAGGCTGCACTGATGGGCATTGATAGGCACTGATGAGGCAGAGCTGATAGGCACTGGTGAGGCTGCATTGATGGGCACTGGTGAGGCTGCATTGGATGGCCACTGATCAGGCTGCATTGATGGGCACTGATCAGCCTGCACTGATGGACACTTATGAGGCTGAGCTGATGGGCAATGGTGAGGCTACACTGATGAGCACTGATGAGGCTGCAAAGATAGGCACTGATCAATCTGAGCTGATGGGCACTGATCAGGCTGCATTGATGGGCATTAGTGATGCTGCTTTGATGGGCACTGATCAGGCTGGATTGATGGGCACTGATGAGGCTGCATTAGAAGGACACTGATGAGGTTGCATTGATGGGCACTGATCAGGCTGCATTGATGGGCACTGATCAGGCTGCACTGATGGGCACTAATGAGGCTAAGCTGATGGGCACTGGTTAGGCTGCATTGATGGGCAGTGATCTGGCTGCACTGATGGGCACTAACGAGGCTGCACTGATGGGCACTGGTGACACTGAATTAATGGGCACTGATCAGGCTCCATTGATGGACACTAATGAGGCTGCGCTGATGGGCACTGGTGAGGCTGCATTGATAGGCACTGATCAGGCTGCATTAATGGACAGTGGTGAGGCTGCATTGATGGGCACTGATGAGACTAGGCTGATGGGCACTGATGAGGCTGCATTAATGGGCACTGATGAGGCTGCATTGATAGGCACTGGTGAGGCTGCACTAATAGGCACTGATGAGGCTGCATTGGATGCATTATTTTTGTTAAACCTCCTTTGTTGCTATTAACATTAAATAATGTTACCACATTGTATCATATTTGTCTTGCTTCATAACATCAATATTTGTTATAAAACCAGGTGGGCATTGATGGTGAGCTGATTTAGTGGTTCAATGGGCCACATGACTGGTGAGGCTGCATTGGATGGGCACTGATCAGGCTGCTTTGATGGGCACTGATCAGGCTACCTTGATGGGCACTGATCAGGCTGCATTGATGGGCACTGATCAGTCTGCACTGATGGGCACTAATGAGGCTGAGCTGATGGGCACTGGTGAGGCTGCAGTGATAGGCATTGATCAGGCTGAGCTGATGGGCACTAATGAGGCTGCACTAATGGGCATTGGTGAGGCTGCAATGATAGGCACTGATCAGGCTGAGCTGATAGGCACTGATCAGGCTGCATTGATGGTCACTAGTGATGCTGCTTTGATGGGCACTGATCAGGCTGCATTGATGGGCACTGATGAGGCTGCACTGATGGGCACTTATGAGGCTGCACTGATGGGCACTGGTGACACTGGGTTAATGGGCATTGATCAGGCTGCATTGATGGGCACTAATGAGGCTGCACAGATGGACACTGGTGAGGCTGCATTGATGGGCACTTATGTAGCTGAGCTGATGGGCACTGATGAGGCTGAGCTGATGGGCACTGATGAGGCTGAGTTAATGAGCACTAAGAAAGGCTGCATTGATGGGCACTGAGGAGGCTGCATTGATGAGCATTGGTGAGGCTGTATTGATGGGCACTGGTGACTGCATTGATGGGCACTGGTGAGGCTGCACTTATGGGCACTGACGAGGCTGAGCTGATAGGCATTGGTGAGACTGCATTATTGTGCATTGATTAGGCTGCACTGATGGGCACTACTGAGGCTGCACTGATGGGCACTGGTGACACTGGGTTAATGGGCACTGATCAGGCTGCATTAATGGGCACTGGTGAGGCTGCATTGATGGGCACTGATCAGGCTGCATTAATGGACACTGGTGAAGCTGCATTGATGGGCACTGATGAGGCTGAGTTGATGAGCACTGATGCGGCTGCATTGATGTTCATGGATGAGGCTGCATTGATGGGCACTGGTGAGGCTGCATTGATGGGCACTGGTGAGGCTGCACTGATGGGCATTGATGGGCACTGATGAGGCAGAGCTGATAGGCACTGGTGAGGCTGCATTGATGGGCACTGGTGAGGCTGCATTGGATGGCCACTGATCAGGCTGCATTGATGGGCACTGATAGACACTTATGAGGCTGAGCTGATGGGCAATGGTGAGGCTACACTGATGAGCACTGATGAGGCTGCAATGATAGGCATGCTCAATCTGAGCTGATGGGCACTGATCAGGCTGCATTGATGGGCACTAGTGATGCTGCTTTGATGGGCACTGATCAGGCTGGATTGATGGGCACTGATGAGGCTGCATTAGAAGGACACTGATGAGGTTGCATTGATGGGTACTGATCAGGCTGCATTGATGGGCACTGATCAGGCTGCACTGATGGGCACTAACGAGGCTGCACTGATGGGCACTGGTGACACTGCATTAATGGGCACTGATCAGGCTCCATTGATGGGCACTAATGAGGCTGCGCTGATGGGCACTGGTGAGGCTGCATTGATAGGCACTGATCAGGCTGCATTAATGGACAGTGGTGAGGCTGCATTGATGGGCACTGATGAGACTGGGCTGATGGGCACTGATGAGGCTGCATTAATGGGCACTGATGAGGCTGCATTGATGGGCACTGGTGAGGCTGCACTGATAGGCACTGATGAGGCTGCATTGGATGCATTATTTTTGTTAAACCTCCTTTGTTGCTATTAACATTAAATAATGTTACCACATTGTATCATATTTGTCTTGCTTCATAACATCAATATTTGTTATAAAACCAGGTGGGCATTGATGGTGAGCTGATTTAGTGGTTCAATGGGCCACTTGACTGGTGAGGCTGCATTGAATGGGCACTGACCAGGCTGCTTTGATGGGCACTGATCAGGCTGCCTTGATGGGCACTGATCAGGCTGCATTGATGGGCACTGATCAGTCTGCACTGATGGGCACTAATGAGGCTGAGCTGATGGGCACTGGTGAGGCTGCAGTGATAGGCATTGATCAGGCTGAGCTGATGGGCACTAATGAGGCTGCACTAATGGGCATTGGTGAGGCTGCAATGATAGGCACTGATCAGGCTGAGCTGATAGGCACTGATCAGGCTGCATTGATGGTCACTAGTGATGCTGCTTTGATGGGCACTGATCAGGCTGCATTGATGGGCACTGATGAGGCTGCACTGATGGGCACTTATGAGGCTGCACTGATGGGCACTGGTGACACTGGGTTAATGGGCATTGATCAGGCTGCATTGATGGGCACTAATGAGGCTGCACAGATGGACACTGGTGAGGCTGCATTGATGGGCACTTATGTAGCTGAGCTGATGGGCACTGATGAGGCTGAGCTGATGGGCACTGATGAGGCTGAGTTAATGAGCACTAAGAAAGGCTGCATTGATGGGCACTGAGGAGGCTGCATTGATGAGCATTGGTGAGGCTGTATTGATGGGCACTGGTGACTGCATTGATGGGCACTGGTGAGGCTGCACTTATGGGCACTGACGAGGCTGAGCTGATAGGCATTGGTGAGACTGCATTATTGTGCATTGATTAGGCTGCACTGATGGGCACTACTGAGGCTGCACCGATGGGCACTGGTGACACTGGGTTAATGGGCACTGATCAGGCTGCATTAATGGGCACTGGTGAGGCTGCATTGATGGGCACTGATCAGGCTGCATTAATGGACACTGGTGAAGCTGCATTGATGGGCACTGATGAGGCTGAGTTGATGAGCACTGATGCGGCTGCATTGATGTTCATGGATGAGGCTGCATTGATGGGCACTGGTGAGGCTGCACTGATGGGCATTGATGGGCACTGATGAGGCAGAGCTGATAGGCACTGGTGAGGCTGCATTGATGGGCACTGGTGAGGCTGCATTGGATGGCCACTGATCAGGCTGCATTGATGGGCACTGATAGACACTTATGAGGCTGAGCTGATGGGCAATGGTGAGGCTACACTGATGAGCACTGATGAGGCTGCAATGATAGGCATGCTCAATCTGAGCTGATGGGCACTGATCAGGCTGCATTGATGGGCACTAGTGATGCTGCTTTGATGGGCACTGATCAGGCTGGATTGATGGGCACTGATGAGGCTGCATTAGAAGGACACTGATGAGGTTGCATTGATGGGTACTGATCAGGCTGCATTGATGGGCACTGATCAGGCTGCACTGATGGGCACTAATGAGGCTGCACTGATGGGCACTGGTGACACTGCATTAATGGGCACTGATCAGGCTCCATTGATGGGCACTAATGAGGCTGCGCTGATGGGCACTGGTGAGGCTGCATTGATAGGCACTGATCAGGCTGCATTAATGGACAGTGGTGAGGCTGCATTGATGGGCACTGATGAGACTGGGCTGATGGGCACTGATGAGGCTGCATTAATGGGCACTGATGAGGCTGCATTGATGGGCACTGGTGAGGCTGCACTGATAGGCACTGATGAGGCTGCATTGGATGCATTATTTTTGTTAAACCTCCTTTGTTGCTATTAACATTAAATAATGTTACCACATTGTATCATATTTGTCTTGCTTCATAACATCAATATTTGTTATAAAACCAGGTGGGCATTGATGGTGAGCTGATTTAGTGGTTCAATGGGCCACTTGACTGGTGAGGCTGCATTGAATGGGCACTGACCAGGCTGCTTTGATGGGCACTGATCAGGCTGCCTTGATGGGCACTGATCAGGCTGCATTGATGGGCACTGATCAGTCTGCACTGATGGGCACTAATGAGGCTGAGCTGATGGGCACTGGTGAGGCTGCAGTGATAGGCATTGATCAGGCTGAGCTGATGGGCACTAATGATGCTGCACTAATGGGCATTGGTGAGGCTGCAATGATAGGCACTGATCAGGCTGAGCTGATAGGCACTGATCAGGCTGCATTGATGGTCACTAGTGATGCTGCTTTGATGGGCACTGATCAGGCTGCATTGATGGGCACTGATGAGGCTGAGCTGATGGGCACTGGTGAGGCTGCATTGATGGGCACTGATGAGGCTGCACTGATGGGCACTTATGAGGCTGCACTGATGGGCACTGGTGACACTGGGTTAATGGGCATTGATCAGGCTGCATTGATGGGCACTAATGAGGCTGCACAGATGGACACTGGTGAGGCTGCATTGATGGGCACTTATGTAGCTGAGCTGATGGGCACTGATGAGGCTGAGCTGATGGGCACTGATGAGGCTGAGTTAATGAGCACTAAGAAAGGCTGCATTGATGGGCACTGAGGAGGCTGCATTGATGAGCATTGGTGAGGCTGTATTGATGGGCACTGGTGACTGCATTATTTTTGTTAAACCTCCTGCTTTCGAACATTAAATTATTACCACATTGTATCATAATTGTCTTGCTCTCTCATATCCATTATAAAACCAGGTGGGCATCGATGGAGAGCTTATTTAGTGGTGCAATGGGCCACTTGACTGGACTTGCCCCCCCCCCCCCCCCCCCCCCCCAGGCCTCCCCTGATTGCTGTTACAGTGATCAACACTGTAACAGCAATCACACAGTAATAAAATAAATAAAAATCCCTGATCAACCCCCCCACTATGGTGACACTAACCTATTCTGATAAAAGTATGTAAAAAAAAAATAAAAAATGTTTAAAAAATGATTTACTTTTTATTTTTTTTACATACTGTCACCAGTGAATATCCTTGATCACCGCCACACCAGTCATATGATAATGCTGTACTGCGCTGGTGACTAGAGATGGCCTTGCAGTTCGCCCGGCGGTCGGTTTGTGGCAAAATTTGCTTGTTCACTACCCGCCAAATTTGCGAACACATGGCGTAGTTCGCGGCGGCCATATTAGTTTACATTGGGGGAGAACTTTGACCCATGACACAGCCGTCAGGTGGAATGGGACAGCCAATTGAACCATTCCAGCACATGGACAGTCCCCCTACCCTATAAATAGACCTGACCTGGGGGCCATTTCACATTCCACTTTCTGCCAGTGTAGGGAGAGGTCTGCTGTGCTCATGTGGGAGAGTTTGCTAGACACATATAGCGCTGTGAAGATCCACAAAAGTCCTTTTCAGGGCTGGTATTTCGGTATAGGCCTTCTACAGTCTCTTTTCAGGTTAGGGAGAGGGATCCACTCAGTGCTTTAGGTGCAGTTAGAGATCGGCTGCAGTGACACAAATCGCTATGTTAATGTCCACAAAAGTCCTTTTCAGGGCTGGCATATCGGTATAGTTCCAGTCTCTCTTCAGTATAGGGACAGGTTATTCAGTCTGTGCTGTAGGGGCAGTTAGAGATCGTCATCTGCAGTGACACAAATTGCTCTGTTAATGTCCACAAAAGTCATGTAAAGTGCTTCAATGTCGTTATAGGGTATATTACAGTCTCTTTAGTATAGGGAGAGGTATCCAGTGGTTGCTGTAGGGGCAGTTAGAGATCGTCAGCAGTGACACAAATCACTCTGTTAATGTCCACAAAAGTAATTTAAAGGGCTGCAAAATTTTTGGTATTGCTGTGCAGTGCACTAAAAAGGGGTGGGGGAGGGGGGTAATCCACGCTATAATATACTTTGTAGAAAGCGTATTATAGTGGATTAGTAGTATTATTGTGCACTGTGCAACATTGTGACAGGTGTGGTGGTGAGACTGAGCGTTTCTGCAGCAACACTACACACAGTGACAAAAGCACTTATAATGTATTATAACTGGTGTGATATACCAATTGCCCCCCCAATACCACCTATTGAATTAGGGTGTTATCTGAGTAAACTTTTACATGTTTATTTGTGTCATGCAACAATATTGCCTTGTCTGCTGAGTGAAGTCTGGTACACACAGCGCCAAACTCACTGGCCAATTTTTTGAACTGGTGTGATAGACCAGTGGCCCCCCAATACCACATATTGAAGTGGGGTGTTATCCGAGTAAACTTTTTCAAGTGTATTTGTGTCATGCAACAATATTGCCTCGTTTGCTGAGTGAAGTCTGGTACACACAGTGCCAAACTCACTGGCCAATTTTTTGAACTGGTGTGATACACCAATGCCCCCCCCAATACCACATATTAAAGTGGGGTGTTATTTAACAGTATAATTTTCTAAGATTGTATTTTAGTCCTGCAAAAATGTGGCCTCTTTTGCTGTGTTAACTGTGCTACACACAGTGACAACAGTTTATGGCCAATTATTTGTAGAACTGGCAGACTGACGGACCGGCAGATAGGGAGGAGAGGCAGGCAGAGCTTGCATTGCACAAGAGGTACAAAGCAAACTGCAAATGTATCAGGAGTGAGCCATCAACCATGTACAGTCACATCTGGCGCTCCCAGGAAGCCGGCACATGGCTCCGCAGTGTGGGCTTTTTTTAATGTGTCCGTTGCCACCAGTGTTGCGATCTGCAGCCTTTGCAGTCAACGCATAAGTCGCGGTAAGCCCAACACTCACCTAGGTACAACTGCCTTAAGAAGGCACCTGAAATCCGACATCACCAAGCCCAGTTGGAGCAACACCGTCAGAACCCACAAAGCCACACTCCATGCTCTCACTGTCCAGCCTCTTCTCCTTCTCCTGTCTCCTCACAGTTGTCCAACACTCCACCTTCCATGATGCCGTCGTCACGTTGTTCTGGAAAAAGGCAGGCTTCTGTGGCTCAAATGTTGGAGCGTAAAAAAAGGTGTCCGACAGGTGTCCGACTACATCGGGTTAACGGCCGATGTGGACGCTCTGAGGAGTGATGAACCCCTGGACTACTGGGTGGGCAGGCTTGACCTCTGGCCAGAGCTTGCACAATTTGCAATGGAACTGTTTGCTTGCCCCCCATCCAGTGTCCTGTCCGAAAGCACGTCCAGCGCAGCAGGGGGGATCGTGACTGATAAGCACACTCGCCTAGCTCATGACAGTGTAGACTACCTCACATTTATAAAAATGAATGAGGCATGGATCTCTGAGGAATTCAACACATGTGACCACCAGTAGACAATGTTTCATTCAATTCCTCATCACAGGCCACAAATATCTGCCAAACCGCCATCAACCCACAACAATTCCTGGTCCTTGTCTTCGCTAAATACATCGGCATAAAAGGCATTTTATGTCCATTGAATGGCACATTTTTGGGGCCTATACAGGCCAACACCTACTGTTCTGTGTACTGTGAATGCCTACTGTACCTCTAGCCATCATATACTACGTTCTTTGCTGTCAGTTCAAACCATGGGAGCTAATTTTTGCCGCCTATACAGGCCGCCACTTACTTCTGTATACTGTGAACGCCTACTGTACCTCTAGCCATCAAAAACAAAGTTCTTTGCTGTCAGTTAAACCCATGGAAACTAATTTTTGCAGCCTATACAGGCCGACACTTACTGTTCTGTGTACTGTGAATGCCTACTGTACCTCTAGCCATCATATACTACGTTCTTTGCTGTCAGTTCAACCCATGTGAGCTAATTTGTGCAGCCTATACAGGCCGACACTTACTTGTGTATACTGTGTGAATGCCTAATGAACCTTTAGCCATCATATACTAAGTTCTATGCTGTCAGTTAAACCCATGTGAGCTAATTTTTGCCGCCACTTACTTGTGTATACTGTGAACGCCTACTGTACCTCTAGCCATCATATACTACGTTCTTTGCTGTCAGTTCAACCCATGTGAGCTAATTTTTGCAGCCTATACAGGCCGACACTTACTGTTCTGTGTACTGTGAATGCCTACTGTACCTCTAGCCATCATATACTATGTTCTAATATTATACACTGATTTGGGTTATTTTTATCAAAGAAATGTAGCAGAATACATTTGGCCTAAATTTATGAAGAAAGATTATTTATTTGCAAAATGTTATAATAAAAACTAAGAAAATTCAGTGGAAATTAAATATGACCAAAAGAAAGCTCTATCTGTGTGAAAAAAAAATGATTACAATTTCATTTGGGTACAGTGTTGCATGACTGCGCAGTTGCCAGTTAATGTAGCACAGCAAATAGCAAAAAATTCCCCCGGTCATGAAGGAGGTAAAACTATACAGAGATCATGTTTGTTATGTCGAGCTTAATGTGCATTGCATTAAGGGAGTCTGATCAAATAAATACTTCAGCCAAATTACCAAAATGGACAAAAAAAATGCACATTTCTAATTTTGTCTGACACAGTGCACAGTAGTATGTCCCATATGTTGTAAATATTTCTTTTTCAAAGAAATTTAAAATTTAAAAGCACCTCAATGAAGAACATTAGGTTCTCACCAGCTTGATAAATTTTGTGATGAAATCAATTTCAAAGAAATCACCCCACTCACCCCTAATTGTAAAGCTAATACAAAAATCCAAAGCAACAATAGACGATGATGTATGTCAACTCAAGGCTCGTACACACTATAAGAAAATTGGGCAAGAATTTTCATCCAAAGAACTTCCATACAATTTTCGTATAGTGTGTACACAACTTTCTACGGCCGATTCTGACCTTCTGAATGAAAAGTTCCGAAAGAACAAGCTCTAAAATTTTTCAAATACAGAAAAAGAACAAACAATTTTCGCCTAATTTGTACAGTTTTCGTATGATTTTTCATACAGAAACGAAAGATTGCGCATGATCAGAAAACAATAAACAACAAAAAAAGAAAGGCTTTGTCGTACGAGAATTTTCGCATTAAATTTTCTTTCATCGGTTCTGATTTGCTATGAAACAACGAGGAAAATCGGATGATCGTTCTCCCGACTTTCTTATAGTATGTAAAGTATGGTTGGAGAGACCAAACCATCATTCCACAAAAAAAACGTGGACTTTCATTCGTTCTAAAGAACACAGTTTGGTTCAGGGATTGCTTGGGATATTGCTTTTAGCTGTTTGTTTTTTTTTCCTTTTGTTATATATGTTCGATGAGTGAGGGTTGTTTTTGCTTTTTTCTGTCACTCTTTTAATATATTTCCTATGTAATAAAATGTATAATTTTTAAGTAATTGTGAGTCGCTTTGGTTCATTCCACGACGTGCCTCTGAAAGACCACGTTTTTTTTTTTTGTGGAATGATGGTTTGGTCTCTCCAACCATACATTTCCCAAAATGTTTTTCTCAAGTTATTATTTGGTTGATGGCACCTGTTGGGTAGTTCATTTCTTTTCTAGTCTTAAAGTGTGTACTCCACAGCTAAAAAATAATGACAAAAATAGTGCTGGCCCTCCGTCTTTCAGTCCTATGACTGGCTTCACTTATGTATTTTTTGCTATAAGGATCATTATTTATAGCAACATGATTGTTATTCAGCTCTGATTACTGAAATTAATATTATGGGAAATGATGATCGTTATAGCAAATTGAGTCTCTAGTGTGTAGGAGAGGATGGCAGGCTAGTATAAGGAGATATTTTAGGTACTCTAGGAAAATGTGCAAATATATTTTTCAATTCATTTTAAAACTGGTATAAGGGTTGGTTTTCTTGTAATTAACTTGTAAGACGTTTCTGTTCATTTTCTAAACCAAAATCGGGTGTGTGTTCCTAATATCATTATTATACAGATTTTCTACAGCACCAACAGTTGGCGCAGTGCAAACACAGCTATGAAATAGATTTTGCTAGAATGGGAATTGGAATAGATTTATTTCAATGCTTGAGCTGTTTTCCAGCATCCAGTAGATGTAGCTGTAAGATTACTGTGCGTAGACATCTGTTTGTAGTATACTGCAGACGCTCGATGTATCGCTGTTTGGCAAAGAATGAACAGAAATAATATAATTTACACTGATACCTTGCCTGGACAACAGCTTTCATTTATGTCATAAAAAAGCATCTAAAGTGTTAATCCATTTGTTCAAATACTCATTAACGTATTCAATTACAGAACATTAGTGATTTAATTCTGCTTCAAAATGAGTTTCCAGAAATCATTATACACAGCCAGTTTACACCATTGTCTATTTTCTTTCCAGTATTGGATACACGCAAACTGTGGGGGCTATTTACAAAAAAAATAAAAAAAAAAAATAGAGAAAAGGAAGAGATAATAAAATGGAATTGTTGCCCATGGTGACCAATCTTTTTTCCCCTTTTTCTTCTGGGACAATGAAACAATGAATCTGACCGGTAACTTTGAGCACCGACGCTGCTGTTGCTTTCATTTTATTTTATTTATTCCAGTTTGTTTTTCTTTTGGAGTGCCAGGTCACACATATGCAATGATAGACATTGCATGTGATTCTGAACGCACTGCTCTGCAAATCACCTGCGATGTCTGTGCGATGCAAATTCAGCCATACAGATTGTATGGCTGAATTCGCATCGCATTCAGACACAACTCGCACAGGACCCTCTTTTGGGTTCACACCAGAATCAGATTGCATTGGGTGTTCACCTATTCGATCCGATTCATGTCCGAACTGACAGTTCGCACTGCGATATGCAAACTGATCTGGGGGTGTCTACTTAGTCTACTTACTTTTTTACTTAGTGTACTTCAGTGACTCTCTTTCTTCCTTTACCTACTTTGGACTATATGGGTGCTGGCGTGCGGGATGTGGGCTCCTCCACACCTGCCCGCAGGGACAAGCTTCTTTCCGGGCATTCATGTTCCCCCATTTTTTCATCTGGGTGGTGGTGGCACTGTGTGGTGGGCATTATGATTGCAGACTTTTCTTATTACATCTAAACTTGTTACCTTGTAGTGCACTTGTTGATGTACATTATGTTTTTCACCAAATGACTTACTTTCATTATAACAATTGTCTGTTTATTCCAGTCGTATTGCTGAAGCTCCTGAAGAAGGAGCAATTTGCCACAAAACATGTAGAGCGTGGATGGGCTTGTGCTCGGTAGATACAGATATATCTACTGTTATTGGAAAATATGGGTATATTGCCTAGGAAGCCTTAAATCCATATGCATGTTTAAACCATCATTGTGAACAGCAAATTGTATGCTCTGTAGTTACAGTCAGGTCCATAAATATTGGGACATCGACACAATTCTAATCTTTTTGGCTCTATACACCACCACAATGGATTTGAAATGAAACAAACAAGATGCGGTTTAACTGCAGACGTTCAGCTTCAATTTGAGGGTATTTACATCCAAATCAGGTGAACGGTGTAGGAAAAACAACAGTTTGTATATGTGCCTCCCACTTTTTAAGGGACCAAAAGTAATGTGAGAGATTAACAGTCATAAATAAAACTTTCACTTTTTAATACTTGGTTGCAAATCCTTTGCAGTCAATTACAGCCTGAAGTCTGGAACGCATAGACATCACCAGACGCTGGGTTTCATCCCTGGTGATGCTCTGCCAGGCCTTTACTGCAACTGTCTTCAGTTCCTGCTTGTTCTTGGGGCATTTTCCCTTCAGTTTTTTCTTCAGCAAGTGAAATGCATGCTCAATCGGATTCAGGTCAGGTGATTGACTTAGCCATTGCATAATATTCCACTTCTTTCCCTTAAAAAACTCTTTGGTTGCTTTTGCAGTATGCTTCTGGTCATTGTCCATCTGCACTGTGAAGCGCCGTCCAATGAGTTCTGAAGCATTTGTCTGAATATGAGCAGATAATATTGCCCGAAACACTTCAGAATTCATCCTGCTGCTTTTGTCAGCAGTCACATCATCAATAAATACAAGAGACATACATGCCCATGCCATGACACTACCACCACCATGCTTCACTGATGAGGTGGTATGCTTTGGATCATGAGCAGTTCATTTCCTTCTCCATACTGTTCTTTTCCCATCACTCTGGTACAAGTTGATCTTGGTCTCATCTGTCCATAGGATGTTGTTCCAGAACTGTGAAGGCTTTTTTAGATGTTGTTTGGCAAACTTTAATCTGGCCTCCCTGTTTTTGAGGCTCACAGTGCCGGAGCCGCCGAACAGAAGAGATGCCGAGGGAACATGTCAGCTCCCTCAGCGGTGTCCGGGCAACTGCGTGGGAACTTAGTTCTAAGGTAAGTATTTCATAATGTGCTAGTATGCGGTGTATACTAGAACATTATGCTATTGTCCTGCATGTTTTTTTTTTTTTTTTACACAGGGGATACAACCGCTTTAACAAATAAACTTTGATACTTTTTTTTATGGTCTTCCTAATATTATGTGATACGGTACCATTAAAAGTCCCAAATAGTCCCTCTGTGGTCTACTATTGCTACTTACCTCACTCTACAACCCCGTTTTTGGGGTTGGGAGGGGGCGAGGTAGCTTACGGACCACACACCAATACTTCCTTACATTTTGAATCGGGATGTAGGTACCTGAGACTTCTTGAGTATCATTAGACACAGCCACACATAGTCACATTGATCTGGGGGTGTCGTTAACCTTGTATTGACACCCCCAGCGATTCGCATATGGCAATGTGAGCTGCCTGCAAGTTGAATGCGATGAGCAAGTTGAATGAGCAGTGGATTTGCAGGGTTCCCGCATTGCATTTGTGTGAGCCGGGACTAAAGTGGAACTGCAGTTTGCTCACATAATTTGTAATAAAAAAATATTTGCCATTCTGAAGCTTCCCTCCAACCACGTTGCATATTTTTTTATATATACTGTATACTGTGATTCTGTACTTGCCAAATATGCTGCAGAAATTTCCCTTCACTAAGTCTGACTGCAGCCATTTTAACTGTGGGCAGCTGAAGCTGCTGACTGTTCACTTCCTGGATTTACACAGACAGACACACACAAATATATATAGATAGACAAGCACACTCTGTCAGGCATCACTTCTTGCCTGCACATTTCTCCTCTCTTGATGATTACTCAGGGATCTCTGCAGTCTACTGTTATCTCCACCTTCATTCAGCCCCCTCCAGTTCTGCAGCTCTCCTATGACTCACCCCTTCTCCCCTTCTCCCTTGCTGGTAAACTCTCAAAACAGTGAGAAAGAGCTCTGCATGATGTCATTAGCCAAGGCTAGTTACCAGACAAGAAAGAGGAAGTGGGCTGTATAAGGTATTTACTGGCAGAAAAAAATGTTTACTATCCAAATTGGAAACAAGAAGGGCAGAAGATTTATTAGATGGAAAAGATGAAAAAATGACTGAAGCTCCGCTTTAATGGTAAAAGGTTACTATACCCAGGTCCCTGCATTCACTATATCTGGTCTCCCAGGGTACACAGAACATGGAAATATAATTATTTTTGTAAATTTAAACTGCTAAATACCTTTTCTCATTAGCAGTATATGGCAGTCTTATGACCTCTATGAGTGTCTGGTTAAAGCTTGTAGGAGGAGTTCATTTTAGTCTGACTGTTCTATCAGAACCCCTGAACTTCTGTCTGGTCAGTGCTGATTGGCCCTGTGCCCTGAACCCTCCCAAAAAAAAAAAGAAAACTCTCTAGCAATACACACCAAACTGAGCATGTGCAGACTGCCTCCAAGGCTCTGTTCTATAGGGAGATGCTTTGGGCACAGTAAAAGAAGGGGAGGATCAGAGAAGACAGGATCAAACAGACTTTTTACACAATGAAGGTGATTAACCCCTTAAGTTCCACAGGGATTATAACAAGCATGCTTTACTGCATATACAGACTGATTTTATTGTTGTAGGTTTAGTAACACTTTGATAGCACCGAATGTGTCTGCACCCATAACACTATACTGCAGGGTCCACCAGGTAAAGCACCAGCTGAATAATGGGAACTGGTTCAAACAAGTTGATATTGAGCAACCACACGTAGGTATAAATCCAGGGCCGATCCTAGGGTAACAGACGCCTGGGTGCAGAAATATTTATGGCGCCCCCCTGTGTGGGCGTGGTCATCTTACTAACCCCTCCCCTTTCCTAATGGGACCTGGAGGGAGCCTCTCCAAGGAACACAGAGAGGGCCTCTGTTAGAGAGTCTGTTAGAAAGAGCCTCCACCAGGCCCCATTAGAGACTACAATGGGGTTGTATCATGGGACCTGGAGGGGGGTCTTTCGAACAGAGGTCATCTTTGTGTGCATTTTAAAGTCTATGTTAGAAAGACCCCCCACCAGGCCCCATTAGAGACTACAACGGAGTCTAATGGGACCTGGAGGGGGGTTTATCTTACAGAAGCCCTCTCTGTGACTATTGGAGAGTCTCTGATAGAAAGAGTCCCCTCCATCCCCGATGAGAGACTACATTAGAGTGTCACCGAACAATAGAAAAATAAACAATATTATATTAATAGCACTTTGATGCCCAGGCCCAAGACTAGAAGACTTCACTTATCTTAAATAATGGGTACTGGGGCTGGCTGCTGGTCCTGGGGCCTGGCTTCTGGGGCTTTGCTGCTGGTCCTAAGGTCTGGCTGCTGGGGCTGGCCTGCTGGTCCTGGGGTCTGGCTGCTGGTCCTCCTGATTCCTGGCTGCTGGTCCTGGTTTTTGGGGCTAGGCTGCTGGTCCTGTATTCCGGCTGCTGGTCCTGGGGTCTGGCTGCTGGGGCCTTGGGGCTGGCTTCTGGTCCTGATTCTTGGCTGCTGGTCCTGGGGTCTGGCTGCTGGTCCTGATTCTTGGCTGCCTGTCCTGATTCCTGGCTCCTCTGTGGTGTGCCGGGCTCTGTGGTGTAAAGCTCTTGTGTGACATCTCAGCGGGGCTGCGGATGTCACTGTGAGAACGGCGCCTCCATAGTCCTGGCTCACAGGCGGAGTGACATCAAATGCACTCCGCCTGTGAGAGGAGGAGCCGTACAGAGAAAGCAGGCGGCTGCAGTAGAGAGCAAAGCCATTGCTTCCTCTGTATGGCTCCTCCTCTCCAGGGCTGGTGCAAGGATTTTTGGCCCCTAGGCAAAATAAAAATTGCCGCCCCCCCATATGCTCGTGAATGTGCGGTACAATGCGCATTATTAGTACACATACACTTCCATAAGCCTAAAACGTTTTACTATGCATTAAACTTCAGTCTAAGTTACAGTCAGAGCATGTAATGTACACTACACATACACTTCCATAAAGGTAATGTGACATCACCGTCATGTTATGGAAGTGTATGTGTAGTGTACATTACATGGTCTGACTGTAACTTATCAAACCCAGTGATCACACTGTGATCAGCCCATACACAGGCAGGCACTTTAATTCATCTGTCAGTGTGGGACTGAGATATGTCCCCTGGTAAAGTCTGCCTCCCTCCCAGGCTCTGCTAATCAGTGTCACAAACTGCCAGCATACACTAAAACTTCAGCAGGCTCAGGCTGTGGGATGGCATGGCCGAGTCACACTCACACACATGCCATGAGACTTCTTCCTCCTCAGCTCCGCATGGGAAAAAGGGGCTGGACTGGAACTCTCTGAGCAGCCCCCAGCCTGCTTGCAGTAACAGAGAGGAAGATTGTAAGGAGAGGCAGCTGCTATACTACACTCAGCGATCCATCCGATCAATGTTTACACCTCACACCTCACCTGATCATCTGTCATTGTCATGTGCTTGCCTTTTTAAAGCTGGAACTCTCACCTGGCATCTCCCTCTGTCCTGTCTTCCTCCCCCACTGTCACCCCTTCCCTCAGCTCACAACTACAAACATAGGCGTGTGCAGCCTATGGCATTAGGGTGTGCACCTCAAACCAAAGCTCAAACACACACAGTGTATACACACACAGTACACAAACACACAGTATATACACGTATACACACACACAGTATACACACTGTATATACACAGTATACACACACACACACACACACACAGTATATACACGTATACACACACACACAGTATACACACACAGTATACACACAGTATACACACTGTATACGTATACACACAGTATACACACAGTATATACACACACATACACACAGTATATACACACACATACACACAGTATACATACACACAGTATACACACAGTATATACACACAGTATATACACACACATACACACAGTATACATACACACACATACACACAGTATACATACACACAGTATACACACAGTATATACACACACATACACACAGTATACATACACACAGTATATACACACAGTATACACACACACAGTATATACATACACACAGTATACACACAGTATA
The DNA here is from genome assembly GCF_965119305.1 of Pelophylax lessonae. Lineage (NCBI taxonomy): Eukaryota > Metazoa > Chordata > Amphibia > Anura > Ranidae > Pelophylax > Pelophylax lessonae. The sequence goes on from NC_138768.1 coordinate 119,761,719, forward strand.
TACATACACACAGTATACACACAGTATATACATACACACAGTATATACATACACACAGTATACATACACACAGTATACACACAGTATATACACACACATACACACAGTATATACACAGTATATACACACACATACACACAGTATATACACACACACAGTATACACACAGTATACATACACACACACAATATATACACACAGTATATACACACACATACACACAGTATACACACAGTATACATACACACAATATATACACACAGTATACATACACACAGTATATACACACACAGTATACATACACACAGTATATACACACACAGTACACATACACACACAGTATACATACACACAGTATACATATACACACACACAGTATATACACACACACTATACACAGTATACACACACACACTATACACACAGTATACACATACACAGTATACACACACACACATACACACAGTATACACACAGTATACACACAGTATACACACAGTATACACACAGTATACACACAGTGTACACACAGTGTACACACACACACCAGCACTTTCCATCTAAATATCAGCCTGCCTGATTGAACACACTGCTGCTGCCTCCATTTCCTGGCATGCTGGTACTTGTAGTGCTCCAGCAGTTCACAGACATTGCATGTGGTAATGCAGAAGAGAGGGAGGTGGTCAGGTATGGAGTAGGGAGGTGCAGTAGAGATTGGAGAAGGTTAGAGCATATCCTCCCTCCAGAAGCAGTGCACTGCTACTCACGCAGAAAAAACAACAGACTCAGAGACAGGAAGAGAAAACACAGCCCTCCCCCCTCCTCAGCAGGGGAAGCACTGACAAGAATACATTTAGTTTATTTTCCCCAGCTCACCTTCTTCTATAAAGGCTGCAGCCCGTCCCACACTGCAGGCAGTGTACTCTCCTCTCTTCTCCAGGTCGGCATCTCCTGCTGAGATATCAAACAAGGCGCGCTGGGGAAGGGGGCGTGTCCACTGTGTTCCCATTGGCTGAGGAGGCAGCAGAGAGGCGGAGCAGCTATAACCAATGTATTTTTTCAGTGAAAGGCGAGGCTGCAGTGAGAGACTTGCAGCCGGGAGAGGATAGTGCGCCCCCCACCTTGCGGCGCCTGGGCGCACTGCACCCTAAGCACCCGCCTCGGACCGGCCCTGTATAAATCTTGAACTCTTCAAATTAACAAACAGTCTAAAGCATAGAACATCATAACACATTTTTTGAAAGTTTTTGGGATTAATATAGATTACAAGTAGAGCTTCACGAAGTCCAACGAAAATGAACAAACTATCACTGGAGTCTAAAGGAAGAAGTAGAAATCCGCGCTTAGGATAAAAAGTAAAAACAGGCTGCTGCCCACCTCAGAAGTAAACCCCCTGAGGGGTATACAAAAAGCAATAAACAAAGGTGAGGTAGATGGCGCTGCCAGTAATAAATAGATGAATAAATATAAAAATATATGATATAAAATAGATATTTAAGACAAATGAATAGTGAGCCAGGTGTATAAATAATCAAATGCTAAAAATGCAAATAATACAACTCTTACAATGAATAGATAAAATACATTGGTATAAAAAATGTGGTAAAGTGCAAATAAGGTGGAAAAGGTGTCAAATATCAGTGCAAAGTGACAATAATATATGGTTGGCAAAAAATTGCCAAGACACAGACTAGAAAAAGGTGCAACCATAAACAAAGTGCACAAGTGAAACTGAATTAATAATAAGAAATAAGTGAATGATTTGGAAATCCAGAGAATAAATGAATAAAAATCATAAGCAAATTTGAGTGAATAGATGTTCCAATACTAGTGATAAAGTGCCACAATGGGGAAAGAAACGTGATTAGAGGTAATATTTAACTAGTAACGCATAACTAGTGATCAAGGAATAACAATAAAGTGACCAGTGCTGTAAGCTCAAAAGAGCAATATTTGTGGTTAAAAAAATATTTATTATTAAGAGTCCAAAATGTGTGCTCCAAGGATATTATCCCAGAGATACACTGTGAATCCTAGGGTGGTCCGCTTTGTGGGGTGCTGGTGAGGGGTAAAGGGTGACTTCCCTATGATTATGCCCGCACTCACCGGAACTCCGTCCCCCTACAGGGGTAAACAGCGTTGTATATCTCAAGGTATAATGGGAGCTCCTCTCAGCTCTGGACTCCAATAAGGGTTAATATGACCACAGGACCTTGCTCCAGGTAGAGAAATGTAAGGGCTCCAAGGGACACCAATAATAAGCCAGGATATGAAAGGAGGTATTCCGGACCATATAATAAAGGAGAAACCTCACATAGTGAAGTAGAGTAAACCAAAAGCTTTTATTAGATTAAAAAGGGGGTACTCACATTCCATAGTAATAAAACGAGCATTCAATGTACAAGTTAGAATCGGGAACAGCAGCTCCTTTGCGGTGTACAGCGAGGCTTCCGGCTTCCGGGACGCCGTGCGTTTCACCAAACCGGAAGTGCGTTCCAACCAAGATAGCGGATGTGACGTAGTTACGTCTTATGCGTTTCATCATATGACGTCATCAGAGGCGTCATCTGATGACGTTGTATGACGAAACGCGTAAGGCGTAACTACGTCACATCCGCTATCTTGGTTGAAACGCACTTCCGGTTTGGTGAAGCGCACGGCGTCCCGGAAGCCTCGCTGTACACCGCAAAGGAGCTGCTGTTCCCGATTCTAACTTGTACATTGAATGCTCGTTTTATTACTATGGAATGTGAGTACCCCCTTTTTAATCTAATAAAAGCTTTTGGTTTACTGTACTTCACTATGTGAGGTTTCTCCTTTATTATATGGTCCGGAATACCTCCTTTCATATCCTGGCTTATTATTGATGTCCCTTGGAGCCCTTACATTTCTCTACCTGGAGCAAGGTCATGTGGTCATATTAACCCTTATTGGAGTCCAGAGCTGAGAGGAGCCCCCATTATACCTTGAGATATACAACGCTGTTTACCCCTGTAGGGGGACGGAGTTCCGGTGAGTGCAGGCATAATCATAGGGAAGTCACCCTTTACCCCTCACCAGCACCCCACAAAGCGGACCACCCTAGGATTCACAGTGTATCTCTGGGATAATATCCTTGGAGCACAAATTTTGGACTCTTAATAATAAATATTTTTTTAACCACAAATATTGCTCTTTTGAGCTTACAGCACTGGTCACTTTATTGTTATTCCTTGATCACTAGTTATGCGTTACTAGTTAAATATTACCTCTAATCACGTTTCTTTCCCCATTGTGGCACTTTATCACTAGTATTGGAACATCTATTCACTCAAATTTGCTTATGATTTTTATTAATTTATTCTCTGGATTTCCAAATCATTCACTTATTTCTTATTATTAATTCAGTTTCACTTGTACACTTTGTTTATGGTTGCACCTTTTTCTAGTCTGTGTCTTGGCAATTTTTTGCCAACCATATATTATCGTCACTTTTGCACTGATATTTGACACCTTTTCCACCTTATTTGCACTTTACCACATTTTTTATACCAATGTATTTTATCTATTCATTGTAAGAGTTGTATTATTTGCATTTTTAGCATTTGATTATTTATACACCTGGCTCACTATTCATTTGTCTTAAATATCTATTTTATATCATATATTTTAAAATATTTATTCATCTATTTATTACTGGCAGCGCCATCTACCTCACCTTTGCTTATCACTGGAGTCTGCTGGAGTCACAAACTGGTTTCTTTATATCCATTGGGGTCTTCACTCGCAAGATCTCCAAAGCATAATTCACGGCTGCACACTGACCTTGGATTTTCACTACACTTGTGACTACAAAATGGTTGTTCCTACTCTGCATGCTGCATTCTCCATAATAAAACATGTAGGGGGTAGGACTTTCCTATTAACTCTTTAGCAGGTGTTCAGAACTAGGAGTAGGTAATGGTACTGTGACCAGCATAGTTTCCCGAGAGACAGGTGTGTAGATTCTTGTCTAATGCATCTACCAAAAGCCTAAATTATCACCTTTGAGCAGACCAACCCTTTACATTGGTGTAGCTTAGGGTCAGCTATATCTTTTTTCTCTCTAAATTATATCTCTCTCCCTGTGACTGGACAGTGAAGGAACAACCAATACAGTGATGAGCACAACTCTCTTCACTCTGCATGATCCTCACCAGCACACAAATTAATTGGTTCCTTGTGCTGCTTCTTCCTCTCAAACTCAGGCTCTGCTGTACAGATACGCAAAAGGTCAGTACCAGGTCAAATTCAGATACTCACAATTAGTGATCGACCGATATCGGTTTTTCGTTGCCGATAACGATATCTTGGCCAATTTTTTATTTTATTTGACAGGTACTCATGTGGAGGGATCTTGGGGTCTAAAAGACACCAAACCCCTCCTCCGCACTTAAAAGCATTCAAAACGCCAAGTTTAGCTGTTTTGAATGCTGTCATTTTTTTGAATTTGGCGCAGAGTACCCAGAAGTGATGTCATGACATCACTTCCAGGATTTTGCTTGGAGACCCAATCAGAGCCGAATGAGGCTTTGATTACGTCTTCCGTGGCCGTGCAGGCTGGTTGCCCGGGTCTCCCGGTGGGCGACCCCTCCCGCTCCTTGTAATGACAGCCGAGCGGCTACTCAGCCATATCAGTTGTCATTACAAGACAGCCGACCGTTGGCTATGGACGCCGGTACCTGGGTGATGCCTCTAGTTGCAGGCATCACTCCGGTATAAGCACTTTACGAAATATCGCTAATATTGGCCACCTTGGTGGCTGATCCTGATATATCAGAGAAAGTGCAGACCGGCCTTTGATATATTGGCTTTGCCGATAATCGGTCGATCTCTACTCACAATGCTTATATTCAAAATAGAAGAGTTTTGATGTGCCTGTACATTTTTTATCTTGGAGTACACTACAGCATACAGGAATCGATTCATAGACTGTGGGTTATATGCCGCTACTTTAGGTGATTGGACACCCTTGGTGATTGGTCTTCCCTCAGTCTGCCCACTAGTATACCTATATTACCCTGCCCACTCTTTGAGGCTCCAGTCTTGTGAGCAAGCAATAATAAGTCACAAAGAAGAGAGGGAAGGGACCTGTGTCCTATACTCCACAATACAAATTTTACAGGCATATCTAAATTCCTTTGATAGAATGTCTGCATTCCCCCTAATTTCTGCCACAGAAAATGGGTCAGGCACTTCTTGTTTTAGCCTGTGAATAAAGTCAGGGAAAGGAGAGTCAAAAGAGGATTTTTGGCTGATTCAAGTAGTGCTGATAGCCTCCAAAATAGATCTGCCTTAGGGTGCATTTTGTGTACCTGTAAGGGAGCTTGAGTCAGGGGGGTTGGAGTGATGTTGGTGGAAGAGCATGCTCTGGATTGGGGAAACTACTATCAACTTGAGAGGAACCTGGAGTTTCCTTACAGCCTGCAGTGAACTTACCGTTCTCTTTTATGTGTGTTCACACTCCCAAGTACTTGCGATCCTTCATTGCCAAACGAGAGTCTTTTCCTGCAGAGTATCCACAAAACAGACATGGTTTAAGAGGGTGTAGAGTGCAGTATCAGGGAATTGCTACCACCCAGAGGCTATATGAATTCCAATAGCTGGGTCTCTGATGAATCCTGGAGCAGGTGGAATAGTAAATGATTAGCTTGCATTTCTGTCAGAAAATGGAGGCTGGAAATGCACAGTTAGGAATCTTATATGCACTATGTCATTAATTAGAGAAGAACTTCCAGAACTGAAATGAGAAAAAAGCCACCAATTTTGAATAGATGAACATTAAGAACATTGTGTGTAAGGATGAACAGTAAGTCAATAAAAATTAGAAATGAAAATTCGCTATTGTCAAATGGATCCTCCTCCTGGCCAATCAGGAAGCGGGTCCGAGATCCGCTTCCTGATTGCCTGAAAGGCGATTCATGCCATTGGCCGAGGAGGAGGCAGGGGGACTCGAGGAGGCGCGGGGGACTGAGGAGAAGCCGCCGCCACTGCAGGTAAGTGCACTGACTGGTCTCTCTGCATTGAAGGGGGCACGCTGGTCTCTATGCATTGAAAGGGGGCACACTGGTCTCTCTGCATTGAAAGGGGGCACGGCACGCTGGTCTCTCTACATTGAAAGGGGGCACGCTGGTCTCTCTGCATTGAAAGGGGGCACGCTGGTCTCTCTGCATTGAAGGGGGCACGCTGGTCTCTCTGCATTGAAGGGAGCACGCTGGTCTCTCTGCATTGAATGGGGGCACGCTGGTCTCTCTGCATTGAATGGGGGCACGCTGGTCTCTCTGCATTGAAGGGGGCACGCTGGTCTCTCTGCATTGAAAGAGGGCACGCTGGTCTCCCTGCATTGAAGGGGGCATGGCATGCTGGGCTCTCTGCATTGAAAGGGGGCACGCTGGTCTCTCTGCATTGAAGGGGGCACAATGGTCTCTCTGCATTGAAAGGGGGCACGCTGGTCTCTCTGCATTGAATGGGGGCACGCTGGTCTCTCTGCATTGAATGGGGGCACGCTGGTCTCTCTGCATTGAAAGGGGGCACGCTGGTCTCTCTGCATTGAAGGGGGCACGCTGGTCTCTCTGCATTGAAAGAGGGCACGCTGGTCTCCCTGCATTGAAGGGGGCATGGCATGCTGGGCTCTCTGCATTGAAAGGGGGCACGCTGGTCTCTCTGCATTGAAGGGGGCACAATGGTCTCTCTGCATTGAAAGGGGGCACGCTGGTCTCTCTGCATTGAAAGGGGGCACGGCACGCTAGTCTATCTGCATTGAAAGGGGGCACGGCACGCTGGTTTCTCTGCATTGAATTTGTTCATAATTTTTTTTTCAAACTATAGTCCGGCCCCCAACAGTGTCTGAGGGATCATGAACTGGCCCCCTGTTTAAAAAGTTTGAGGACCCCTGCTATAGAGGTTGCACAGGAAGTCCAACTCCTCCAGAATGGCACATCAATACGTTTGATGACATTTCCAGAAGGTTTGCTCTGTCTCCCAGCACAGTCGCACGAGCATGGAGGGGACTCCAGGAGACAGTTACTCTAGGAGCGCTGAACAGGGCTGTAGAAGATCCTTAATCCATCAGCAGTACCGGTATCTTCTCCTTTGTGCAAGGAGTAATGGGATGAAGACTGCCAGAGCCCAACAAAATGACCTCCAGCAGATCACTGGTGTGAATGTCTCTGACCAAGCAATCAGAAACAGACTTCATGAGGGTGGCCTGAGGGTTTGATGTCCTCTAGTGGGCCCTGTGGTCACTGCTCGGCAACATGGAGCTTGATTGGCATTTGCCATTGAACACCAGAGCTGGCAGGTCTGCCACTGGCGCTCTGTGCTTTTTACAGATGAGAACAGGTTCACCCTGAGCACATGCGACCAACGTGAAAGGGTCTGGAGAAGTCGTGGAGATCATTATGCTACCTGTAACATCGCTCAGCATGACCGGTTTGGTGGTGAGTCAGCAAATAGTCTAGGGAGGCATATCCATGGAGGGACTCACAGACCTCTAAAGGCTAGACAATGGCACCCTGTCTGCCATTAGGTATCAAGATGAAATCCTTGGACCCATTGTCAGACCCTACGCTGTTGCAGTGGGTCCTGGGTTACTCCTGGTACATGACATTGCCTGGCCTCATGTGGCAAGAGAATGCAGCCAGTTCTTGGAGGATGAAGGAATGGCCCCCATGCTCGCCAGACCTAAATCCAATAGAACACATCTGGGACACTATGTTTCGGTCCATCTGACACCGCCAGGGTGAACCTTAGTCTGTTTAGGAGCTCAGTGATGCCCTGGTCAAGATCTGGGAGGATATACCCCAGGACACCATCCGTCGTCTCATTAGGAGCATGCTACAATATTGTCAGGCATGCATACAAGCACGTAGGGGGCCAAACAAACTTCTGAGTACAATTTTGAGTTGCTGCAATGAAATTTCGGCAAAAAGGACTAGCCTGCTGCATCATTTTTTCACTTTGATTTTCGAGGTGTCTTTGAATTCAGCCCTCTGTAGGTTGATAATGTAGGAGAGTGTGACTGTGTCCTTGTTCGCTCTGCATAGTGGAGTGGACACAGACATGTCATCTGCCTGCTCAGTGGGAGTCAGTGGAGAGATTGAGGTTGAAAATAAACTAACTATTTTAGCTGGCTTTAGATTCCAAGCAAATTTGTCAAGAACTGCTGTACAGAAAAGATAAAACCTTAATGATGAATTAATGATTACAGACATGCATACATTTTTGCATTTTATATCTAAAGTTCTGCTTTAAAAAGGGATCCAAAGGCAGAACTTTTATTATTTAGTTTAGGATAAAGTGATGAGGGACAGGCTCTTATTGCTCTCTGTATTCTTGATATTCAAAATTCTGACTTATCACCAAAACAGAAATAGAGAGCAGATCCTAGGGACACTTGTTTCAGTGACAACTATCTAAGAGGGGCTGTACTTTTCTCTATATTCCTGTTGTTTGTGGAGGACAGGAAGAGATCAGAAAAATCTCTTGAATGAGATACAGCAGAAAAAAAAAAACAAAAAAAAAATCTTGACAGCATTTTTTAACATCCTCTGTATTCACATTATTGCATTTTGCGAATGTGGGCCTTAGGAGCAAAAAACACGGCGAGGTAGCTCAGGCACCTTTTTGAACATCAAGCTTTGAGTGGTGTTATCTGTGCATTTTCCACGGTATGGTGTGCATTTCTTGACGCAAATAAACAAGTGCCTGTTTTGCTGAGTTTTGGGTGCCATTAACGATGAATGGCACCAACAAGTGTGATGTGTGTTTTTAGCATGTTTTGTAAATGTGCGTAAAAACACACAATTCTGCATGCATTCAGGAAGCCCTATGGGGTGAATGAAGCCTTAGGCTGCATTGACACTTCAGCTGAGCATTGTTGGTCTATCTGCAGCCTTTTTGTGTGTGTTTGTACAGCCATTTTTGAGAATGTGTGAAACGTAATCATTTTTTTATTCTTTTTTTTAATCAATGAAAAGCTAGCTATTAGGCATAAAAACGTGCAATATGTGTGTTTTCGCACATTTTTCTATGCATGTTCACACATTTTCAGGTGCTCCTATTGAATTCATTTTGGGCCAAAACCACTTGAAACCTTTAGCTCAAACTAAGCTTATTTACTTTTTTGAGCTACATGCTTCAAGCAATACTACGCTCAGGTGTGAACAGGCACAACAGTAAACCATGGGTTTTTGGATGTTAAGTGTTTTGTAGATTCAGGTATGAATGGGGCCCTATAGGGAAAAAAGTTTTGTCTTTATACATTTTAAATCTTGGAGAACTGGTCACATAATCCCTAGCAAAGGGGTTTTAGAGCATAAAATTCAGGCATTGCTGACCAATTAGTGCCGCCAAATTAACAATAATACTTTTTTGCTGAGATTTTTGACCAATTCTCTGGGCGCATGACTATAGCCAGAGGATGACCTGAGGAAAGGTATTTCACACCAAAGTAGTCTTATACCTGTAACAGCTCCTAAGGAACATGGCCTTGGATCATATTGCTTTTGAAAAGCTTACTTTGAACCACAATTTTGGTGGAAGTGCCAGAAGAACAATCTGTAAAAAGTTTACAGCTCTTCCGATCCCTACTACCATGACAACCTACTAACACCATGTGTTGCAATCTTTCGGTCACTTCTAGCCTTGGAATGTTGCTCTTTACCTGAAATATGTACCAGAGTAGCCACTCAATGGAGTGTTAACAGGGTCTGACATAGAAGTTTTCAATTGGGAGTTCTTTACCTGCACACACATAATAGGGCCAGTGTAGGCAATAGCTAATTAACTCATGCAAGCATATAGAGAACATGCAAACTTCAGGCAGATAGTTCCCTAACCAGAATTTGAACCAAGCACCCTAGTCCTGCAGGGCATAAGTTGTAGCCACTAAGCTTCACAGTTCCATTTTACTCCAGGGAAAAGATGATTATATGTGGCTTAATTATGTTAGGGAGTGACTACACAAAATGATTTCTTAACAGACTGACTGATAACTCTCTGGGTATATAGTGGCTTATATAAACATACTCTCCCATTGCACCACACTTCAAAATAAAAGTTTATTTACTGAACATGGTGTTTAACAACTGTTGTGTTATTTATGATCAATATGTATTTTTGTTACACTGAGAGAAAGAAGTAATAAATGAGAAGACAGAATACAATAAATCCAATGACCCAGTTCATGGAGTAAAAATATATCATAATCATGTCAAGGTTGAATCTCCATCCATGGCTTTCATCTTCAAATTCAAATCTGTAACCAGCATGTGGAAACTGCCTTCTTCCTATACGATCCATGTGTCTTCTGAAATCTAACACAACGACTGTAATTAGGTATGTGACACATTGAAGCACAGTTACGTAGCTTACACAAGTTAAACAATAATACGTCAGAGTTTGTACCTAGTTCTCCTAGTCTACAAACAGAGGCCACAACACCAAAGTCACAAATCATTACAAAAACACCATTTCATAAGAAACATACAGACACCTCTAGGATTTACCAGTTAATACATATTTTATTTATTGGTAATCAGTAACTTTTGCAGCCAAGAGCTTTAAAAATGCATCCCGACCATTTTCATGCCAAAGCAAACACTTCCTCAGTATTTCTTTTTGCACTTACAATTAGGCACTGCCCATATTTAGGCTCCATGCACACTGGAGTACAAATCAATGCTACTACAGGAGTTTTGTGTTTTGCCTGTAGAAGCAGCTCAAAGATATTCTATGTGTCCATGCACATTAGGATGTTTAGAGGAATGTTTTAAGCTCAACATTTAGAGACAGGAAAAAAAACCCTTGTGGTTTGGGTTTCTGATTGGAACTTTCTGGCAGAAAAAAAACCAGCAAAACTCTCCTAAACTCGCCTGTACAAAAACGCCTCATATGAGTTTTTTTTTTCTGCCAAGGAAACTGGCGATTTTTTAAAGCCCAGTGTACATGGAGCCTTAAAGTGCTACTTCTGAGTATGGGGATACCCATGCATGTACTTTATCTGCTGCCTGGCCTAGAATTCAAGGTAATACATTCTAGTTTAAAAGCTGAACTCTAGGAAAAATATTTTATACAAACTTAGATGGGGCCAACTTGGTTCAATATAAGTATGCATCTGTGATATCAGGGGCCACTAGTGATGCTGTAAATCACTGTAGTAGCCTTCGCTACATATAGTGAGCGCCATGATCATTTGGTTTACATGGGTGTGGCTTCCCCTCTGCACACTGACCACAGAAGGTCACATGATCAGCACCTCCTTCATACATAGAACGCCTTGTACTTTATTCAAGGAATATAATGTGTTTGTTGACTGGACAAGGTGGGGAGGAGGGGTGTGATGTCATGATATCTGGCCCAATGTAAGAATGCAAATAATTTAATTTCTGGAGTTCAGCAGTTTTAAGTCTTTTTTTTTTTTTTTTAATTTATTTATAAATCTCATTATATTTGCAATGAAAGTTGTCCCAAAAAGGCACCACGAAGAAAATCAGATATTGCACACCATTTAAAAAAATTAACAACATGCAGATATTAGGATATTAGGAACATGAATAGGACCTGATAAGAGTCTATTGTAATGCCCTGTACAATAGAGCTCAGACTGGGAGAGGCTGGTGCATTACAAGGAGCCAATCAGTTTCAGTGCACATGAGCTAACAAGTGACATGCAGACAGCAGAGGAACATTAGGTCACCAGGTTTGCTCTGCAGTCTAACAAAGCTGTGTAAACCTCAAAAAAGGCTAAAAGTCTCTGTCCGGCATACGATGACGATCTCGGAGGTCACGCGGTCAAGCCGGGCGTGACCATGCACGTGACCCCTGAGATCATATGACGGATGGAGCGGTATCACCCTGGTGTCACTTACGGCAAGTGAGTGAGAGACGGATTGGTATCGGGTGGGTGGGAGATGGAGCGGGTGAGAGACAGAGCAGTATTGAGTGGATGCCGAACAGAGCGGTATCACCCTGGTATCACTTACGGCAAGTGGGTGAGAGATACCGATCTGCCAGCAGATCTGCTAATGTGGAATTACTTATATCTTTAATTTGTACATATGTGAGTGGCATTCTCAATAACATTTGTAAACGGAATTATGCTATGTGACATAATTTTACCCTTACATGAGCATCACCACCTAATGGTTGGAGAAGGAGAAGACTATTCTCGGACCCTGACATAGGATGTACAAAATATCGGCCCATATCAGCCGATACCGATATGCGATGGCCAAAATATCGGTATCGGCAATGAAAAACCGATATCGGTCGATCCCTAGTTAGTATACATTCTTTGTTTACATATAAACTATTACATCGCAAAGGATTTCCAAAGCATCACTGGCTATCTAAAAGGGAAATCACAGCAATAGCAGCCTGGTTTTAGGCTCTGTTCTAGGATAAAGTAACCTTAGATAAAATAATGAATCACAATGGATAAATCATTGCTCTGACCCCGTATGTATCTTTCGTCTTTAGCTATTTAGTTGTGTTAAGGATAGAATTATTTTTTTAACAGGAGGAGATCAGGCAGAAGTTTAAAAAATGAAAATAAACGAAAACCTGCAGAACCCCAAATCCACAGCTGATCCAGAGGAAGTCAAAACCCCTCATGGTCTAATCATAACTAGCCTCCACCAAAGCCCCCTGGTCCGATGGGTTGCCCCTTGAAATTTATACCACTTACTTAAAAGTTGGACCTGTTCTATCACATTTTTGATTCCACTGTTCTACCAGCTTCTGCAAGAGATGCTTGTAAAACATGAATTCCCAAACCAGGCAAAAACCCACTATTCCCAGAATCATACAGGCCTATTTCCTTGTTGCGGGTGGGCATTAAACTTCTGGAAAAAAGTGCTTGCCTCCCATCTCAACCAGGTGATTCTATCCCTAATCCACCCGGATCAAAAACACGGCAATTATTTATAAATCTCCAGGTTTAGCATGACCATGTTGGTACTAGGGTGGTGGCGGTATTGGATGCAGCCAAGTTGAATGGGGTTACCTTTGGGAGTATCTAAAATATTTTGGATTTGATCCCAAAAAGTGGATGCAAATGTTGGTGCAACTGTTTTATCAAACCCCGGTAGCATGGGTATCTGTGAACGGCTGGGTCTATGACCCCTTTCGTCTATAGCGGGGCACCTGCCAGAGTTGCCTGCTCTCCCCTCTCTTCTACATTTTTATGACAGAGCCATTAGTAATTTCCATTAAATCTATTCTCCTTATCCGTGAACTTTGGGTGGGACAGTTGATAGAGACTATATGCCCTTTATGTTGATGATATGCTTTAGTATTTGGAGGACTCAGTTGCTTTATACGCCATTGAATGGTTTGGGGAACATTTCGGTCTGAGGATAGATTGGGACAAGTGTCAGATTCTTCGCTTAGATAACTTTCCTACCTCTCCTGCACAGGCTGCCCTTTCCCTCACTAGAGTAGCTTCGATACAGTATCTGGGGGTTACCCTATCTCCTATTCATTATGTCCCTTAATGTGGAACCCCTATTTATCTTGATTAAAAGTAAAATGTAGATATGGGCCAAGCTCCTTCTCGGAGTCATGGGTAGAATAAACTTAATTAAAATGGTACAGCTGCCAAAAATCCTATATATCTTATGGCATTCCCTGGTGGATCTACTACTGAATATCTTTAAAATCATTTACTCCATATTATACACTTTTGTGTGGGGCAGCAGCATAAACTACCCTGGCAGGACTTAAAAAAACCCGGTGAAGCAGCCTTGCCTTATTTTAGTTACTACCTAGCAGCCTAGCTTTCCCATTTTTTTCATTTTGACAAACTAGATATGGTATGATATCAAACCCTAATCTCCAGGTTGTCTACCCACCCTGTCTTCTTGCCCTTGCAGACCATCATATGCAGGGCATGAGGCTCGGCTGTCCCTCATGACCGGACGAGGTTGACTTACCACCAAGGTATCTGGGAACTTTCTATGAATGAGTACTCACACTTTCCTCTACCACATGCCTCTCTAGTTCAACAATAATCTACTCAAACTTCTCTCTGCTAAACCCAACCCTCTGGGCCTTCAGGTGGATTCATCTATCCACATCATGTAATATCCAATGATGGCCCTAAAACTTTTCAAACAGTGAAAGATAAGCTCTCCCTTCCACATTCTATGTTTCTTTTTAATACCATCAGATTCAGCATTCCTTGCATACTCAGTTCCCAGAGGCATACCCAGTGATGTCAACAACTCCCCTTTTTGAGGTGATCCATAGCTCTAACCCCAAAAAGCTGATTTCTACTTTTTCAATATTCTACTCACACTCCATCACTAATATAGATTATCAAATTAAGACTCGCTGGGAGGTGCACATAGGGGGCCTGGACGACACAGAATGTGAGGAAATACTAGATGGTTGTAAATTGGTCTCTCCTAGGGTTTCGGATCATCTAACACAGATGTATATTCTTCATGTGGCCTACCTGACCCCCATTCAAGTCTCCATCTACTGTCCCACCCACAGCCGGCTTTGCCCGCTCTGCTCTAATGCATCTGGCACCTTTAATCATTTATTATAGGCATGTTGAATTTCCTCATGACCAAATGGGTTTCCCGCTGACCCTAAATCCTAAACAATGTTAACTTGTTTCTGCATTAAACTCTCTCCAGTGCCACAAAAGTTAAAGATGTAACTGGATGCAGGCACTTCCTACAAAACTCCAATCCTGGTTGGGGTATATCAATTCTACTCTCCCCTACAAAAAAGTTAATATATACACGGCTGTTCCTCTAAGTATATTAAAATCTGGAATTTATGGTTGGAACATTCTGCCACCTGATGTTAATGTGTTCATGTTGTCTGTGTTGTTGTTAATGTGTCTTGTGGTTAATTGCTGATACGACCTTCCACCCACTGTCACCCTGGTATCTTTTAATGTGCCCCTTTCTGTCTTTGTGATCCTATACACCAAGTGCTATGCATGCAACACATGTGTTCTGCTTAATTGTATTGGTTTTATCATTTTTGGACAAGTACAGTATTATCTTTATGGTCATGTATTTTCCCACATTACTGTCTTCTATTGTACTAATGAATGTCACGTCCTACTCTACTGTATCATGCCATGTCTTGGTGGCTTTGTATGTGCAATCAGTTTCAGAATAATTTATTTTTGTATTATTTGTATAAATTAGTTGTCAATTACATTTTCTGCATATAGAAATACATCCAAACCATTTATGAATCAATTTCGAGTTGGCTAGAACTAGATACTGAAGAAAACAATTTTACCCTTTCACAGCTCTTCAATAGTCAGTAATGAACTCTTTCTTTGTGCATAGGGTAAACCTTTTTTCCTCCAGGCTTAGAGTACTCCCTTAAAATGAACACCTATTTCACCAAGTGAAGTATATGGACAAGGTAACCATGTACCATCTCTTCTCAAGGAAGAATACATTTAGTTAATCTTTTATCGTACTTAAGGTTTTCCATTCCATCAGATTATCAAAACCCTTTTACATAAATTGGTTTATGGAAGGCTGATGGTTTGCACATGGTGGTCCTTTAACAATGAATTAAAACATTGATTTGGCTTTTGCTTATCGCATCAAGTGGCAAATTATTTGTGCTGAGTGCACTGACCTATAAAAAAAGCCCATCTGGAACCCTCTTACCTCCGAACACTCTGAAGAGTCGATTGCAGCTAGGTAATGGCCATTTTGCACAACTTGCTCTCTGGAAACTCTGCTTCCTTTTCAGATATTCATTTGGAAAAAGAGCCGCAGAAGATTTGCTGAGGTCTGTAATTTGACAGAAAGAAAAGCAAGTCACTTTCACAACTAATACCACAAAAAAATCAACCCACATTGAACACATACATTATATATTTGCACAGTATGATGATTCAGCATTGCAGATTAAAACTGCAAGAGTGATATTTAACTTGTGTTACAAGCTACCTTACACTAAGACCCTCCGTCAAATTTACAAACCGTAGCTTTTACAGCTCTGCAAACAGTAACGTTTCCCTACAGTATTCCTAAAGCCTAATTGAACCTTTAGTTTAAATCAGCTAAATACATTTCATGTGCTTCAAAACAAAAGGTGTTTAATGTCTTGGTTGTTTTCTTTTTAAAGCAACCACAGCCCAAGTAGAAAAGCCTGTCTTCGGCCAGTAATTTCAAAGTGAGACCATTGCTCTCTCTGGGGAAGCAGTGGTCTCTCTGTAGAAGTGTAAACTGCCCCCTACTGAGTCAGACCTGTAACTGCAATCAGCAAAATTCAAGCTCCCCTAATTAGAGCTCAAACTCTGACACAGCAAGGGACATATCAGACAGATCACTGCTCCCTCACAGAGAGCTGTTCTCTGCAGCATGCTGGCAGGGGACACATTTTTCTACTGAAGGTTCAATTGGGAAATAAAGCTAATTTCTCTTGATCAAATATTTTATTGAAGAATACAATAAGGTAATAACACAAGGTACAAAGGAACAAAGGGAAGGACATTCCCAAAATGTGAAGACAAATGGAACATGTAGGAGAATCTGAAGAGACAATTGGGATGCAGCCCGTACAGAAATAAAATTCAGGTAATACCAATAGGGCAATAAGGTGGCAAAAAACAGCATCACCAGTAGTGGGCTATTGATATAGGTCAGGTAGGGGAGCGTTCCCCGTAGGTGTGGGTCTGATGCAGGGAATATCAAGAACAGCAGAGGTGTAGGATCTGCTAAGAAACAAATCATCAGGAGCGCCCAATTCTGTGCGTGAGGAATAAAGCGAATTTCTAAGACAATGGCTAAAGACATATTTGAAATGTATACGTCTCTTATCCGTCAAAATAGCTGTAATTATGTTTAGGCAATCTAGAGATCCCAGTACCAATGCTAGACAGCATAGCTAGGTTAGCGACCTTACTTTTTTCACTGCAGTAAAGCAATATACATTTATCAACCCATCAATAGCCTGGTCAGTAAACAATGAAGGAGCATTACCACAGTCAAAGGTTCTTCACTTTGCTCTCTCCTCCTGTCAGCAAGCCTCTGATGTTAGAGTGATAGTAATGTGGCATATGGTAGAGCATTACTGGCTAATACACTGCTGGCCCTCCCTCTCACAGTCTGAGCAAGCTAATGTAAATTATATAATGGTAATTTAATACATTCATTTTTAATTAAATTAAATGATGGTGTTTTGTATCTGCCTGAATTCAAATTGTTTTATTTAAATATATCAACAGTTATATCTAAACATAATTCAATGGTCTGCACCTAATTGGTTTAAACCTTCCAAGTCCTCCCCTTCATACAGAAACACCTCGTTTACCTTTAACCATAGAGTAGAAATAACAAAGAAAACATAATAATCCTACTTGAGTTCACACAGTTACCTGGTCATTGAAGAGATCAGTTTGAGGTAGCTGGGTACATCTAGCAATGATGTGTAATTTTCGTATGTGTATATATATATATATATATATATATATATTGTAACAGGAAGTCAGCTAAATCTGGGAATGTAGTCACAGGAAGGAGATACATTTCCAGCTGACTTAGAAAGTCCATTAATTAATTTAGGGTGTTGGCTACAGAGCTAGCCAGCAGGAAGTTGAAAGGCCTTCAGCTGTTCAGAATGAGGAGATCAAGGCCTCTATAATTTGTCCAGAGAAAATCTATTGAGTGCTGCCTCCTGTCGCCGTGTAGGCTGGGAGAGGAGGACAGACATACGTGTACCTCCCGAAGCTGGTGGGCATGGGAGAAGGACTGCTGCCTCCAGAAGCTGCATCCTGAAGCCATGTGGGCTGGGAGCAGGAGGACAGTCAGCGTGTGCCTCCCGACAGGATGTGTGGGCCTGGGAGAAGACCCCCCGGAGTGATGTGTGCCCGGGACGGTAACCAAGAGTGAAGACGTCTCAAAGGTGAGAAGACGAAGTGTTGTTGATGTGAAAGAAAACAAAGGGACATGTTCAATGGACAATGTTTGTGCTGTGTGAAAAGCAAACAAATGGACATTTGAGTGTCTGCTGTAGGATCAGCAGTGTCGGCCCAACAGTAGGTTGGGAAGACTTCTTAGGTAGGTTCCAGCGTGAGAAGGTAGCCGCCCACAGAGGCAAGGATTTATTTTGTTTTATTTTATTTTGATGTTTTTGCTGCATGCACTTGTTTGAAGAATAAACCTGTTGTTTGCAAGCACTTTTGGGCTATTTCTCTGTGAAAACGCACCCCCCAAGGAGTCATCCACGCCTACCACCGAGCTAATCCCTCACATATGGTGGAGGTATGCAGTGGGCAGAAGCAGCAAGATCCCTGCAATGGAGTGCATATGTTTGATGAACTTTGTCTGGTGCATGAGATTGCACAATCTATGTGTGCAGGAGAGAAGATCCTGACAGAAAAAAAAAAGTGTTTTAAAGAGACAGCGGTCTCAAAATTATTTGATGAACTTTGTTGTGTCTGGTGCAAGTGACTGCACAAACTGTGTGCGCAGGAAAAGAGATCCTGCAAGAGAGAGAAAAACTACATGTGTTGAAGAGACAGTGGTCTGAAAATTGTTTGCTGGACTGTGAAAAATTTGTTTGTGGAGTTATTGAAGATGGGGCGGTCCAAACGCCTGAAAAATGCAAAGATAGATGAAATGAGAGACCGGATTCTATGGATGGAGGGGATGTTGCCGTCTGAACCAGCCCCATCCATGCCTGAACGGAATCGGCTAAAGAGAAAAGTTGTTGTTCCTAGCAACACTGGGGCAAATGAAACTGCTTTGGAGACGCAGGGTTCTCAGATGAAAAGTAAACCCAAAATGGGGGAGATGCTGAAACAACGGAGCTTTGCAGCTCAACAAAAGGATCACCAAGAGAGCATGGCAGGCTGGAAACAGAGACGCCAGCAGCCAATGGAGGCCATCGGTTTGGAGGAAACCGAGTATGTGTGCAGGGCTGAGTTGGATGCCTTGCAACGGAAAATGGAAGAAAAGGAACAAGCCTTGGAATTGCTTAAAATGGAGCATAGAAACTTGCAGGAAATGAATGAACTACTCAAGTCTCATGTGTTACAGTGGGAAGAATCCACTGCTCTTCTTTTGGTCGAGTTGCAAAAACGCAGAGAGACTATAATGGAGAAAGATACCATCCTCATGGAAAAGGAAAGTGAAATTCAGACTTTGCAGAAGCAAAGTATGTGTGAAATGTTGGAGTTGCGTAATCAGCTGGAAAAAAGTCTTCAGTGTTTGGAAGTTACAAAAATAGACCTGCAGGAGTCGCAGGAACAGAATGTTGCTCTGAAAGCGACATTGTCTCTCAGCGACAAAGAGAAAAGTGAAAGAGAGGCTAAATTACTGAGTACTGTGTATGAGCTCACTACTTTGAGCAATGTGGTAGATGAATTACGTGCAGACTGTGAAAGTTGGAAAGGTGAAGCCCAACGTTTCCAGCAGCAGTTAAAGGAGAAAGAAGCCTGTGTGGCAGAATTACATTCTTATTCCCAGATGCTAGCCAATGAGGTGAAGGCTCTTATGCAGGGAAAAGGAGATTGTGAACATAAGAGGGAAAAAGTAGAGGCACAGCTTCTGGAATCGCAAGTCAAGGTGTCAGAAGGTGACCGATTGTGTGCTAAGCTGTCAGAGAAGGCAAACCGACTGCAGGTTGAGTTGGACAATGTTACAAATCAGCTTTCTCAAGCAGACAGCAAATCTAGAGAAATTGCGGAAGATTTTTCTATCTTGGAATCGCAGCTGCAAGACACGCAGAAACTCTTACAGGAAGAGAGGTGTCAAAGGCTGAGTTTTAGCACAAAGCTCAAACAAATGGAAGATGAGAAAAATGGCTTCCTGGAACAATTAAAAGAGGAGGCGGAAGCAAAGAAAAACCTATCAGAGCAAGTCGCAACATTGCAAGCTCAGATAGCGGATATGAAAAAACGCATGGAAGAAAGCGTTGGTTCATTACAGTGTGTTGAAGATGTGAAAAAGAAGTTTGATCAGATGCTTGGTGAAGAGAAGACTGTGTCTGCAAAATATGCAGAAGAACGCGACCGTGCAAAAACGGAGGCGCGTGATAACGAGAGCAAAGACCTGTTCTTGGCTCGCTCTTTGGAGGAAGTTCTAGAGTGTAAGGCTGAACTAGAAAGTGTTAACAAACAGCTGCGTACAGAAATGGAAGAATTGGTCAGCTCCAAGGATGATGTTGTGAAAAGCGTTCAGGAGCTAGAAAAGTCTAACCGAGCCTTAGAACAGCAAGTAGAAGAGATGAAGATTCCGTTGCAGGAACTGGAAGAGGAATTCCAGGCAACAGAGGATCTGTCCCAAAGAGGGGATAGTGTGCCTGATGCAGTTTTTAAAAGGATCAGTGTTTTGGGGTCTGTCCTGAGTGAGCCTCAGAAATGTGATGACACGTGGCTTGAATCACCCCTTTGGAATAAACCGTTCCTTCAAAAACTTCAAGCATTGGAAAATGTATCATTAGAACTTCAGCAAATAAAGGAGTTGTGTAAGAAATGTGATGATTTCTCAGTTCAGGCTGAAAACCTAGTGGAGAAAACTAAAGCGGAGAAAACTAAAGCAAGTGATATAAATCTGGGAGGAAAAAGCAAACGCCACCTAGTGGAGAAAACTAAGGCTGTTGGTGAAAACGTGAAGCAAATGAATTTCAAGTGCCTTTCAGAGAATATTTCTAAAATGAAACTGGTAAAAGACGGGTGGCAGAAGTTTGATCGTGATCTTGAGATGCATTCCATGTGGAATTCAGATAGAGAAAAAGAACTAGGTGACCTTGAGCGGTCAAATAGTTCAGCAGAAAGTGCATTGAAGAAACCTGTAAAAGAATGTGTTGCAGTTCCATGCTTCTTCACTGATGCAGAGAGGAGGTCTATAATGGATACCACCCAGATCGCTGGGTTCAACTGTGTTGTTGCCTTTGACCCCTATGTTGGTGGAAGGAAAGTTGATGATGTTCTGGTTGGCTTCTTCTGTGAAGAGTTTGGCAAGAAATATAAACTGAATATCAAATCAAATAGTAGGCCTTTACTGCGACTCGCTCAGGAGGGCGAAAAGTTTAAGAAGTTGATGAGTGCAAATGCTTCAGATCTGCCTATGAATATGAAATGTTTGGTGAATGATATTGATATCTCTGGGAAAAGGAACAGGGGTCACTTTGAAGAAATGTGTGACAGCCTGTTGTCTCAATTGGAAAATCCTCTGCACAGCATCTTAGAGCAAGCAAAGCTCAAGAAGGAAGATCATTCCCTTTTACAACAAAAAGTCAATGATTGTGTACAGATGTATGGAGAGGCAACTCAAGTCACAGAGGGATGTCAAGAGTCCCTACTTGGAACAAAGCTTAGTGAAGCAAAGGTTCTCAAAGTTTTGTGGAAAACATTTATGGATTGCAGAGAGAGGCGTCTTAAGAATGTTGAAGACATTAAGACTAGCCCAATTGAGTTGCCTATGGATCACGGTCCTCCATGGTGGATTGGACAGACGGTTATGAGGGACAAGCTGTCTGACATTTATGAGAAAGCTGTCAATGAAGATGACAGAAACGAGAAGGAGCAAAATGATGCCAAAAATGCAGTTGAAGAATGTGTATATGAGATGAGAGACAAACTGTGTGGCATTTATGAGAAATCCGTCAATGAAGATGACAAAACAGTTTCATCCGGAAGCTTGAGGATAATAGGAGGCTTATCAGTGAGTCAGCAGTGCTTGACACATGCGTGCCTGGAAATCTGTGTCCCAACCCTAGGGTTGAAACAAGAGGGGGGGGTATGTAACAGGAAGTCAGCTAAATCTGGGAATGTAGTCACAGGAAGGAGATACATTTCCAGCTGACTTAGAAAGTCCATTAATTAATTTAGGGTGTTGGCTACAGAGCTAGCCAGCAGGAAGTTGAAAGGCCTTCAGCTGTTCAGAATGAGGAGATCAAGGCCTCTATAATTTGTCCAGAGAAAATCTATTGAGTGCTGCCTCCTGTCGCCGTGTAGGCTGGGAGAGGAGGACAGACATACGTGTACCTCCCGAAGCTGGTGGGCATGGGAGAAGGACTGCTGCCTCCAGAAGCTGCATCCTGAAGCCATGTGGGCTGGGAGCAGGAGGACAGTCAGCGTGTGCCTCCCGACAGGATGTGTGGGCCTGGGAGAAGACCCCCCGGAGTGATGTGTGCCCGGGACGGTAACCAAGAGTGAAGACGTCTCAAAGGTGAGAAGACGAAGTGTTGTTGATGTGAAAGAAAACAAAGGGACATGTTCAATGGACAATGTTTGTGCTGTGTGAAAAGCAAACAAATGGACATTTGAGTGTCTGCTGTAGGATCAGCAGTGTCGGCCCAACAGTAGGTTGGGAAGACTTCTTAGGTAGGTTCCAGCGTGAGAAGGTAGCCGCCCACAGAGGCAAGGATTTATTTTGTTTTATTTTATTTTGATGTTTTTGCTGCATGCACTTGTTTGAAGAATAAACCTGTTGTTTGCAAGCACTTTTGGGCTATTTCTCTGTGAAAACGCACCCCCCAAGGAGTCATCCACGCCTACCACCGAGCTAATCCCTCACAATATATATATATATCAACTGTACAATGTATACTTTTGGTAGACATTAATTTTTCCATTCCTAACATATATTTGACCTCCTTGATCCTTTCCTCATCAACTGATGGAGCTCCGGAGAACGTCCAATTTTGTAACAACTTGCTACAACAAAAGTTCTATCAATTGCTAAGGATATGTACTGAGTCTGCCTGACATTTAGCTCTTACAACTTAATGGGGGTATTTACATTTAGAACTCACAAAATAACTTGTATATCTCTGTGTAGTTATGTGGAAGGGTTCTTGGCTCCCATGGCCCCTTATTAAACACTGCTGTTGCTTAGAAAATCTGCTTGAGCAGGGAAATAGATCTCATAGATACAATAAATGGCACAGTCAGCAGTGCCCAGCTTCAATGGCGCTTTAGTGATTGGCATGGGTTTCTTACAACTAAAAGGTCCAGGGTTTCTTTACCATCAGAGAACATATCTACACAAGGTTTTAATTCCCTGTAATTACATGGGCCTCCTCTGGGTTCTTCAAATTTTTATCACAATTCTGAAGCATCCTGTTAAGTTTACTGGAACCAGATTGTAACCATCTCTTGTGTGGGTAAAAATGCAATTAGTCCTGCATAGTATATTAATGGCACTTTTCCACTGCAAGTACCGGCTCGGCTCTACTCGGCCCTGCTTGGCCCCGTTTGCTTTTCCACTGCTGGTACCGCATGGTACGGTGTTGGAACGGTTCAGTACGGTACGGTATGGTTTGCTTTTCCACTAAAGTAGTACTAAAGTTAAGTGGGTGGGATAACAACGGGGTGGGTGGGATTCTCTGACCAATCAGTGGCTAGTAGTGACTGCATGCAAAAGATTGTGGGATATGGTACCGGGTATGGTACCTCTTGGAACCACAATCGAGGTGGTACTGTTTTTGAGAGCCGTGCCATTCGGTTCCCTGCAGTGGAAAAGCGCCGCCGTACCGTACCGTACCATACCGAACCGTTCCTACACCATACCATGCGGTACCAGCAGTGGAAAAGCACAAAAGCGAGCCGAACCGTTCGGTTCCATGCAGTGGAAAAGCGCCATAAATGCAGTGTGATATGTGAATATTACATGTAATTAAAATCCTGTTAACAATAAGGACACCCAGTGCCATGTAAGGGGGAGGACTGGATAATGGGGACATGCAAAGAGGGTGTCTTTTAAATACTAAATAACACAGTGCAATCAAAGCTGCACGTGTGCCTCCACCATCCCATGACTCTCTTTCTTGAGCTGCCTTTCTCAAGGTAGATTTACAATGCTGGGTATTGCCAATACTTTCTCGCTGCTTCTGGTCACCTACAGTGTTAGAGAAGGCCTATGAACAACAAGTTTCCCACTCTGCTAGTATCCAGTAATGACCAGTACTTCAGGTCAGGGGTCTATAAACTATGACACACAGGCCACATCTGGCTGCTACAAGATTTTATCCGGCTCGTGGCTAGGGTCAGTGCTGTGTCCTCAGACTCAATGCACAGACTGAGGATTCGGATCTGCTTCTGATTGGGACCCTGATATATAGGGGAACTCTGATATGGACCCTGATGTAAGAAGGACTCCAAAGTGATGGGAGACTTCTGAATGAAATGGGAACACTGATATGATAGGAAGGGTTCTGATGTGAAGGAGGGCTTCTGATAATATTTTATTTCTTGGAGCATGTTTATTCATTCATCTCTATTTTATTAATTAGTTTATTAAACCAATTTTCTTTTCTGCCAGCGAATATTTGTAAATTAGATGATGTGGCCATTATACTGAAATGTTTGGAGACCCCTCTTCTAGACCAAAAGCAGCATTTTGTACTTACTAACCAACAGTGAGGGAACCTTTGCCATGCCAATTTTATGAAGTGGCATAAGTGCCTCGAGGAGGCTAGGGCAGCTAGGACTGAGAATTTCAATACATATTATTTATTGACATGCAATAGTCATATTTAACCAGACTTGTTACATATTGTTGAAGACGACTAACCACTCACTCAAGCTGCTTTCTCAGTTCAAAGCAATTTTAAGAAGATACCTAGCATTTATATTTGCATAGGCAAATTAGCTTCAGAACATCATCTCCCCGGACTGAGGAAGAGGCTAAGCCTCGAAACACGTAAGCCTTTTAGCTTCAGAGGACGTTACACCCTTTTGGTTCTGATGCTGATGGCACTATATCCATTTGATGTGCTTATAGCAAGAATCTGCTTGTGAGTATCTTTATACCTTTTATTCAATAAAACCTTTATAGAGGATAATGCACTAAGCTGGTGCGCCCTTGTGTCTGTTCTTTGATTTTAGTGGTCTCAGACTACCCGGGGTTTAGAAAAGGGGCTGCCAGGCCGAAGCATCCAAGTAAAGCCAAGTAGAAGGTCTTCGGTAGCCGCATGAGTGTGGCTGGATGTGGTTAGAAGATTACCAGAGCACAGGACATAGGTGTTTTGCACCAATTTTTTGGTTTGTACACATTTTATGACAACATGGCGGTTGAATTGAGGTGACTGAGCTTCCCATGTGAGTATAAATGCTGGGGTATGTTAATGACACTCAAGAAGCCACTTGGATAAGCAGTGAAATTGATGACTAAGATTGTATCATGGATCTATTTTATGAAATATTGTATTAGTATGTTTTTATATTTAATTGAATAAAAAAAGTATATATTTTACAACAGTTGCGTCTCAAAAATCCCATTGTTTACAATATGCCACAGGATGCTCCCATGGAGTAGTATGTAGAATATAGACCAGTGTTTCTCAACTCCGGTCCTCAGGGCACACTAACAGGCCAGGTTTGCAAGAAAACTGAAATACATCCCAGGTGATATCATTTGCTGCTCAGTGATTGCAGTATTCTAGTCGGCATCTCCCCAAGGTAATACTTAAAATCTGGCCTGTTAGTGTGCCCTGAGGACCGGAGTTGAAAAACACTGATATAGACTATATGTAGTAATACAACACGTCATATCCATCTGTTTGCTGGATGGTACAACTATAAATTTTCATATCTCAACATGGCGAAAGCTGGAGTTGTCAGGATTGCTTTTCTGTTGGGGAAGCATTCCTCTTACTTCTTGTCCCTGTAGCACTAGGACATGAAAGGGTAAGGGGGGGGGGGGCATTTCTCACCAGAAAAAAAATAAATACATTTTAGCAGTTATACAGCTTTGTTATCCTACAAAAAAATGGCTTTTGGATTTTGTCCCCATTGGAGAGTTTTCCCATTACTTTGTGTCCTGACAGGAAGAGAGGGGAAGTCTCCCCTGTAGGATCAAAGGCAACAGTAAAACCCTTTAACCATACCTGCTCTATTAAAAGCAAGACTTGGCTTGGGATGGGCTTTCTAGAAGGGAAATCTGTTAAGAATTAGGCAAATAGCTTTTAAAGAAAACATTAGGAAGATGGAGAAAGATCTGGGAGTCTTGGTTGATGATAGATTAGGCAATAGCATGCAATGTCAAGCGGCAGCTGCCAAAGCCAGCAGAATATTAGCATGCATAAAGAAGGGGATGTATTCCAGAGATAAGACTATAATCCTTCCACTTTATAAAACTCTGGTCCGACCGCATCTGGAGTATTCTGTCCAGTTCTGGTCACCAGTCCTCAGGAGGGATGTGTTGGAGCTGGAGAGAGTCCAGAGAAGGGCAACTAAACTAATTAGGGGATTGGAGGACCTTAATTATGAGGAGCGTCTGCAAACGCTTGATTTATTCTCCCTGGAGACGAGACGCCTGAGGGGGGACATGATAGCAATTTTTAAATATCTCAATGGGGATCTCAGCATAGAAAAAAGCTGTTCAGTCGAAGGGATTGCATGAGGACTCGAGGGCATACAATGTGATTAGAGGAGAAGTGTTTTAACCTCAGGCAACGGGGGGGGGGGTTCTTTACTGTTAGGGCTACAAGATTGTGGAATTCTACACAGGTTGAACTGGATGGACTATTGTCTTTATTCAACCTCACCTACTATGTAACTATGTAATTATTTTTCTCAAAAAAGTCATGCCCAAAACCTTCCTAGCCCCATCAAGCGGATCCATTACTAAGACATTTCAAAAGTAGCAGGTCCTCTTTACTTTGCTTTACCTGTCTGAAAGCGCACTATTGCGATGATTGTCCTGCAGAGTGGACAGGGCGTTGCTGATGGACTGTCCCTTGCTAGCGTGCGTAAACACGGCTCGCAAAAGACATGGCGGCATGGATAGCACATGTAAGGGTTAAAATACACATCTAAGCACACGGCACAAGTGTAGCTTTCCCTCTCTGGGATGTCCTCCTCTTCCTCGTCCTCTCTTCTTAGATTTGAAATATTGATCTGGAAAATAAAACACATCGCAATGATATATTGCCTTTTGCACACACAGTGATTTCACACGAGCGTCTAATGACTCATAAACCCAAACCGGCGTCGTGAGCCAATTTAACACAGAATTAACAGGCATGTCAAAAAGACACGTGAAAAGCGCTTATTATCCATTGCCAGCAGTGAAGGGAGCGAGTGGGAAGCACAGGAAGAAAGCAACCATGTATCACTGTGGCCGAATCTCAAAGCTGCCATTAACAAGTGGAAAGAAGGCTTTTCCAAAGTGAGAGTAAGCAGATAATGAGTAATTGGTCACAGACATCTGCATAGTGGAAAGCTGAGGACATGGCTAACATGATCCCCTGCATGCAGTCCACGATGATTGATGCTTCACCAGTCCTGGCACATTTGTCACAGAGATAATGAGCCAAGTCTACTGTATTTCTAAAAAGGATCAATCAACAGTCTGCTTAGAAAAGGCTAGCTCGTCTATGCCCACTCCTTTCACTAAGAGGAGCGCCAGTGCCAGTGTGAAATCAGATGGCGCAGCACTGACACAGGCAGGGACTTATGGGTATAGTTCAATGGAAAGAAACGGTCTATGTGGATAACCGGGAAAACATCAAGCAAGGATAGTTGCTGACTAAGAAAATAATAATAATAATAATTTAAAGCAGTATTAAAGTGTTAGTAAACCCAGGAGCCTGCATTCACTATATCTGGTCTCCCACAGTACACAGAACATGGACATGTAATAGTTTTAGTAAATATAAACTGCTGAATATCTTTTCTCATCAGCAGTATAGAGCAGTCTTGTGACTTCTATCCGTGTCTGGTTAAAGCTTGTAGGAGGAGTTTTCATTCTGCTCTGACTGTTCTATAAGACTACAGGACCCCTGACCCTCTGTCTGAACAGTGCTGATTGGCCCTGTGCTGATCACATGCTCCCTCCCAAGAAAAAAAAAAACTTTCTTTCAATACACACCAAACTGAGCATGTGCAGCTTGTCTCCTACCCTCTGTTCAACAGATGGTTTGGGGACAGTGAAAGTGAGAGAGAAGACAGGATCAAACAGCCTTTTTACACAATGCAGACAATTAACCCCTTAGGTTCCACAGTTAGTATAACAAGCATGTTTTACTGCATATACACACTGATTTTACTGTTGTGGGTTAAAGCGGTTGTATACTGGGAAAAAAAAAAAACCCTGCAAGACAAAGGCATAGTGAGCTAGTATGCATTGCATACTAGCTCATTATGAAATACTTACCTTAAAACGAACCCCCGACATGGACCCCCGGACACCGCTGTGGGAGCTGACATGCTCCCTCGGCGTCTCTTCTGGGTTTAGCTGCTACGGCAGCTCCGGCGCTGTGAGTGGCCGGAGCCGCGATGACGTCACTCCAGCGCATGTGCGCAGGAGTCATTTTCCGGCAAGTGCCCGGCATGGAACTCTGAAGGTCCGCCGGACCTTCAGAGCGCATGCGCCACTAGCGTCAGTGGCTGCATGCAGGGCAAATATCTCCTAAACCGTGCAGGTTTAGGAGATATTAATTGTACCTACAGGTAAGCCTTATTATCGGCTTACCTATTAGGTAAAAGTCACAAAAATGAGTATACTACCTCTTTAAGTAACACTTTAAACCTAAAAAAATTGATTTTTTGTAAGAACTTACCGTAAAATCCTTTTCTCTTAAGCTCATTGACAGACGTAGTCTTCTTGATTCTCAAGAGCTGGGTTATGTTGTCTCCGCAGGAGTAGGACTAGGCAGAATGACAAAACGTTCTGGCTCCACCCTAGGGGGCAGTCCCTGAGGGTATATCCTCCCTCTCTCTGCTACAGGGAATCAGTTCTGTTTAAAGCAGTACAGAGAAATTAACCCAACCCAACTCAATGATAGAGGGGCGGGTACTACGTCTGTCAATGAGCTTAAGAGAAAAGGATTTTACAGAAAGTTCTTACAAAAAATCCATTTTTCTCTATCGCTCATTGACAGACGTAGTCTTCTTGATTCTCAAGAGCTGGGACATCCAGAAGCAGTGCCACAAATGAGGGGTGGGATTGACAAAATCAAATCCAATCTAGAAGGCCCAACCGGTGCCAAACTAGAAGTTTTAAAGGCTCATTATAAACAAAGAATGAGACTAAAGAAAAATTTTCCAACGGAAAAAAACCCTCGAGGTAGACCACTGGTCTCCTCAAATTGCGGCCTGCAAAACCTTGCGGCCAAACGAGGCATCAGACGATGCCATTACATCAACTTTATAATGTTTAGAGAAGGTATGCACCGACGACCAGGTAGCCGCCTTGCACACCTGGACCACTGACGCCTGATGGCGAAAGGCCCATGACGCACTAAGTGCCCGAGTGGAGTGCGCCTTAACAGGGAACGGGGGCTCCCGACCCTTAATAGAATAAGCCTGCACTACCGTCTGTCTGATCCATCTGGAAATGGTCGCGGCAGATGCAGGCAACCCCTTTTTGGGTCCATCTGGGATCACAAAAAGTGAATCCGTCTTGCGAAACGAGTCTGTCGTTTTCAAGTATACCCTGATCGCCCAGGCCACATCCAAGGAGTGCAAAGCAAATTCCCGAGGATGACTGGGCTTAGGACACAGGGAAGGTAATACAATTTCTTCATTCAGATGAAATTCTGAAACTACTTTTGGTAGGAAGGATGGATTCGGACGAAGAACCACCTTATCTCTATGAACCACCAGATATGGTGAACGACAAGATAATGCGGCCAGTTCTGACACCCTGCGTGCAGAAGTAATAGCCACCAAGAAGGCCACCTTCTGGGACAACGTGGGTAGAGGAATGTCCCTAATATCTTCAAAGGGAGGTTTCTGAAGAACCGACAACACTAAATTAAGATCCCAGGGGGGTAACGGCGCGTGCACTGGCGGAGCCAGATGTCGCACCCCCTGGATGAAATTCCGCACCAAGGAATGAGTAGCCAAAGGCTTCTGAAAGAAGATGGCTAATGCTGAGACCTGACCCTTGATAGTACTCAAGGCCAGTTTCTGCTCAACCCCTTGTTGCAGAAAAGCCAATATTCGACTAATCGAATAAGACCGAGGACGGAACCCCAAAGGTTCACACCATGCAATGTAGGACTTCCATGTGCGATGATAAATCTTTCTGGAAGTCGCTTTCCTTGCTTCAACTAGAGTAGGAATAACTGAAGCTGACAAACCTTTGTCCTTCAGCACCTGGGTCTCAATAGCCAGGCCGTTAAAGCCAGCGATCGTAAAGCAGGATGGAAGATCGGTCCCTGAGACAGTAGATCCTCTCTGAGAGGAAGTCTCCACGGGACGTCCGCCACCAGTCTGACCATGTCGGCGTACCAAGCTCGACGAGGCCAGTCCGGAGCTACCAGGATTACTGGGATTCCTTCCTCCTCTACCCTGCGAAGAAGTCTTGGCAGTAACGCGAGAGGAGGGAAGGCATATATTAGCTGGTATTGCCCCCACGGGGCGATCAGTGCGTCTGCGGTTTCTGCTAGAGGATCGCGGGAGCGAGCCACGAATCTCTGAACTTTCCTGTTGAATCGTGATGCCAACAGATCCACATCCGGGGTGCCCCACCGTAGGCACAACTGGTGGAAAACGTCTGGATGGAGGGACCATTCCCCCTGATCCAGGGTCTGACGGCTGAGATAATCTGCCTGCCAATTCTCCACCCCCGGAATGAACACCGCAGAGATTGCTGGAACAAATCGTTCCGCCCAGCGAAGAATGCAAGCCACTTCTTTGGCCGCTCGGACACTCTTGGTGCCCCCCTGGTGATTGACATAAGCCACGGCCGTGGCATTGTCCGACTGGATCCGAACCGGGCTGCCCTGGAGCTGCTCGGTCCAGTGAATCAGACAAAGTCTGATCGCTCTCAGTTCCAATACATTTATCGGTAATCTGGATTCTTCCGGGGACCAAAGTCCCTGGGCAGATAATTGACCGAGAATTCCTCCCCATCCGGATAGACTGGCATCCGTGGTCACTATCGTCCAATATATTGGCAGAAATGACTTTCCCTGGCTGAGCACTGGAGACCGAAGCCACCAAACCAGAGACTCTCTGGTCTGTTTGCTCAATCGTATCTGATTGTCCAGGGATTCCGGATTCCGATTCCATCTGAGGAGAATCTCTTGCTGAAGAATTCGGGTATGGGACTGGGCAAATGGGACTGCTTCGAATGAAGCCACCATCAACCCCAGAACCCTCATGCAAGTCCGAAGGGAAGACCAGCTGTTGGACAGTAACAACTGGACTGCTGATTGAATCTTTCGAAGTTTCCCTACCGGAAGAAACACTCTTGTCCTGACTGTGTCTAGAATTAGACCCAGATATTCGAGCCTCTGGGTGGGAACCAGAAAAGACTTTTGCTGGTTCACCAGCCACCCGAATTCCTGTAAAGAAATCATAGTAATTTCTATGTTTTGTAGCAAGGTCTGAGGAGACTCTGCATGAAGCAGAAGATCGTCTAGGTAACCTAGAATCGATATACCTCTTTGGCGCAGAAGTGCCAACATTGGGGCCAACACTTTTGTGAAGACCCGCGGAGCCGTGGCGAGACCGAAAGGTAACGCCACAAACTGATAGTGGTTCTCCTCTACGGAAAAGCGTAGAAAACGCTGATGTCCTGCGAAAATGGGAATGTGAAGATAGGCGTCCTTGATGTCTATGGACGCTAGGACATCCCCTGGATGCAGGAAGGCTGCTACCGTGCGAATGGACTCCATTCTGAATCTTCTTATGTTGACGAAGAATTGAGTGCTCTTAAGTCCAGAATTGGACGCACTTTGCCCTCTTTCCTGGGTATTGTAAACAGGTTTGAATAAAACCCTTGAAACCGTTCTGTCCAAGGAACGTGGACTACCACTCCTTGTTGTAGTAGATCTGTGACTGCTCTCCGCAGATCTTCTAGACGATCCGGAGATAGTCGGATATTGGAAGGGAAGAATCGCGCCGGTGGGAGAGATCGAAACTCGATCTTGTACCCTGACTTTATGACTTCGCAAACCCATTTGTCCGGGATTCTGGAAAGCCATGGATCCGGGAACCGGCGAAGACGTCCCCCCACCCCAGTTATGGGTGGGGGCGCACCTTCAGGCTTTGGATGGTTTATCTTCAGGTCTGGAGGGGGCGGGCTTTTGCTTGCCCGACCAACGACCCCTGACGCCTCCTGTAGGAACCTTGGAGGACTTAGTTTTTTCACCCGCTGGACGAAAAAACCTCTTGTGAGCAGAAAAAGAAGGCCCTCGTCTTTGACGAGTTCCTCTACCTTTAAAATTTTGCGGTAAAAAGGTGCTTTTTCCACCGGTGAGATCCTTAATGATCTCATCTTAGTTGGCTCCAAATAGACGTTCTCCTGAAAAGGGGATATTAGCCAATGCTTTTTTGGAACCTTGGTCGGCTATCCAACCTTTTAGCCACAGTGTACGCCTGAGAACCACTGCTGAGACTGATGCTCGCGCCATTAATGGAGTGGCGTCTAACGCCGCATCACATACAAACTGTAACCCCTGTATCATTTGTTCCAACAAATCTGATACCGCCTGAGGGACTTCTTCTAAGTCCCGGCGTAACCACTTGGTCCATTCAGTTACAGCCTGCGAAACCAGACCAATAGCAATTATTGGCCTGAAAGCTGATCCAATCAAGGAAAACATGGTGCGAGACATAGCTTCTATCTTGCGATCCACTGGATCTTTAAAAGACGGAGCGTCTTCTAAAGGAATAACCGTGGCTTTATTCAATCTAGCAATTGGTGAATCCACCACAGGTGGTTCTGTCCATTTCTTAATAAGGGTTTCCTCAAACGGATAACGCCTGTCAATGCGTTTGGAAATATTAAAAGTGCGTTTTGGCAGACGCCATTCTTCATCGATTGGATTGCCAAAACATTTGGGCAATGGAAAAACCTTTGCCACTTTGATGCGCTTTTTAGTCCCAAAAGGGATCTCAGTTTCAGCTATTTCTGATGGAATACCCTGTAACCTTAAAGTCTCTTGAACAGATACAATGAGTGCGTTTACCAACGCTTCCTCTCGGGCTATGGCAGATGCCGAAACATCCTCCTCACTGTCTGAAGAGACAGGACCCGAGACACCAATACCAGATGAAGTACCTGCAACTGCAGAAATAGGCTCAGAGTCTGAATCCGAGGTTTCAGATAATAAGGGGTTAGGCGGGGGTCGCTTTCTTGCGGCCTGTCCCTGACAAGCCACTTCCACCCGGGACACAAAAGTTTCCATAATGGCTGACAAAGATTCAATTGTCAATGGGGTGCTGGAGGATCCCGCAGACCCCTCGAGGGGATCCGGAGGAGATACATGAGTGGCAGGGTCCATGTTAATACAGGACACTTTTGCCAGCAATAAACAAAAAAACTTTTTTTTTTTTTTTTTTTGTGTGTCTCCCCCTAGCGCAATAGCGCCCCTCAGAGTACCTGCTTCTCGATCCCAGAGAGAGAGAGAGGGACCCCCAAGGCTCACCAACCGATGCAGTGCAGTTTCCAACAAACTGCAGCCAGCGTCTGTCTTACACAGACTGGAAGGAGCTGTTTGCTTTTTCCCGGGCAGAAGGCGTGGCTCCGCCCCCTGTGTACGCCTTCCGGCGTTCCCAGCCCTCCACGAGGAAGCTGGGCTCACAAAACATGGCCGCCCCCATAGAAGAGACATAAGACTCCAAAAACATGGCGGCCGGCGTGACCTGAGGACATACATGCATTCGGTCTACGGCAAAATGGCGGCGGACCGCCGATATCGTCTTCCCAGCACATCCACCTGCACTCTGCTGAGAGGTGACATATGGATCTACAGAGATACACTGCACATAAGGTAGGATTATACCTCCTATGTTTGCTGTAATGTTACAGTCTGCTGGGTAGAGTGTTAGCTCTTGAACCAAGTCCACTTCCCACAAACACATGCTGTATAACAAGGGGGACTTGTAAGTGTCAGATATATACTGACCATATATGGAGGGGCCCATAATATATACTGCCTCATAAATGAGGAAAAAAGGGAACGTTTTACTCACCATACCGAACCGACAGGCACCCTCTCTTCATAATACCCTCTCCACCGAGGTGGGGGTTTGTGGACGCCTCGACTCTCTGGTCCTGGCGTCCAAGCGAGCTTTTAACTCGCAAAGTCAGTCCCTTTACTGGGACTCCGTCGCGGCCGACTCAGCGCACTGGTCTGCACGCGCTTTTAGGCAGAAACCGGGGTGACCACTGGATCTCACATCCAGCCCGTCGCCCGGCCCCGCATACTTACTTGAATATGTCGCGGCCGACCAAGCGCAATGCCTGGTCTGCACGCGCTCGTAGGCCGGCTGGGGTGACCACAAGTGTCGCCCAGTCCGGCATTTTTGCTTGAAGATCTCACAGGAAAAAAACACTGGAGAAAACTACCTAAAAAATGTCTTTTTCTTAAAGAAAAAAAGTCTTGCCAGGACCAAAAGATCCCAGCAAGGAACTTAGGTCCTTACTCCTGACTAGACAGAAAAAAACTGATTCCCTGTAGCAGAGAGAGGGAGGATATACCCTCAGGGACTGCCCCCTAGGGTGGAGCCAGAACGTTTTGTCATTCTGCCTAGTCCTACTCCTGCGGAGACAACATAACCCAGCTCTTGAGAATCAAGAAGACTACGTCTGTCAATGAGCGATAGAGAAACAATAATGTATTTATATTGCAGCTTACCAATTCTTAGATGTGGTGGCTGCATTTGTTTTCTTTTTTTTTTCCTTTGTTTTCACCTGGTGATCTGGCCTGTAAGTCTGTTATTTTCCAACCTTGTTGGATATTAAAGGCAAAAAAATAAAAACATGTCATACTTACCTGCTCTGTGCAGTGGTTTTCCACAGAGCAGCCATATCCTCTTCTTGTCAGGTCCCCCGCTGGAGCTCCTTGCCCCTCCCACCTTCTGAGTGCCCCGATAGCAAGCAGCTTGCTGTGGGGGCACCTGATCTGGCTCGCTCCCAAGCTGCTGCTCTGTGTGTCCATTCACACATGAAGCGCAGCTCAGCCCTGCCTCCACTTTCTCCTTTATGGCTCACTCACTGTGATTGACAGTAACTGGAGCCATTGGCTCCCGCTGCTGTCCCAGCCAATGAGGAGGAAGAGACCTGGGACAGCTGCTGCTCTTGTGTACATCGCTGGATCAAGATGGGGCTCAGGTAAGTAAATAAGTAAGTGAAAAAAGGTAAAAAACTTTAAGCCTCTACAACCATTTTAACTGACCAAGCTGTCCAGTAAGAGTGGCAGTTGATACAAACCATTTAACACAGACAGGTGTGCTTGCTTTGGCCAACTTTTATTCATTTACATACACCTTTATCTCAAAAGGAAAATAAACTGTAGCTGTAACTGCTTTAAAAGTGTTATCTGGAGTCCAGTTTTAATTCGTTTGCAAGACCTAAATCTGCTGGTGCATCTAACACTACCCTATCCCCCGATTGGATTGCTGCTGTCCAAGGGTGGCTCCATTGATCCTGTAAAAAGTGGGGCCATACTAAAACAGGACGTGTGTTACTGGCTGGACCACCACATGAAAAGAAAAAGGTAAAAATTAAAACTATTGCAGCCACTACATTAAAGGATTGGTAAGGTGCAATATACTGAAATTTTGGGTCTAATACCTCTTTAAAGAGTGTATTACCCCAACATTTCATATTCCTGATATGTGTCTGTTGTACCATGTACTTGTGTGAAAATTGATCCTGTTTTCTTTGTATTGCTGTGAAATACTTGGTTATCCTGTCAGTCCCATTGCTTTCCTGTTAGACATGAGAGCACAACCATCCCAGTGTGGTCAGTTTCCTGGCAGTGCTGGGAGCTCAGTTCGCCTGTCCTCCAATGATCAGACTTGTGCTGACCCCCCCCCCAGTATATGCAGCCCTTTAAAGCAGAATGAAACTGATGGTGGGGCTGGAGCACTTTTCATAATGTATGACTTACCTCTTAGGCCCCATTCACATGATGCGGATCTGTTTCACGCCTGCGCTTGCCCAGTTGGAATCGCTCTGCTGATCCACACTGAGCAAGCAGATGACAGGTCCCTCTCCGTTACTGTGCAGAGACAGACCTGTCGAGCCCCGCTCTACTCTATGAGGAGATCCGATAAAAATGGACCGGCTGTCCGTTTTCATCCGTTCCCATCTGATCCACCAGACGGATGGAGAATAGGTCCACCGTCCATCTGGATTTGGTGGACAGGTCCGGATAGCAGCAGGTGTCAGCGGACATAGGGGTGAATGGATGGTCCGATCAGGTCCGCTTGAAAAATGGACAGCTGGACATGACCGGACAGCCTGTGTGAAAGAGGCCTTAGTCTGCCCAGTGATTTCAGGAGATCCTCTAAGTTTCTATTTTCTCCTGTTCTTCTTCCGGACTGGCATCCTCTTTTTTCAGTCCCTGGGTGCCCAATAATGATATAACTCCTGCGCACGAGAGCCAGAGTTACATTATCTCAGCACTTTTCTCTGTTCTCAGAATCTTACTGATGCCTAAAATGTAAACTCCACTAGGCAGGCTCACTAACAATATATATATCAGGGACGTGCAGTGAGGTCGGGGCTGGTATAGGAAATGGCTAGTATAAGAGCCAGATACACACAGGTTGCATATTCCCAAGTTACGTATTAGATTATCATTATGTAGGTAAAAAAAATAAAAATGAATAATAAAAAAAATTGCCAAAAAACCCCGTAGCCCCGCACACCTGCACAAATGCAAACATGAGCCCAGGGTGTGCATGCACATGTAAACCACAGTCATACCATATTTGTGACATATTATCAGAATAAGAACAATAAATCTAGCACAAGAGCTACTAGTTAACTCTAAACTAATAGGATGTAAAGGGTTTTTAAAGCGTCACCTATGGGAATTTTTGAGCACCATAGTTTTTGGCGTTATTACGGGCCCACGCAATTTTATGACATGGAATGTTTGGTATCTCTTTACTCGATCCAAGCTTACATTTATATTTTAACTAAAAATGGGTCTTATATGGTGAGGTATTGCACTAAAATGAATTTTATTATATTTTTTCCTAAAAATTTGCTTTAATAAACACTTGCGCAAAAATGTGAAACAAAAATTTGAAAATATCAGCTTTTTATTCTACAGGGCCTCTGCTTTCAGAAAATATAACCTGTCCTGGGGGTTTAATTAATTTTATTGCCAGAAATTTAAATTTTGTACATGTATGTGGAAAATAAAAAAGATTGCTACGGAGCCGAACTGGGTAATATCTCCTTACAGCTTCATTTTGTTAACAATATGAATATTACACAGTGCTGGTTTGGCACATTTATTTGTTTGAAAACAACATGGTATAAACTGGAATTCCCCTTTAATGTGTCAGAATTAATAAACCTTAATCACTGTCATTTACTCATGGAGGAGCCATCTGTTTACTGAGCAGGAAAGATCTACACATGAAAACTGTAATTATTCTGGTATATGCTTTTAGCCCCGGCATATTTTTAGGTCTGTAAAAGACAAAGATAGATTATTAGATAACGTTGTGAAGGTTCTACTTGTAAGAGATAAAATAACAGTAATTATAATATAGGCACAGACTGAGTTACCACCAGCCTGGGCAGGGCACTTGTACTGTGACCCAGGAACTAAGGCTGGGTTTACACATGTCCAGCTGCGGTTTTCAGTCTGGAGTCCGGTGCGTTTCTGTTCACCAGTTCAGAAGCTATTGAGGGCCAAATTTTTCCTGAATTCGCACCTGAACCGGACACAAAAATGCACAGGACCCTTTCAAAATCTCACCGCGGTTGCCCTGGACATGTGTAAACCCGCTCCATTGAAAGCCGGTTACACTCACATTATGCAAATTGGATGCATGTAAAAACGCATTCAATTCACATATATATGAACCCAGCCTTACATATACAGTGGGTCCACCAACGTTTACCATCCAACCTGACAGAACTGGAGAGGATCTGCAATGAGGAATGGCAAAGGATCCCCAAATCCAGGTGTGAAAGACTTGTTGCATCTTTCCCAAAAAGACTCCTGGCTGTATTAGATCAAAAGGGGGCTTCTACTAAATACTGAGCAAAGGGTCTGAATACTTAGGACCATGTGATATTTCAGGTTTTTCTTTTTTAATAAATCTGCAACAATGTCAACAATTCTGTGTTTTTCTGTCAGTATGGGGTGCTATGTGTACATTCATGAGGAAGAAGAATGAACTTAAATGATTTTAGCAAATGGCTGCAATATAACAAAGAGTGAAAAATTTAAGGGGGTCTGAATACTTTCCATACCCACTGTATATGTACATGGGAAGAGTTTCTTGTCATCAGAAGACAGTGTCATTACAGTAATTCATCACTATTCATAATAGGGTTGTTACAGAAGGTTTCAACTTGTTTCTAAAGATCAAAGCTTCATGGCTGTAAGCTAAATTCCTACTTCACCGTCTAATGAGTGACTAAAAGGGAGCAAGCATAGAGGCAATAAAGTTCCCCCAGTGGTTGTTCCAGGTCAGTGACTCATTAAGTAACTAATCCAGGGTCAAGATGACTGCCTGAAATCTGCATAATTTAAAAGCAGATCAGCAATGGCAGCTCAAATACACTGCTCAAAAAAAATTAATGGAGCACAGCAGATCTCAAAGGGGAAACATCTCATGCTAGATATCTATACTGATATTTACTGGGTAATGTGTTAGGAACGAAAGGATGCCACATCGTTTGATTGAAATGAAAATTATCAACCTACAGAGGGCTGAATTCAAAGACAGCCCCAAAATAAAAGTGAAAAAAATGATGCAGCAGGCAAATTCATTTTGCTGAAATTTCATTGCATCAACTCAAAAAGGTATTCAGTAGTTTGTATGCCCCCCCCCCCCCACCTGCTTGTATGCATGCCTGAAAACATCAGGGCATGCTCCTAATGTGAAGACGGATGGTGTCCTGTTGTATTTTCTCCTAGATCTGGACAGGGCATTACTGAGCTCCTGAACAGACTGAGGTGCAACCTGGTGGTGTT
Organism: Pelophylax lessonae; assembly: GCF_965119305.1. Classification (NCBI taxonomy): domain Eukaryota; kingdom Metazoa; phylum Chordata; class Amphibia; order Anura; family Ranidae; genus Pelophylax; species Pelophylax lessonae. The sequence continues at coordinate 119,800,584 of NC_138768.1, forward strand.
GGATGGACCGAAACATAATGTCCCAGAGGTGTTCTATTGGATTTAGGTCAGGTGAGTGTGGGGGCCATTCAATGATATCAATTCCTTTATCCTCCAAGAACTGGCTACATACTCTCGCCACACGAGGCCGGGCATTGTTATGCACCAGGAGGAACCCAAGACCCACTGCACCAGCGTAGGGTCTTACAATGGGTCCAAGGATTTAATTCCAATACCTAATGGCAGTCAGGGTGCCATTGTCTAGCCTGTAGAATTCTGTGCATCCCTCCATGGATATGCCTCCCCAGACATTTACTGACCCACCACCAAACCGGTCATGCTGAACGATGTTACAGGCTCCATAACATTCTCTGCGGCTTCTCCAGACCTTTTCCCGCCTGTCACATGTGCTAAGGGTGAACCTGCTCTCATCTGGGGAAAACACAGGGCGCTAATGGCAGACCTGCCAATTCTGGTGTTCAATAGCAAATTCCAATCGAGCTCCAAGGTGCCAGGCAGTGAGCACAGGGCCCACTAGAGGACGTCAGGCCCTCAGGCCACCCTCATGAAGTCTGTTTCTGATTGTTTCACACCAGTGGCCTGCTGGAGGTTATTTTGTAGGGCTCTGGCAGTGCTCTTCCTGTTCCTCCTTGCACAAAGGAGCAGATACCGGTCCTACTGATGGGTTAAGGACCTTCTACTGCCCTGTCTAGTTCTCCTAGGTTAGTTGCCTGTCTCCTGGAATCTCCTCCATGCTCTTGAGACTGTGCTGGGAGACACAGCAAACCTTCTGGCAATGACACGCCTTGATGTGCCATCCTGGAAGAGTTGGACTGCCTGTGCAACCTCTGTAGGGTCCAGGTATCGCCTCTTGCTACCAGTAATGACACTGACTCTAGCCAAATGCAAAACTAGTGAAAAACTATCAGAAAAGAGGAGTAGGGAAAAAAATGTTAGTGGCCTTCCCCTGTAAAACTATTCCTGTTTTGGAGGTCGTCTCATTGTTGCCCATCTAGTTCACTTTTTGGTAATTTCATTAACACCAAAGCAGCTGAAACTGATTAACAACCCGATAGGCTACTTAACTGACCAGATCAATATCCCAGGAGTTTAATTGACTTGATGCTATGCTCTGATTAAAAAGAGTTCATTTTTTAGCAGTGTATTTCTATCCTCATTGGGTCACTTTAAAGTGATTCAATGCAAAACAGGCTCTCTTTAATGGCATCTCCACCAGCTGAGCATACAAGCTTTTCTTTGGCTTTTCCCCCCACTCAGTTCAGCCATCAGGAGTGAATCACCCATACTTTCTGGTATGAAAAACATGTGACTCACTTGCCTTTCTCCCATGTGGTAGTACTGATGCTTGAAATTTGATTATTCAAAGACCAATCAAAGTTAAAAGTAGGTGGGGAGAGAGCCCTTGTGTTGAGCTCCAAATAATGACGTGGAACCTTCACAGGGATTCCTCTCTTTGCTACCAGTGGTTGAACAGAGCAGACTGGTCCTCAGGAGAATGTTGCAGAGTTCACTTAAAATTGACCAAGTAGAGTAAAACTACAAGTTCTCTTTAAAGCCTGCACACCATAGCAGCACCAGTCATTTTTTCTTCACTCTCCTTTTGGCCTGTTCAGCTGCCAGGAACAAGAAAAGAAAGCCATGTCCGAGGTCTGAGTTCTAGTCAATGCTTACATGAGATGGAGGACAGCTCCATGTAACAGCACTAGGCCAATCGCCAAGCACCCATGTTATCACTGGAGTGAAAAGAGAGTAAGTCACATGTTTCTCCATATACTGAAGTCCTTGGAATTTTCTAAAAATCAATTTCTCTGATGTTCATTGACGGACACAGCTCCTGATATTCTTAACCATTGGGTTATACTGCCCCCTACAGGAGTAGGACACTAGGCAAAAAAAGTCTGGCTACGCCCATGGCCACTCCCAGGATGTATACTCCCTCTCTCTGCTTTAGGCACTTAGTTTAGTTACAAGCAGTGTCAGGAGAATTACAACTCCACAGAGGGGTGGGTGCTGTGTCCGTCAATGAACATCAGAGAAATGGATTTTACGGTAGGTCAAAAATCCAATTTTCTGTTTCGTTCATTGACGGACACAGCTCCTAATATTCTTAACCATTGGGATGTCCAAAAGCAGTGTAAAACATGAGGGGTGGGAACAGCGAAAAAGAAATTCCCAAGGCTAAACTATAGCCAACCAGGTAAACAGGAGCTCAATCAAACCAACTGCAGCCCACCTGAAAAAAACAATACACCCTCAAAGAGGATCAGGCCCTCTTAAACAGCAGCCTGCAAAACCTTGCAGCCATAAGAAGCATCCACAGATGCCAACACAGCCACTTTAAAGAATTTTGTGAAAGTGTGCACCGACGACCAGGTGGCCGCCTTGCAAACCTTCATCACTGACACCTGAAGAAGGAAAGCCCAGGAGGCACTAAGCGCCCTAGTAGAGTGTGCCTTGACAGGGAAAGGAGGAACCTGAACCCTGATGGAAAAGGCCTAAATCACCATCTGTCTGATCCATCTAGAAATGGTCGCAGAGGAAGTGGACAACCCTTTATGAGGTCCATCCGTGAGTACAAATAGAGAGTTTGACTTCCTGAAAGACTAAGTAGCTGCCAGGTACATCCCAATTAACCAGACCACATCCAAGGCATGCAAGGCAACTTCCTTCGGATATTTAGGCCTGGGACACAGGGAAGGCAACACAACGTCTTCATTCAAATCAAAAACAGAGACAACCTTTGGAAGGAAAGACGGACAGGGGCGAAAGAACCACCTCATCCATGTGAATCCCCAGGTAAGGTGAACCACAGAATAACGCCACCAGTTCCCACACCCGGTGCGCAGAGGTGATAGCCACCAAAAAGGCCAGCTTCTGGGACAGCATAAGCAGGGGAATCTCCCGAAGATTCTCAAAGAGAAGCTTCTGGAGAACTGAAAGCACCAAATTGAGATCCCAAGGCGACAACAGAGCCCGCACTGGAGGAACCAATGTTGGACACCCTGAAGAGAGGTATGCACCAGGGAGTGTGTGGCCAAAGGTCATTGAAAAATGACCGCCAAAGCCGACACCTGGCTCTTGATGGTACTCAATGGAAAAATCTGTTTAACCCCTCGTTAAAGGAAAGTCAAGATCCAAGCCACCGAGGAGGAGCGAGGATAAATCCCAAGAGACTCACACCACGCAATGTACGTCTTCTACGTACGATTGTAGATCTTCCTAGAAGTAGATTTCCTAGCTTTCACCAGGGTAGGAATCACCTACTCAGATAAACCCCTATCCTTCATCACCTGGCGTTCAACGGCCAAGTTGTCAAAGCCAGCGACTGTAAAGCAAGATAGAAGATTGGTCCTTGGGATAGCAGATCCTCCCTGAGAGAAAGCTTCCAGGAAATGGCAGCGACCAGCCGCAACAGATCGGCGTACCAAGCCCGGCGAGGCCAGTCCAGAGCCACTAAGATAAGCAGAATCCCTTCTGCCTCGATCCTGGCAGAAGCTTGAGAGGAGGGAAGATGCAAATCAGGCGATACTGACTCCACGGGGCCCGCAGTGCATCTGTGGTGTCCACCAGAGGATCCCTTGACTGAGCCACAAACCTCTGCACCTGATGAAACACCTCCGGATGAAGGGACCACTCCCCTTGGTCCAACGCCTGCCGACTGAGGTAATCCACCTGCCAATTTTCCACCCCAGGAAAGTGTACAGTGAAGAGGGCTGGAATGAACCGTTCTGCCCACTTTAGAATGCCGGCTACCTCCAGAGGTGCCAGAACACTTCTTGTGCACCCTTGGTGATTGACATAAGCCACGGCCGTGGCATTGTCCGAAAGATTGCGCACTGCACAAGGCTGAAGAAGATGAGTCCAATGGCCCAGACACAGTCTGATCACTCTGAATTCCAAGACATTTATCGGTATTCTGAACTCTTCCAGCATCCAGATCCCCTGAGCAGAATGCTTGCCAAGGAGGCCTCCCCAGCTGGACCGGCTGGCATCCATGCTGACACACTGTCCAATACAAGGGGAGGAAGGATTTTCCCAGCCAAAGCGACGGAGAACGAAGCAACCATATTAGGGACTTCTTCATTCCCGACTCAGCCTGATTTGATTGTCCAGAGACTGCAAAGTATTGTCCTATTTGATCAGAATCTACCTTCGCAGGGACCTTGTATAGAACTGTGCAAACGGAACCATCTCTGGCTAAGTGCCAGATAACATCGTAGTGACGAAACGCGTCAATAAGTCAATTCCAGTATTTTGGCTCTCGGCCGTGGAACACGGAAGTGCTACGGTAGCGGCGATTGCTGAACGTTGATATTCTTAACTGTAAGTTACTGCGTTTTACTTAATAAACTATATGGAAATACTACACTATGGGGCATTCTATCCTTTCTCCTTGAGCATGACCGGACCCTACTAGGAATCGGACACCAGAGAGGGGGGGGATATCCTGATATGGACAGGACGGTACCCTAAAACGCTTTATCCCCGTTGCAAGGGGTGGGCAGTCTGGTGAGTGCAATACCTATTGGGGACCACGGGTGATAACACAGAGGATACAGATACGGTGTAACACCTGCACTGGGCATGCCCAGAAGCTGTTTAGCAGGGAATGACGGGCCTGCACCGGAACTGACAAGCGGGGCCGGTACAGGCGCATTGATTCCTGGGAGCGATGACGTTCAGCTCCCAGGAGTCAATGCAAAGAGGAAGTGACGGCGCGGGCTGTGGCCGCAGAGGGAGGAAGTGGAAGAAAGGTAAGTATATTTTCTTCAATAACAAGGTAAGTAAACAAAAAAAAAAATCGACACTAACCATTTCTTTTTCAGGTGATTGTCAACAAGCGGATGGCCCAAAGTGGTTTTTGAGGCCAGAACTCCGCTTTAACTATCACAGCAAGTGGCTGCCAGAATGGACTGAATGAAGCACTAATAGGACTATAATTGATTGCATTTGTCACTTTATTGATCGCACCATTTGCACATTTTTGGCTTATGCAAATTTATACCAGAGTTTTGGTCAAACCACCATATCACAGTTCCCCTGGTGGACAGTGACCTAATTAGCACGTTGGGGGACTATTTGTGATTATTTGCAATTTTCAGCACTATTTCCAGCACAAACAGCACTAGCATTTTCAATAAGAACATTGCACAAAGTAATATATATGTGGTATTTTTTGTATTTGCAAATTTAGTTGGTATACATCAATTTATGCACAACAGCACCTTACGGAAAACACTATCACATAAGCAAAATTTATATATTTTCCACATATCTTTATTTATACTATTTCCACATTTTATTATATATTTTCACTTATTAGGTAGCGCCACGAACCAACATCCCACACTAACATTTTAATACCGTATTCCAGATCCCAAGGGGTAAGTTGGAGGCAGCTTACACCTCCATAATTTTTTTAAGTTTTCTAGCAGAATATTTTTTCCGTAACGCTGGTCTTATTCGTTTTCCTTTTCACAGTGGATATAAAAAGTTTACATGCCCCTGTTAAAATGTCAGATTTCTATGATGTAAAAAATGAAACTAAGATAAATAATTTCAGAACTTTTTCCACCTTTAACCACTTCTGGACAGGAAGGTTTTACCCCTTAATGACCAGGCCATTTTTTGCAATACGGCAATGCGTTATTTTAACTGACAACTGCATGGTTGTGCGACGCTGTACCAAAATAAAATTGATGTCCTTTTGTTCTCCCAGAAATAGAGCTTTCTTTTGTTCTTTTGTTGGTATTTGGTCACCTCTGCGTTTTTATTTTTTGCGCTAGAAACAAAAAAAAAAAAAAAAAAAAACAACGATTTTGAAAAAACACCAATATTTTTTACTTTCGGCTATAAAACATATCCAATAAAAAAATCAAATGTCTTCATCAAGTTAGGCCAATATGTATGTATTCTGCTACATATTTTTGGTAAAAAAAATCCCAATAAGCATATATTGATTGGTTTGCACAAAAGTTATTGTGTCTACAAACTAGGGTATAGATTTATGGCATTTTTTTTTTATTTTTTTTACTAGTAATGGCGGCTATCAGCGATTTTTAGCGGGGCTGCGACATTGTGGGTTAAAGTTGACACTTTTGAGGAACCAGTGAAATTACTACAGTAATCAGAGCTAAAAATATGCACTTTTACTGTACTAATGACAGCGCACGCCCCCGCTGGCTATTGCATGAAACTACAAACAGGTACGTAATTTCACGCAATAGAGCCAACTTGCCTCAGTGTATGTACTGCTGGCGGTTGGCATGTGGTTAGTGTGACCTATTAACTGTACAACTCAATTGAGAAACAAACTGAAATCTTTTAAGGGGGGGGGGGTAAAAATAAAAACCTAAAATAATGTGGTTGCATAGGTGTGCACACAGCAATCACATTCAAACTCATGTTAAATAGAAGTTAGTACACACCTGCCATTATTTAAAGTGCCTCTGATTAATCCCATATAAAGTTTAGCTGTTCTAGTAGGTCTTTCCTGACATTTTCTTAGTCACATCCTACAGCAAAAGCCATGGTCCTCAGAAAGCTTCCAAAGCATCAGAAGGATCTCATTGTTAAAAAGATATCAGTCGGGAGAAGGGTACAAAAGAATTTCCAAGGCATTAGATATACCATGGAACACAGTGAAGACACTGTTATCATCAAGTGGAGAAAATATGGCACAACAGACTAATATTACTGAGAACTGGACGTCCCTCCAAAATTGATGAAAAAAAAAAGAAAAGAAAACTGGTCAGGAAGGCTGCCAAGAGGCCTACAGTAACATTAAAGGAGCTGCAGGAATATCTGGAAAGTACTGGCAGTGTATTACATGTGATAACGATCTCCTGTATTCTTCATATGTCTGGGCTATGGGGTAAAGTGGCAAGACAGAAGCCTTTTCTTACAAAGAATAACATCCAAGCCCAAAAAAAAAAAAAACATCTGAAGTCACCCAAAAGCATGTGGGAAAATGTGTTATTGTCTGATGAAACCATGGTTGAACTTTTTGGCCATAATTCCAAAAGATATGTTTGCTGCAAAAACAAGACTGCACGTTACCAAAAGAACACCATACCCACAGTGAAGCATGGTGGTGGCAGCATCATGCTTTGGGGCTGTTTTTCTTCAGCTGGAACAGGGGCCTTGGTCAAGGTAGAGGGAACTATGAACAGTTCCAAATACCGGTCAATGTTGGCACAAAATCTTCAGGCTTCTGCTAGAAAGCTGAACATGAAGAGGAACTTCATCTTTCAGCATGACAACGACTCAGAGCATACATCCAAATCAACAAAAGAATGGCTTCACCAGAAGAAGATCAAAGTTTTGGAATGGCCCAGCCAGAGCCCAGACCTGAATCTGATTAAAAATCTGTGGGGTGATCTGAAGAGTGCTGTGCACGGGAGATGCCTTTGCAATCTGACAGATTTTGAGTGTTTTTGGAGAGAAGAGTGGGCAAATATTGCCAAGTCAAGATTTGCCATGCTGATAGACTCCAAAAAGTCTGAATGCTGTAATAAAATGAAAATGTGCTTCAACAAAGTATTAGTTTAAGGATGTGCACACGTATGCAATCATATTATTTTAGTTTTTTATTTTTACTTCCCTCCACCTAAAAGATTTCAGTTTGTTGTTCAACTGAGTTGTAAAGTTTATAGGTCACATTAAAGGTGGAAAAAGTTCTGAAATTATTTATTTTAAGGGGTGTGTAGACTTTTTTATCCACTGTAATTTAACCCCTTTGAGCTGGGGCCTCCCTACCCTTAAAGGGGTGGCGGGGTTTATGGTTATGTGACTGCTGTCATTGGTTGTTACAGCGGTCACATGATCGGAAAGCTCCCGATGACAAGCAGCAATGGCGAGCTTTCTGTTAGCCGCTGGTAACTGTACAGGGACAAAAATATGCAGGCGCTCCGAGCCAAGGCCCACCCGCCGAGAGGCTGCATATTTGCGTGCACCCAGCACCAATGGGTTATATATTACATCTGTGTGCAAAAGGCTTAGAATAGAATTTAAAATTTCCTCAACACATTCACTAAAGTAGGCTAGCCAAAGACATTATTTAACAGTCTTTATACATTTTTACAATCAGACTGTTAAGCTGTCCATACAGTGCTCCAATTCCATTCCTGCTGAATCAAACAAAATTGAGCTGTGGATGGCTCTGCTGTCACCCTTCCTTCCCTTTGACTTTTATCAAAAAGTAGTTGGATTGAAAATTCTCAGCTGAACAGAACTTGCATCGAATCAGATGTGAAGCAATGGCTGCTGACTACAACAGGGAGCAACTGCCATTCCTCTATTCACAGTGCTTAGCATGATTGGGGGAATTGATGGATTTGAAGCAACTAAAGCCAACATAAGTTGTGTGACCAGCTTTAGGGAGGTCATAGGTGGCTTACATTTTTGCAGGCAATGCAGCATGGATCTCAGCACCAATTAAGATAATTGGATAATAATCCAAAACATTGATTGTTAGGATCCAGCACCTGTGACTCAGAGTCATTGGTTGTGAAGGAGGCGGCACCCACTGGCTTTTTTTAAAATGGGAAGTCATCCATGCTGACAGCAGAATGTACACCAAAGAGCTGAAAAAAATAAATAAATGACGTGAAGTACCTGCCCCCAATCCATCCCAGGCCTTGACAGAAGGCATGACTCGTTGTTAGAAAGCTGGCAGGTGCCGGCTCCAAAAAAAACCCAAAAAAAACAAACTAAACTCCATTACTTGAAATAAACAAGCACATAGTTTACCTTTTCCTACCTTTTTTTTTGCAGCAGGCAAAGGCAAGGTGGTGATCTTTACAATACGATTTTAATAGTATGGTATTTCTGACAACAACCCTATCTTTTTACTTAGAACTAGTGATTTCATGTAAGTTACAGATTCTTTGAAAAGCCTGAGGATTATGATTGCAAAGGGAAAACTAAGGTTAAAGACTATACTTGAAGCCAAACTTGTTTTCGCTTTTACAGTAGATAAAGTTTTAATCCCGTCACTCCTGTGTCCCGTTGGGGAGATTTTCCGTCACCTTCTGTCTGATAAAAGCATCAGGAAGCAAGAGGAAATATTTTTAAAGTGTGGGGGGGGGGAGGTATCCTCTCTTAATTAGTGATCACCAAAAGTGTCTCCATTGGATTTCCCCTCACTTTAGTTGACAATGGTCATCAGAACAAATTGAGAGGGGGTCAACCACCCCGACCAGGACTGGACAGCAATAAAAACCTGGCATGGCTGCTAACAATTCTCTACTATATCTAAAACTAAAAAAAAAAAAAAAAAAAAAAAAAAAAAAAAAAAACTTTAGTTTATAAACAATTCAGGGATAATTGGCCAGAAAATGTTATTTATTTATTTTTTTCAAATATAAACTTTATTGAAGTACGAAGTGGTAAAAACAAAGAAACATAAAACAGTAACTTAGGCAAGGGTAAAAGGTGTCCTCAAAATGTTCGGTGTTACAGAAAAATGATTTTCTCTAGATGCCCAGAGCTGCTCCAGAAATCTGACTTTTATTTCCTGGAAGCTTTAAATTATAAATGACTATCAGTTATTTTAAAATATAACCCAGCATAATATCCAATTTAAAAAACCAAGGAAGGAATTATTTAATACACAAGTAGATATTGTGTGAGAGATAATAAATCATATATACAGTATTCTCATAATCTACAATGGGATTAATGTTCTGCTAACTTTCCCATATCAGAATGACTACACTTAGGGATATATTTATAAAATATGTGCAGAGCTATTCATCCTGTGAATCTGCACATACATTCATTTTGTGTAAATGCTGGCAAAATTTATGTTACTATTTTCTATTTGGGTTGAATGTCCTTTTTTTCAGAAGAATGGTGTGAATCAGAAAAATATGGCATCTGGGCCACTGGATGGAGCTGACCAACAATGTGAACAAATAAACATTTCCAATGATCATCAGCTTCATATAGTGGCAAATTATATTTGTAAATTACCCACTTATTTTCAAATGTTAAAAAGAGAAATTATTATTAGAACTGGAAGAAAAATAATCTGCATTTGAGCAATAATCTATCGGCTTTGAGTCCTGACCTCAATCTAAATCAAACATCTTTAGGATGAATCTGAACACCGATTGGGAGCTAGGTCTTCTCTTCTAACTTCACAAATTCCTACAGACACAATCCAAAATTTTGTACAAATTTTTAGAGAAGAGTGGATGCAGTTATAGCCATAGAGGGGGGCAGCTTCATGTTGATGCCCATGGCTTTGGGATAGGCTATCAAACTAGTAATGTCCAGGTCCAGTGACTTCAAATACATGCCAATATGTGGTATACAGTATAAACTGAATTTTAGGTACTTATGCTAGCTAAACAAATACCAAAAATATTAAAAATATATCTAATAATTTTTTTTTAACCAAATACATAACTAATTTACATGAATGTTATTTTGCCCGGAGTTCATTTTAAGTAGCTTTAAGAACATTACCATGCATTCTAATGCTTTAAAAACTTGGATGGATACATAGCAACGTGCTTATTTTAATTTTAGTGGCAGTAGGTTAGTTCAATAGCTTAATCTCTCCTACTTCTACATAAAATACATTTTTACTTTCATGCATTTTTAATCAAATTAAAGTACTTTTTTTAAAAACACATTTAAATATCTTTTAATGAACACATAATTGAATTAAATGAGTTTAGAATTGACATGAATTTTACATTACATACAATTATGCCAATGCAAAAAACATCCCCAGTGGATTGAAAAGAAAACAGATGTCATTTATACCAATCATTAAAATTCTTTGTTAAGTGAGTTTTCGTGAAATACATGTAGTTGTTAAGATGGGGTCACTGACCTACAAACACACATTGAATAAAGGCAATGTGAGCTAAAGCTGAAGTCCAGGTTTCCGGTCACTTTAAAAATAGTTTGTTTGTGCCAAGATGGCTCAAATGAACAACTTACTAATTTATTTGGCACTTGTGAATACAAAGCTCTCTCTGACTTGCTGAAGTGGAGAGGTGGGTGGATGATGTCACGATTTCCACAACAGCCAATCAGAGGAAGCCTAATATTCATGAATAAACTACAAGGCTTCTTCTATATGGCTGAGAAATACTAAGCCTGACTCTATTTTCTTCTGGCCACAGAGAAGAAGTTGCCTGTACTGCTGCAGAACACAGAGCTGCATACTGTATGTAGCTGATGCTACTACAGTATGATACAACATTGACAGCAGTTGAATAATATAGTAATAGAAAGAGTTCATTTGGACCAACTTGGCCTAAAAACAAACTATTTAAAGTGTCAGGAAACCTGGATTTTGATTTTAAAGCTCTGTTTGGTGGCTAGTAGTGCTAAATCTTCACTACCCCTGCCTAAATTGGTATTGCATGTGGTTTCCCTAAACCCAACCAGTACCGATACTTTGCCCACTCAGAGCAAAACAACATTTACAGCTGTCTCAACTTGCGGTCCAAGGGCTGCATGCAGCCCTTTGTTACTTCATAGACCCCAGTAGACAGTAGTGAGAGCATTGCTTGTGCTGTAATAGCAGTGATCCTTTGCAGTCTAATGCAGTGATTTCCAAACTGCGGCCCTGGGGCTGGATGTGGCTCTTTGCTTGCCTTCTACTGACACCAATGATGGGGTGCTATTCCTCCCATTGAATTCAACAACAGGGCACTATTCCTTCCACTAAAACCAATGATGGGGCATTGTTTACTTCCACTGACGCCTGGGCATTTTCCACTCCCACTGGCCCCCCTAAAGTCTGAAGGACAGTATACTGGACCTTTTTTTAGAGAGTTTAGAACCCCCTGGCCTAATGTAACATGCTACCGGTCTCTAGCTGTCTCCTGTAAACCATATCTGTAGCATTTGCCCAGTTTGTGACCATCTCCAGAGGTATGCTCGTAGGCTCTGACTATCTTCTGTGGCACTACATATACTAAATATTATGTGCAACCATTGGGGATATCAGGACTGCAGGTTAAGAGCCCATTCACACAGGGGTGACACGACTTGCCGGGGCAACCTGTGAAGTCGCGGTGCACAGCGTGCACCGCGACCTCGGCGCGACATGCACGGACCTCATATCATTGAAGTCAATGCAAGTCGCCTCCAGGTCGCTCCAAAGTAGTACAGGACCCTTTTCCTAAATCGGAGCGACTTGTGTCGCTCCTATTAGAACGGGTCCTGTGCTAATCAATGGCAGGCGACCCACCGCGACTTGTCAGGCGACCAAGTCTCCTGACAAGTCGTGCTAGTGTGAATGGGGACTAAGCCTTCTGTATCTAGTTGATTATCACTCCCTGCCTAGCAGCAAATGTTCAGTTTTCATCCAAGAGCAAATAACTGGTGGTTCGGTTATGGGGGAGCATATGACTTATTTCTCTTCCCTTCACGAGACAACACCAATGCTTTGTGATTGGCTCAGCATGATCACATGTTAGCGAGGGGACAATCCTAAGCCCTGTGTAAGCTTCTTTCCTCACTCCCTACGGCAGTAAAAAGCGGTAGGGAAAACTAAAGGGAAAGCAAGTATGTGAAGTAAAGGGATGGGAAGGGCAGCAATAAGGAGATCCTGTTGTTTTGCCCTGAATAGGTAAAGCACAAGTTTAGTTTAACATCACTTTTTTGGCTTACTCTTCAAGACAATAATAAAACATTGCCTGCTAAATGACTGTCACACAGGACTAAAGCTGATCCAGTCCAAAAATACTGCCAGTTTCACACACATACTGTACATAGGGCACCTGGTGGATTATAGCGCTTTGGCTGGGACAGGGTATACACAACTGTTGTACATGTCAAGAATACTGTTCTTCATCAGGTGACAGTCATAATGCAGATAAACTCAGTAATCTAATGAACTGCCTCAGATTCCATTAAGCCTTTCAGTTAGAACATTTTCTCTGGCAAGGAAAACACAATTAATAATTAAAAACAACTTTAAGTGCCACAATCAATACTGGCATTTTTAATGCAGCTAAAACAGTGTATGAAGGAGTGGCTTTTCCCATCAATGCTTCCAAGGTGGAAAAGTGTCAATTGCATTACACAGCTTGTACTTTCCAACTCTTAATCAAAGCAGTACTGTAGCTTTCATTTCAGGAAGGGGATAGCAAGCAATTTCCACTGGATACCCTTCAGCAATTTGAAATAAGATATAAGAATCCCTTTACATGCATTGGTTTAATGGTAAACACAACATGTTTTCCTGTGCAAAAGTGCCCTTTGTTAAGGCAGCCCATGCATTTTGGATGCTATGGCAATATGCAGGCAGTCTCCGAGTTTCAAACATCCGACTCGTACTTAAGAACAGAGGCTGTGCAACGTCATGCTGGTCCCTATGTTCTGCCGAAAACGACAGCTCGCCAAAATCTCCAACTATGTCACTTCCGGTGAATCTCTAGCAGCACTGATTGGAGCTTTTGATGAGTTGACTGTTTTCACAGAACACCACTATGGTATATGATATAATGAGTGGACATTGTTAGTCCCCCCACTAGTACCCAACAATATGGCCGTCTCCAAGGCGGCGACAAATTTTTCCCGCCTTACCCGGTGTTTTGTCAAAACAGCCACGTCAATGTTGGCAAAATTGTACTATTACCTCCAGTTGTTAAACATCCATTCCAGGGAAGCTCCACTGACCAATACCTGTCCCACACAATGACATGATGCCCAAATGAGAAAACTGCCAGAGCGATTCTCCTAAACATTCGCAAATGCATAGCACCTCTGGAAAAAATATCAAATGCCGACATGCAGAGGGACAGCACTTGGGTCCATAGCCATGCACTTGGGCCAGACCAACAAAGCCTGGTAAACTTCCATGGTAGCAATTAAACACTTAGTAGTAAACATGGTAGCATTTAAACATGGCCACACCTGCCATGGAAAAAGATGCCTTAAAGAGGGATTCAAACTTTTTATCTGCAGGGTCCTTAAACACTGGAACATAATCCACTGTGACTCGTAGGGTCTTGTTTAGGTATGGTACCGCAGGGACATCCCACTTTTTGCAGAAATCCTTCTCCATAGGGTATTGCTGCACAACCCTCTTAGGAGGTGCAAGGCCCTTGTCAAGGTGTGCTCAATCCTCATACAGCACTTCTTGAGGGTATAGATAGAAGGACTTGGCTGGTTTTGGAGCCTTCCAGGACCCTAAACTGGTGATTTTTTTGCACCACCTCAGAAAGGACCCTGACAGTAAGTCTGTGAACCTGAGATATGGCAGAGGTCTGGACATCCTCTTGAGAGGATTCATCATATGTGGGAAAACCGCCTCTCCTGACTCTTTTTCTTCTTCCTCTAAACCTAGCAGGGTCGGTAGAAAAAAATGTCACAGGAAAACCTCTGTGGCAAAGGTGACCATGAGCTTTGCACTTCATATGTGTTTGGATGTCAGCCAGCTGCTCCAGAATACTGAATATTGTGGCTGATAATTCCTCCTTAGAGTCAAATGTAGCAGAGAATTGTGCCCCAGAAGGAGTCAGGGAGAACCTTGATACTAAAGATGACTCTAAGAGCCAGGTTGGGGCAATTTACTGGCAACGCCTGTAGAGGGAAGAGCCACCCATTACTCTTGTGCCAAAAGTCTGCCTTGTGCTTAGCAATAGTAATCCTCATGGGTACTCACAATCTTTTTCTGGAGTGTGTCAGAAGGGGAGACCTCCAAGTGTACCACCACCTGGAGGCCCGGTTTTTCAGAAGCACATCAACTGCCTGTGCTGTTTTGTATGGAGGGAGCTCACCAGTCAGTTTCCTATATAGCTGGTGACCTAAAGGAAAAGACCTTAGCCCAGGCAAGTTTTACTCCGCATTGCAGCCCAAGGAAGGTAAATCCCTCAGAGCAGAGAGAGATACCCATAACCTACAGACACTAGCAACAAACCGAGGCATGCTGGGAGTAGGAGAAATTATGCAGGGCTGGGTTTCAGCTTTGCTATTTGCCAACGCCTAATTACCTGGAGATGGAATATTATCCACTGGCATAAAAATACATTCCAGTAATGTATGATGAAGAACATTCTTTTTGCACTTTGCTATGTATCAAGAAATGATCTCCAATTACTGGTATGTGTTTTCCATGTGTGTATTAGAGCTATTAAGTTTCATCCATCCTCAACAGCACAGTAAGCACCAAACTTCCAGTGGAAGTTCATGTGACGGCTTACTGTACATACAGTGAAAGATAGTCACTCTTACTTCGCCTAATCCACTCAAAAAATGTCTTGCAGTGGCGGAACTACCAGGCTTGCAGAAGTCGCACTCATGACTGGGCCTTGAAGATCCACCACTGTGGGGGGGGGGGGGTGTCAATGATCGGGGCAATATGTCTCGGACATAGTTGTACACTGTGGGCGCCACCCGACACCATTGCTAATTGCAGGCATCATGTCAGTCAGGATATTATTCACTCAGACACAAGCACTCACTGCTACTGGCACAGCGCTCCACCCATTCCTCCAAGCAGATCCATGTTGAGTGGAGGAGAAAGTCAGCTGATCAGCTGATGGGCCAGTACAGTGAAGAGGGAGGAGCTCTCCCCTGCGTGAGCCAATGTGAAGACAGAGTCCCCGTGATGGGAGAGCTGCTACTGGAGGACCTGTGAAGCCAGGCTAAGATTGCTGAGCAAGGAGGGGGATTGACTGACACTGAGAACAGGTGAGTGCCAGAGTCACCATCCTATCCCCCTCACCATCCCTCTGCCACTGATCCCATCCCATCAACCCACCATCCCATTTCTCCCACCATCCCTCTGCCACTGATCCCATCCCCCACCACTATCCCTCTGCCACTGATCCCATCCCCCACCATCATTCCCTCTGCCACTAATCCCATCCCTCCACAACCATCCCTCTTCCACTGATCCCATCCCTCCACCACCATCCCTCTGCCACTGATACTTCTGCCATTCATCATATCCCTCCCACCATACCTCTGCCACCAATCTCATCCCTCCACCACCATCCCTCTGCCATTGAACCCATCTCCCCACCACCATCCCTCTGCCAACAATCACAACCCTCCACTACCATCCCTCTGCCACTGATCCCATCCCCCCACCACCATCCCTCTGCCACTGATCCCATCATTCTGCCACTGATCCTATCCCTCCACCACCATCCTTCTGCCACTGTTCCCATCCCTCCACTATTATCCCTCTGTCACTGATCCCATCCAATTGCCACCGATCCCATCCCTCCACCACCATCCCTCTGCCACTGATCCCATCCCTCCACCACCATCCCTCTGCCACTGATCGCATCCCCCCCACCGCTATCCCTCTGCCACTGATCCCTCCCCCCTCCCCGGATCCCCATTAAACCCACCACCACCACTGCCTCTGATCCTTTTTCCCTCACAACCACTACTGCAGGTGTTAAGTACCTCCAGAGTGTCCCTTATATCTTCCAGAGTGCTCCATTACATCCTCCAAAATGCCCGCAAGTAATAGTAAGGTCAGTGGCAGAACTACCAGGGTCTTAAAGGTCGCACTTGCGACTAGGCCCTGTTGTTTCACCACCATGTGGGGGGCCTCAAGATGACAGGAGGGGCCCGCTGCAAAATATGAAGAAGGGCCCCGGGATGGGGTCGGGGGGGAGGGTGGCCTTTATGGTTTCTTGCACCAGGGCCCTTAAGTTTGCAGTTACGCCTCTGATGTCTTGTATTCTTTTCACAGGATGCAAACGTATCTGAGACTGGAAAGGGACAGCATGAGGGTTTGCAATCTACAGGATCTGTGCATGCACCATGGAATGTCATCAGGGGGCCGGCTGCAAGACCATGGAAGAGACATCTTTTTCCTGATGATGTAAACAAGAAATATAGTTGTGCGGGACTCAGCATGCGGAGGCAGATTACAGCAGGAAAAAACTGGATTCGCCGGATGTCCAGGTATGTTTGTAGATGATAACCCAAGGAACAAGCAGCAATCCATAATGAATGCTACTGCAAGACTCATCCACCTTACCAACCGTTCAGTGTCCTCCACCCCTCTTTGCCAATCCCTTCACTGGCTTTCACTCACCCAACGAATAAAATTCAAGTGCTAACAATAGTTTACAATGCCATCCACAACTCTGCCCCCAGCTACATCACTAACCTGATCTCAAAATATCAACCAAGCCGCTCTCTTTGGTCCTCCCAAGACCTCCTGCTCTCTAGCTCCCTTGCCACCTCTTCCCATGCTCGCCTCCAGGATTTCTCCAGAGCTTCTCCCATTCTTTGGAACTCTCTACCCCAATCTGCCCGAATGTCCCCTAATCTATCCATCTTTAGACAATCCCTGAAAACCCTTCTCTTTAAAGAAGTCTATCTGGCTAATAACTAATACACTGTTTCACTTTCTCCATCAGCTCATCCCCCACAGCAATTACCTTTTGTATCAATTAACCCTCCTTTTAGATTTTAAGCTCTAATGAGCAGGCCCCATTGTAACTGTAATGTCTGCCTTCATTGGATTATAAAAAAATAAAAAATAACGGGAGGGGTTCTCTTTAAAGAAGAACTCCAGGTTTTCCTCCCCAAAACAACAGATGCATTGTGCATGTAAATGAACCACAACCCCACTGTCACTCTATCTGTATCTTACCTTATTTAGCTGTAAAAAGCAAGTCTGCATGTCCGTGATGTCACTCCTTCTCCTGACTGAATTTCAAAGTTCTCTGACTTCCTGTTACCTTCTTTTACCAGTCCTGATACTACATGTCCCATCATGCTTTGAGCCTCTGTAGTTTCAGGGCAGGCTATGGGAGTCACTTGTAGCAGTTCTGGGAGTTGGTGTGGGTGGGTCCGAATGTAGATCACTCTTCAGTCTGCAAAGCAGGTGTAAATGTGTCATTCCTATCTTGCAGCATGCCAAAGAATAATGGCTTACTGCAAGACTACAGAGGAAGGGCTATGGGAGGTTATTAAGGGGTTTCCTTCATATGTAAATTAATCACTTCACAGAGAACAGGACTCTGGGAGGGCAGCTTCTGAGGGTTGGGACTCTCCCTATTTACACTGGTCGGCATATATAACTGGGCAGGGTGGAATTCTAATTGTGATTCATTCAATTCTGTCCAGCAGCAGCACCACAGCTAGCTATCAGAACAGGCTGTGTATGAAGGACAGGGCCGCTGATAGGGGGGGACCACCAGCCCTCTTGTAGGGGGCCCGAGCACACAGGGGGGCCCACAAAGAGAGGGAGATTAGTGATGGACAACAATTACAGAAATCTTCCTCCAGCACCTGATTCTGATCTGTCGCTCTCCCTGCTATCAGCTTTTATCTGTTGAGAAAGAGACAGTCGTCCCTCACTAATCCCCCTCCATTGTGTGCCCCCCCCTCCCAGCACTTATCTCTGCTCAGGAGTTTATTTGTAAATTGTAACTTTGTTTCTCTCTCTCTGTCTCTTTGATCACTGAGCTCCAACTGCCCAGCCTGTATATTTTTCTCATCTCATCTTCTTTTTTATTTAACATAGTTTTTTTTTTTAGATTTAGCAGGAATTATGCGAGTTATGTTATATTTGTGTCTGATAATAGTGATTTTGTTGTAATTTTAGCTAAATACATCTTTAATATTTTCTTGAGGGGGCCCTGCCAAATAGCCTGTACAGGGCCCCATGATTTCTAACAGCAGCTCTGATGAAGGAGTTTCCTTTTGAATATTGCTGTGATCTGTGAGGAGGCACTTGAGAGGTTTGGACTCTTCCTATAGGTGTAAGTGGGCGGGACTGAATGCTAATTAGGATGTATTCCATCCCATCCTCCATCAGAGCTATGAATGAAGTTACATAATTTACAGACTCTGAAAGACTACAGAGGAGTGAATTCTAGGTTAGAGATGCAGAAGGAAGTGGCTGGAAGGCCCTGATTCTACATCCAAACTATACAGAATTTCACATGTACAAAGCCTCAACTAAATCCAGAATATCAGGAGATCTCCAGATATCAGAGCAACATGGTACAGAGGTATGATCTATGCTGGGACTGATCATTCCATTTACTTCCAGTGAAAAGAACGTTGGGAGTTCATCTTTAAAGTCACTTAAAGAAGAAATAAAATAAAAAAGGACATTCTGTAAAAGTATAAAACATTTCCACTGCTGATGACTCCAATCTTTGTTATCTTGCTGAGCTATAAGTTCTAGTAGAATTTAAACATCTGACTGATTGTTTACTGTGTTTCCAGACTTCCTGAAGACGCGAATATCACGAAATGCTTTGTGGTCTGATTTACCTCTGATACTTCCTGTTAACCAGTGATGTCACTTCCGGTTTCCGGTTTAATGCACGCCATTCCTGCCGGCTCTTACAAATGTAGTGCTCGGCTCCAGGTGACCAAAACTAGCGGGGATATTGGTGAAGGATTGGTATTCCGTATTCTAGAGGTAGCTTTTACAAGTGCCAGGCAGGCACTTTTAAATGTAAGCATATTCACATTGTTTTACTCCGTTTTTGGGCTCAATAAAAACGGTATTACACTATATATGCCTTTTTTGTGTCCATATATTGTTCATAATTTTGGAGCGTGGAAAGATACCAGGGAGATTCGATATTGAACATCGGTTTGCATCATATATTGTATTATTTTGGGTCCATATCTTGCTGATATCCTTGGAGTGTAGGAGACATCCATGGGTGAAGTACTACCAGCCATTGGTTTCTATTACGCGTTATAGGTACTTGAGGCCTGAAGGGATCTGGTGAGAATGAGCATATATCATTTATTGTTACCCACTGGGTGAAAACAGTTCCACTATTCTCTTCTATGGTGTGGGGAGTTCAATAGCCATCACTCTCACTTCAATATTTGATATTACCTTGGATACTGAAAGATTGGACTATCTCATATATGCAATCAGCACTTGAATTTTGGTATGCACTGTATCTACTTATTTGTTCCATTTATCTACTTTATGAGATTTATTTATGTATACTAATTTATCTATCAACTATATGATATGGATTGAGCTATTCACGTATTAGAGGCACTTATTTGATGATATTCAATGAGTTATTTATGTATTTATATATTTTTTATTTATTTATTGAAGAGAGGCACCTTACTGACTCACGTCTATTTATCTTTGTGGTCTATGCCACAGGATAAATTATAAATCAGCACATTCATATACTTAAGTCATTATTTAAACAGTGCCTTCTTAATGTTTATTAAGAAAATCTCATGTGTAAATGGGGAGCAGAAGTGTTAAATTTGGTGTTCTCACTCTCACTCTCTCATACTGGTCACTGGAAGTTCAACATGGCACCTCATGGCAAAGAACTCTCTGAGGATCTGAAAAAAAAAATTTGTTGCTCTACATGAAGATGGCCTAGGCTTTAAGAAGATTGCCAAGACCCTGAAACTGAGCTGCCGCATGGTGGCCAAGACCATACAGCAGTTTAACAGGACAGGTTCCACTCAGAACAGGCCTTGCCATGGTTGACCAAAGAAAATGAGTGAGGGTGCTCAGCATCATATCCAGAGATTGTTTTTGGGAAATAGACGAATGAGTGCTGCCAACATTTCTGCAGAGGTTGAAGGGGTGGGAGGCCAGCCTGTCAGTGCTCAGACCATACGCCGCACACTGCAGGAAATTGGTCTGCATGGCTGTTGTCCCAGAAGGAAGCCTCTTCTAAAGATGATGCACAAGAATGCTCGCAAACAGTTTACTGAAGGCAAGCAGACTAAAAACATGGATTACTGGAACCATATCCTGTGGTCTGATGAGACCAAGATAAACTTGTGTGGCTCAGATGGTGTCAAGCGTGTGTGGCGGCAACCAGGTGAGGAGTACAAAGACAAGTGTGTCTATACAGTCAAGCATGGTGGAGAGAGTGTCATGATCTGGGGCTGCATGAGTGCTGCCGGCTCTGGAGAGCTACAGTTTATTGAGGGAACCATGAATGCCAGCA
Organism: Pelophylax lessonae; assembly: GCF_965119305.1. Classification (NCBI taxonomy): domain Eukaryota; kingdom Metazoa; phylum Chordata; class Amphibia; order Anura; family Ranidae; genus Pelophylax; species Pelophylax lessonae. Next base: position 119,821,493 of record NC_138768.1, read on the forward strand.
TGTACTCACATAATGAAGCGGAGCATGATTCCCTCCCTTTGGAGACTGGGCTGCAGGGCAGTATTCCAACATGATAATGACCCCAAACACACCTCCATGACGACCACTGCCTTGTTAAAGAAGCTGAGGGGAAAGGAGATGGACCGACCAAGCATTTCTCCAGACCTAAGCCCTATTGAGCATCTGTGGGACATCATCAAATGGAAGGTGGAGGAGCACAAGGTCTCTAACATCCACCAGCTCGGTCATGTCATGAAGAAGTGGAAGAGGACTCCAGTGGCAACCTGTAAAGCTCTGGTGAACTCCATACCCAAGAGGGTTAAGGCAGTGCTGGAAAATAATGGTGGCCAGACAAAATATTGAAACTTTGGGCCCAATTTGGACATTTTCACTTAGGGGTGTAGCCACTTTTGTTGCCAGCGGTTTAGACATTAATGGCTGTGTGTTGAGTTATTTTGAGGGGACGGCAAATTTACACTGTTATACAAGCTGTACACTCACTACTTTACATTTTAGCGGGGTGTCATTTCTTCAGTGTTGTCACATGAAAAGATATAATAAAATATTTACAAAAATGTGAGGGGTGTACTCACTTTTGTGAGATACTGTATATATTTTATTTTTTTATTATTTATTTTTTTACCCTAGACCCTAGAGAATAAAATGGTGATTGTTGCAATATATTATGTCACACTGTATTTGCGCAGAGTTCTTTCAAACAAAATTTTTCGGGTAAAAATACACTTCAATTAACCACTTACCGGTACGTCACTAGCCTGGGAGCGAATAGCGGGCGAGTGCGTGCCGCCGGAGGCGCACTCCCGCCCCCGCTCGTACCCGACGAAGCCGGCGCGTGTGACCGGCAGACTCGATGTCCGCCGGTCACTCACGATTGTCGGTGCAGAGAGGGAGAAAGGCAGGCGGCTAGTGTAAACAAAGCCTCCTGTCATTCTCCCCTGTGTAAAAGCACTGATCACTCAGTTCTGCTATGTAGGACCGTTGATCTGTGCTATTACACCACTAGCCACATCCAATGACAGTAAGAAACACGCCCCTAGGGACACACTTAACCCCTCCCTCTCCAATAAAGTTAACCCCTTCCCTCCCAGTGTCATTTTTACAGTAACAGTGCATATGTATAGCACTGATTACTGTAGTAATGTCACTGGTAACCCCAAAAGTGTCAAAAATGTCAGTCAAGGGTCCGATCTGTCCGCCGCAATGTCGCAGTACCACAAAAAAAATCGCAGATCGCCGCCATTACGCGTTAAAAAAAAAAAACAACAAAAATGACAAAAATCTTTCCCTTAGTAAATGCAATAACTTTTGCGCAAACCAATCAAAATACGCTTATTGTGATTTTTTTTTTACCAAACAAATTGGCCAAAAATTAAAAAAAAATTAGATTTTTACATTTTTTTGGGGGGAATTTCATATAAAAAAATGTGAAAAATATTGTTATTTTTGCAAAATTGTCGCTCTTTTTGTGTTTATAGCGCATGCTCAAAAAATCGCACAGGAGATCAAATACCACCAAAAGAAAGCTCTGTTTGTGGGGAAAAAAAGGATGTCAAATTCGTTTGGGTACAGCGTCGTGCGACCGCGCAATTGTCCGTTAAAATCACGCAGTGCCGAATCGAAAAATACCCCCCGGTCAGGAAGGGGGTAAAATCTTCTGGGGCTTAAGAAGTTAATAATAATAAAAAAAAAAAACTAAACTGTAAAGTCAGCCCAATTTTTTGTATAATTTGAAAGTTGATGTTACACCATGAATCGTGAGGGAATTGTGATCTTTATTTTAAGCAAAAAAATTGTGATTCTCATTTTATCCAGAATCGTGCAGCTCTATAACATGGTGATCATATGGGTTTGTTAAAAAACAAACCTTCCACCTGCATTTAGAATGCTTTACACAGAAAAAAAAGTGACAGCTTAAGCTGGCAGCTGTTAAAGGGCAATACAGTGTCAAAAAATAATTTTACTTTTTTTAAAAAATATATATTTTTTCTTCTTTTAACCTTTATATGTCCTAAAAAATATGTAGGGAGGAAAATTAGTTACAGGGTTACTGTCAAGTAAATTAATGCACAATGATGGTACTACATTTTATCTGGGTCTCAGCACATCAAGAGAATCAGACACAACTGAATGGATAAAATCATCATTACATTAATGTCTTCTAACCACAAAGAGGTTAATATATAAGATATTCTATGTATAGTTAAGCTAAAAAATAGAAAAGACTGACATGTATGTAACTAGGTACTATGTACTGCGTGCATCTAAAAGGGGATTTCAGCTGTGCTAGTGGGGTAAGGATGGTTACAGAGTATGTAGCATGAAGTCTGCTGCCCTCTGCTGTTAATAAATAAATATGCCATGATGAAATCTGGATAAACTTATTTAAATGAAACTGTCAGCATTAATCCACAAATCAGCAGGACTGGTTTCCTAAACCTCCAGAGTACACTATTTATTAGCACACTCAAATGTTATTTTTCATTTTCAAATTAGAACAATATTATAGGGGAGTTTTAATATAATAACTGCTTTGTAATGCAATTATTCTGAAAATGTACTCAGTTAACCATGTGGGCTTATTTAATATGATTACATACAGACTGTTACCTACAAAAAGCAATAAGATTTCTTCAGTCTAAAGTGATCAGGCTAATTAAATGTGATTTTGCATGTATGCGGTGGGCTAGTACAGTGTGGAGATCACACTGATAAATGATAATAGTGTTGCAGAAACGTCAAGGAATCCATTATTTTAGTTATATGAAACTTTCTTGCAACACACGTGCATAAAGCTGAAGTGAGAAAAAATATTAAAAGTTTATTTAAAACCCCAAAAAATTTACACGCAAAACTTTTTTTCTGGACGCAACAGTTTCACTTTAAAGCCTAGATTGCTTTTTTTTTTTTTTAATCAGCATAAGGGACAGTACTTACATTCACCCTAGGTTCACACTTCCACGTTTTGTGCAGGCTGCGTTTGCGTGGGCATGGCAGCTCATTCAAACGAATAGGCTGTTGTGCCAGCGTTTTTGCAAAAAAAAGGTGCATGCACCTTTTCAAAAACGCGGCTGCAGGGAGATCACATGGTCTTTTTGAACATGTGATTTCCCTGCGGTTCCAGCACCTGCAAATGTGCTGAGGCATGGGGGTGCCATTCAGAAAAAATGGCAGCCCTGTGCGTCTCCTAAGAGCAGCGCGATTTGGCTGTGGGTGGTTGCGGGTGCGGAAACAGATGCAATTACTGCACCCGCAGCCACACGCAGAGGTGTAAGCCAAGCTCTAAGGAGAAGTGTTCCATGTGCTGGTGGCTGCTCTCTTAGGCTTGCTTCACACCTCTGTATGTGGTTGCAGGTGCAGGAATCGCATCTGTTCCCACACCTGCAACCAAATGGCACTGCTCTTAGGAGACACGCGGGGCTTCTACTCATTCTGAATGGAACCATCACGCATCTCAGCACGCTGCGCATTTGCGGGAACCGCAGAACTGTCAGAACTACCATGCAGTTTTCCTGTGGCTGTGTTTTTGAAAAGGTGCATGCACCTTTTTTTTTTGTGGAAACGCGGGCACAGCAGCCCATTCATTTGAATGACCTGCCATGGCCGCACAAAATGCAGATGTGTGAACTTAGGCTTAGTCAGAACTGTCAGTCTTCTGCCCCCATGGTTACGACTAAGCGGACGTTTATCCGTGAAACGCGTCAACTACTATGCGTTCATCTCTTGTCTCTGACTGTATTATGGATACAGTTTGAATTGATTTTATCTTTTGGATACGAATAAAACAGATTTTATATTTTTCACCTTCAAGTTGGAGTGCGGCTATTTCTCTCTATACATTACTTCTGCCCCCATAGCCTTGCAGTGGTAATCTGCTTTTGCTGCAGCGGTTAATACAGCTGCAGGACCCATTACATGCCCATCCTTTCTGGCCCATCCTCCATTCATAGAAGCTCGACTATAGCTTCCAGCAAAAAAAAAAATGGATGACAGGCAAATGAATGAAAGGTCCATCTTCTCCATTCACAGATGGCTTCTATGAATGGAGCAGGGTGGCTTAAATGACTTGCATGGTCGGCACTCTTGATGAGTGTCTATGACCGATCCAGTGGCTGTATTAACTCCCACAGATTAAAATGGACTCAAACAACCCTATAATTTAGATTTAAGAGCATATAATGTAGTTAGGTACAATGTATGTGCAATCTCAGATGAAGGCTGCTTATCTGGACACTGATATTGTATTAAAAAGAGTATATACCATAAACACTATCCAGATTCCCATTGCTTAGGAGGTGCTGTGTTTTATCCACGAATGGCTGCAAACACATAATACTGTGGTATGAGAATAATGTACAGCACGTATACATGGCCAAGGAAGGTGTCCTTGCTCAGGGGAAGGTTAGACTGCTTTGACACTGTTTACAGACTTCTCTACTGACCAGCCGACCCAGAATATAAATTATAACTCTGTACAGTAAATCACTGTCCACAAAACAGTCAGACAGCAGCCAGAGTCAGCTCATGTCATCAATCAGCCGTCTTCTGCCCGGGAGAAGTGCTCAGTGTATGGTTTATCTATATCTAAAAAGAGCCAAACCAGTCAAAGTGTTTGTTACATCATCAAAAACTGCAAGAAAAACGCAATATTATCTGATTTATTCTTGTTTCACGACTTGAAAAGGTTCGATAAACAAATGGCGTATTTCTATGGTGCTGAAATGGCCCATTGTCACTTCATGTTGCCTTGGACGTCTTTCCGACTTTCATAAAAATTTTAAAATATTTATTATCTCCTGTAAACCATGGTTTTCTACAAGAGCAGAATCTGTAATAGTGTTGTATAGTATTGGCCAATGGGCAAATATATAGTCTGGGCATAGATGAACATAGTGGTCTCTTAAAGAAGTTTAGGTTCACTACAACCAACTGGCCTATGGCTTGAGAATTACTCATTTAAGCCTCGTACACACGCACCGAATGTTGGCCGTGAATTTTCGGCCGCCGCCTGATCGGCCGATTATCGGCTTGTTAGTATGATGATTCCGACAACCAACTGCAACTTTTCGGCCGAACAAAATCTGGTGTGCATGCTATAAAATTTTTGTTGGCCGACAACAGAACGGCCGATTGTTCCTCAGTCAGTACAGTTTTCGGCCGACAAAAATCAAATGAGCAAGACTGGGCATGATCAGAGAAGAAAAAACACACAGAAAGTAAACCAGCACATGACATCACTTCTGAAGTTGGTTGTGGTTGGCCGACAAAATTCATGTGCAGTCTAGAGAACATTTCAACCAACACAACAACACTGGACAAAAGACGGCCGATCGGTCGACCAACAATCGAGGCTTTAGACTACAGAAGCCAACAGACAATAGTAGGGAACCAGGTAAACAGATTTTATGCTGGCAATCCACAAGTTTACAGGGTGCAACAGGCTGGATCTCTAGGAAAGAAACCAATTCACCGAAAAACTCCAGGATATTAGAATTATAAAATAAAATATATATAAAAAATAATGTCAGAACGTCACTTCATTCACAAGAAATCTTTATGTGCAGTCCGCAGGGAGAATGTCACTTCCAGAAATATTGATCTTCTGCGTCCCCTGCAGATCATACTGGTTCCTCCTGCTGACTACTCATTATAGCATACAGTAGTGATATGAAGATCAGCAGGAGGAACGGCTGAGTGCTGCAGGGGACATAGGAGATTGACACTCCTAGAAGGGAAGGTTTTCTTGCGAACTATACATGAATATTTTTCGCAAATAGACTGGCATTCTGGCAGCAGGAAAGGTACTGTAAGTATTTTCTTTTACAACTACACTATATTACCAAAAGTATTGGGACGTCTGCCTTTACACGCACATGAACTTTAATGGCATCCCAGTCTTTAGTCCGTGGGGTTCAAAATTGAGTTGGCCCCCTCTTTGCAGCTATAACAGCTTCAACTCTTCTGGGAAGGCTCTCCAGATGTTTTAGGAGTGTGTCTATGGGAATGTTTGACCATTCTTCCAGAAGCACATTTGTGAGTTCAGGCACTGATGTTGGAGGAGATTGTCTGGCTCGCAGTCTACGCTCTAATTCATCCCAAAGGTGTTCTAGCGTGTTCTAGCGGGTTGAGGTAAGGACTCTGCAGGTCAGTCAAGTTCTTCCACCACAAACTCGCTCATCCATGTCTTTGTGGACCTTGCTTTGTGCACTGGTCCAAATCATTTTGCAGAGGGGGGGTTATGTTGTGGGGTTGGTTTTTAGGGGTTGGGCTTGGCCCCTTGGTTCCAGTGAAGGGAACTTTTAAAGAGGAAGTAAACCCTCCTCTGCAACTTTTACCTATAGGAAAGCCTATGATAAGGCTTACCTATAGGTACTGTAATTATCTCCTAAACATGTACCGTTTAGGAGATATTTACCTTAAATGCAGCCAGTGACCTCACTGGCGCATGCGCTCTGAAGGAACGGCCGCTGGCGCCGTTCCTTCAGAGCCCCGTGCCGTGACCGTCGGCTCCCGCGCGCATGCGCGGGAGTGACATAATCGTGGGTCCGGCTAATCAGATGGCCGGATGCCACAATCCCGGAAGACGGGCGACTGAAAATGTCGCCCGTCATACAGGTAAGCGGGCGGCACGGCGGGGGCTCGTTCGAAGGTAAGGATTTCATGCATACTAGCTCATTATGTGTTCCTCTTTCAGGTTGGAAAAAAATAAATAAAAATTTTAATGAGTTTACAACCTCTTTAAGGCATCAGCATACCAACACATGTTGGACAATTTCATGCTCCCAACTTTCTGTTCCAACATGACTGCGCAACTGATGAAGAAACAAATAACACAGCGCAAAACCGTGATAAACAGTGTTTATCAAACAAAATATTCCCCAAAAAACTGATAGAATTCAAACCAAAATATTAACAAGCATGTGTCCAGTGAAATTTTTTTTGTGCAAAAATATAACAAAATTAAATGTCCAAAATAAGCATGTGTCCAGTGAAGGACTGTATTCCGTGCCCAGTGCTCTGTTCTAAATAAATGGTGTCAATCCATGCTTCCTCATGCAATCTATTGTTATCCACACCCAACCTGTGAATGCCCTTACCAGATGCCATGGACCCCTTAGCAGTTATGCATGTGGGTCAGTAAAACTTAAAACTGGTAAGTGTTTGGAACTTCTTAAGATTCCTCTTTGATGGTCACACAGGACAAGAGAGATACTGGAATTTTATACTGGTCCCCCAATGGTCATCACTCAGGGCAAAAGAAAACAGAGAAACTCCATATACGTTCAGCAGTTTAATAAGTAAAAGCAGGATAACACTTACAGTGCATCAGGCATACATATTTGCATATCCTATAAATGATAGACTTCAGGCGAATACTGAATAATCCAAATATCCGAATCGTGAGAGAACACTGCAGTGTGCACCTTTCTGCTTGCGTTCCACTCGGACCGGAAGTGATGTTACTGGCTACTGTCAGCTGGAAATTGCGTTGATGCGTTTCGTCCCTCCCAGTGGGCATTATCACAGACGTCAGCATACCAAGACATTTTGGACAATTTCATGCTCCCAGCTTTGCGGGAACAGTTTGGGGATGGCCCCTTCCTGTTCCAACATGACTGCACACCAGTGCACAAAGCAAGGTCCATAAAGACATGGGTGAGCGAGTCCAGGCCTTCACAGAGTCCTGACCTCAACCCGATAGAACATCTTTGGGATAAAATAGAGTGCAGACTGGGAGCCAGGCCTTCTCATCCCCATCAATCCCTGGCCTCTCAAATGCGCTTCTGAAAGAATGGTCAAACATTCCCATAGACACACTCCTAAACCTTGTGGACAGTCTTCCCAAAAGAGTTAAATATGTTATAGCTGCAAAGGGTGGGCCAACTCAATATTGAACCTTACGGACTAAGACTGGGATGCCATTAAAGTTCATGTGCGTGTAAAGGCAGGTGTCCCAATACTTTTGACAATATAGTGTATGTCTGTTCGAATTTTTTTTTATTTAATGACAGTGTCACTTTAAAACTGGTAAAGGACTCTAAAAAAGAAGTGGCAACACACCTGCTCTTCATGAGGCAGTAAGTTAAATATAACCTTCACTACCCACACATCATATAAAGTCAAAATGCCAATGACTGTTTGACATTTTTAAATAGTTTAGAAGGCAGGAGAGTGGGACAAATCCCTTACTGCTGCAGGACGGCCAATATGACACAATAGATGGGTGATATCTTGCACAACCAGGGTGTAGTAGAGTTTAGTGAGAAGAAATATTCCTCCTCTCTAGCAAGACTGTAGCAAAACAATTTTTGACATTTGGTAAATTTAGATCTTCATTTATCTGGTATAATATATTATTCTTAATCAAATTTTTATTTTAGTCTATGCCAATAGGTTTTTTTTAACCACTTCCCTACCGTCGTATAGTAAAATGATGGCGGCAGGGTGGCTTTAAGGATCCGGGCGGATGTCATATGACGGCGCCCGGATCTCCCCGCTACTGCGCGCCCCCGGGGGCGCGCAGCGCGGCGATCGGGGATGAGGCTCGTCCCCCGGACATAGCCCATCCCCGATCAAGGTAAACAGCCAATAAAATTTGGCTGTTTACCACGTGATCGGCTGTGTCAATCACCTGTCACTAGCCCATCAATGTACCTGTCACTAGCCCGTCAAACTACCCGAGTACCTGTCACCAGCCCATCAGAGTACCCGAGTACCTGTCACCAGCCCATCAGGTACTCTGATGGCAGGTACTCGGGTACTCTGATGGGCTGGTGACAGGTATTCGGGTACTCTGATGACGGGTACTCGGGTACTCTGATGACAGGTACTCGGGTACTCTGATGACGGGTACTCGGGTACTCTGATGACGGGTACTCTGATGACAGGTACGCGGGTACTCTGATGACGGGTACTCGGGTACACTGATGACAGGCATCATCGGAGTACCCGAATACCCGTCATCAAAGTACCCGTCACCTACCCATCAGAGTACCCGAGTACCTGTCACCTACCAATCAGAGTACCCGAGTACCTGTCACCTACCCATCAGAGTAAACAAGTACCTTCCACCTGCTCATCAGAGTACCTGACGCCTGAAGTACCCGAGTACTTGCCGCCTGCTCATCAGTACCCATCACTACTCATCAGTACCTATCACCTATCAGTATCAGTATTGATCATCAGTACCCATCAGTACCTATCACCATTTATGTGTGTGATTTATGTCCCTAGCCACTTGCCAACCAGCCAATGTATACATACGTCCTCCATTTAGACCTAAATACCGGTGTTATGGCAGCAGATAGCTGCCATAACCCTGGTATTTTTTTAAACGGTGGACGGTTGGCTTTCCGATAAGGGTGGTCCCAGCAGCGGATTCCCACGGGATCACCCTTCCGGGATGGCGGAAGTGGGCCCCCCCCCTCCCGCCGCATTCTGGTCCTTTTCTCCGCTTACCGGACCCGCCGGCAGCGGGGAAAACTATCCGGTCCCAAATCCTCACAGACAGGATGTCGAGTGAGGGCAGGCTTGCCCTCACTCGACTCTATGGTCTTGTAGTACGGGAGCTATGGCAAACGTCGTTGCCTAGCAACCGGTTTAAAGGTCCCTTTTTTTTTTTTTTCATTTTATTTTATTTTGTTTTTTTTTTTGTTTTTGTTTTTTTTTTTCTATCTTTTAGTGTACTTGTGAGATCTAAGGACTTTTTGACCCCAGATCTCACAAAAAAGAGGTTCTGTCGTGCCTATTTCTATTACAAGGAATGTTTACATATAATTTGGGTTAATTTTACCAGAGATATGTAGCAGTATAAATTTTGGCCCAAATGTATGAAGACAAATTAATTTTTTTGCAAAATTTTATAACAGAAACTAAAAAAAAGTGTTTTTTTTTTTCAAAATTTTTGCTCTTTTTTTTGCTTATATCACGAAAAAAAAAAAAAACAAAAAAACCCAGTTGTGATCAAATACCACCAAAAGAAAGCTCTATTTGTGTGAAAAAAATGATAAAAATTTTGTTTGGTTACAGTGTAGCATGACTGAGCAATTGTCATTCAAAATGTGAGAGTGCTGAAAGCTGAAAATTGGTGTGGGCAGGAAGGGGGTCTAACTGCTCTGTATGGAAGTGGTTAATCTACTTTTAGCCCCTCGCAAACCTCTGAAAATGGTAATGCAGACCATAGTGTAAAATGGATACATAACCCATGTATATGGGTACACACAAAAAAAAACCATGAAGATCAACTCCAGGAATCAGAAAAAAAATCTACCCTTTTAGTAGGGTTTTGCCACACTGCTAGGGACAAATGCTTGTAATGTCTAGGGGGTACAAGAACAGGCATTCCAACCTACTGTATACCCTACTCTGGAGGTGCCCTCTTCTTCCATTACCTCTGTATTGTACTTCATGGTGGCAAGCGTGCAAGCATGACCAGGAGCTCCTTAGAGAGCAGGCTGTGGGAGAAAGGTTGCACGAACGGGGGGCACCTGCTAGAGTTTGAAATAAGATAATAAGGTAAGTATTTACTCCTTATTCTGGCACTCTAGACATAATGAGCATTTAACCCTTGTAGTGCAGCAGGAAGCCTACTGCAAGGGTGGATTTTTTTCTAGGGATCCAGCATGCTTCACGGCCTACAGTGCTCTGTGTTAGTTAGTGGCTGTCTTAAGGCGAGAGAATACCTTGTGTCTCTACTTTACCCACTGTGGTTTTCATTGGCCAGTTGGCTTTACTGTGCTCTATTGGGGTAGCCACTATATTTGCGCTTTATACTGTTCAGGGCTGAGGTGGGGTTCTGTTCTTTGAGGAAGGCCTGGATGGTAGATTTAGGGGGCGGCAGCTATTGGCGGGGCAGGAGGGTTGGGGGTGTGGGTGTGAGTGGGTTCCCAGGAGGGTCATGTTGGGTCAAGAGAGGCACCAGTTCTTCTTTATGATTTATATTTTTTTGCTATGACTTTTAACTGTTTTCAATATATGATATTTTGGACAGAAACAAGTGTGGTGTTCATGCCCTTTTCTTTGTCTAATTGGTTTTGGGGACACCTATCTACCTAAGCACAGACACTTCTGTTTACTAGTGGAATTCCTAAGATCCACCATCACTTTTTGCATGTAAATTTGTTTCTATTTCCTAGAGTTGAGCCTTAAGCCCAGCTCCAGCCAAATGTTCTTTTTTTCCCATGGAAAGTGGGAGGATTACAGCCTCGGTCAGGTTTTGGAGTGCGATCTGCGACCCCATTTCTTGTGAGGTCACAGGGACAGAAAGTGAATGGAATTTTTCCTACAGGGACAGAAAAAGCAATAAAATACTCAGATACAGTAAGTTTTAACAACAAACACAATTTGGTGTGCATTGAATGGGCTTACCTGCCTATGTTCATGCATCCATTTCTCTCTCTTCCTTTGTTTTCGCCTTAAATTTTTAAGCTTGTTAATTTCTCTTTTGGTTAACCTTTGGTTTGTCCCCGCTAAGCTGGTGGGTGCAGAGTGCAAGACCTGAGCTGAGGTAGAGTCTGCTGTTGACGGGAAAACATCTCTAGCAGTTAATCTTGGTGGTACAGCATTGGATATGGGCGTTGATAATGTAGTACTGTTGCTTTCTTCATGCGTTATTCTATTAGGAGTCAGGTCATTTGTTACTGTTGATGTGCTTGCTATTGATCTATTACTAAAAGAAGGTTGGGCTGCACTGCTAGAGCTGAAAATAGATACTTTAGATTGTTTCTGGCTCATCTGTAGCACCATGAAGTTTCCATCCAATTCCTGTAACTCATAGACGTCCAAACTTTTTGATTTACGGTGAAATAAATTTCCACCACAGTCTCTCCTGTTTTCTCCGATAGCAGAATTGGGTTTCTTTAGGGATGCAGTCTTTAGAAATGCTTGTCTTATTTGATTTCTAGATGCTGGCACTTCAAGACATAATGCCTCCATTAATAATCCATAGGGGGGGTTGTATTTGTCTGCAGTCAAAAAACCTTGATCCACCTTCCTTCTGAATGGCTCCATCTTCCCACATTTGGTTTTGCTGCTGGAATCCTTCTCACGTGTAAAGGCGGACAAAGGAGCAGATGCCAGGTTTGGTTCTTTTACTGGAAAACCTACATCAATTTTGCTTTTACAAAGACGTACGATGGCAAGATGGCCACAGGTACATTTTGTGCTGTCGATAAAGTTGAAGGCCCCGAGCCTGGATCTGCAATAAGGACAGTTCAGCTTGCCAGCTGTCCAGTAAACCTAAAAATAAGGAGATGGGATTTTTTTTTCTGTAGCTTGGCACAATGCTACTAAACTGACAATTTGTTTGCTTACAAAAGAATTCCCTTTTCTGACTTGCTTTATGCGAAATACAAGCTTGTCAGCACATAGAGCACTTTGCTGTAAGCTCTGAAAGAGAAATTCTCAACAACACAGATGTCCCTAGAAAAGACTGACAATGTTGCCACCGGCTTTCCAGTGTGGTAGAATGAGAGTTTAACCCCTTTGTGAACACTCATTGTAGATTTACATCCAGACTGTATGGACCTTATTTCTGTAGTGCTCCAACTAATGTTTTGCATTGCACAGCTCCAGAATTTACAGCTGGTACCTAATTACATAATATCTGTTCACCATATAAGACTAAGAGCCGGTTCACACTGCCGCGACTTGTCAAGCGACTTGTCAGCCTGACAAGTCGTGGTCGGTCGCGGTCCATTGAGTAGTACAGGACCCGTTCTAATAGGAGCGACACAAGTCGCTCCGACTAAAGCCCCGTACACACGTACCGATTGTCGGCCGTAAATATTCGGCCGACGACCGATCGGCCGATTGTAGGCTTGTTAGTATGATGCTTCCGACAGCCGACAGCGCACTTTCGGCCGAAAAGAATCTGTCGTGTAGGCATTAAAATTTTTGTTGGCCAACACCAGAACGGCCGATTGTTCGCCAATCAGTACAGAATTCGGCCGACAATCAGCAGATTTGCAAGACTGGGCATGCTCAGAAAAGAAAAAACACACGGAAAGTTAACCATCACATGACATCACTTCTGCAGTCGGCTGCTGTTGGCCGACAAAATTTGTGTGCAGTCTTTTGCAGTTTTCAACAGACACGACAGCCCTGGACAAAAGACGGCCGATCGTTCGCCCAACGATTGGTACGTGTGTACGGGGCTTTAGAAAAAGGGTCCTGTACTACTTTGGGGCGACCTCGGAGCGACTTGCATAGACTTCCATTATGTGAAGTCCCTGCAAGTCGCGCCGAAGTCGCGGTACACGCGACTTCACAGGTCGCCCCCCGAAGTCGTGTCACCTCAGTGTGAACCGGCTCTAAAAGCAGTATTTACTTTCTTTTCCAATAGTTTTTATTGGAATTTTTACAGAAGGTATACAGTACACGTACAAGCTCTTACAGGGGCAATTCAATACTGCATTTGAACAAATATAGACTATTTGGCTTGTGTCCAACAAGGTTGTTGACCATATAGAATCCTACAGTTGTATACAGTATCTCACAAAAGTGAGTACACCCCTCACATTTGTGTAAATATTTTATCTTTTCATGTGACAACACTGAAGAAATGACACTTTTCTACAATGTAAAGTAGTGAGTGTTCAGCTTGAATAACAGTGTAAATTTGCTGTCCCCTCAAAATAAATCAACACACAGCCAATAATGTCTAAACCGCTGGCAACAAAAGTGAGTACACCCCTAAGCGAACATGTCCAAATTGGGCCCAAAGTTTCAATATTTTGTGAGGCCACCATTATATTCCAGCACTGCCTTAACCCTCTTGGGCATGGAGTTTACCAGAGCTTCACAGGTTGCCACTGGAGTCCTCTTCCACTCCACCATGATGACATCATGCAGCTGGTGAATGTTAGAGACCTTGCGCTCCTCCACCTTACGTATGAGGATGCCCCACAGATGCTCAATAGGGTTTAGGTCTGGAGACATGCTTGGTCAGTCCATTTCCTTTCCCCTCAGCTTTTTTAGCAAGGCATTGATGGTCTTGGAGGTGTGTTTGGGGTTGTTATCATGTTGGAATACTGCCCTGCAGTCCAGTCTCCGAAGGGAGGGGAATCATGCTCTGCTTAAGTATTTCAGGGTTTTAGCTAATTTTCTTATAGCCTAGGCCATCTTTATGTAGTGCAACAATTCTTTTCTTCAGATCTTCAGAGGGTTATTGGCCATGTTGAACTTCCAGTGACCTGTATGAGAGAGTGAGAGCGATAACACCAAATTTAACACACCTGGTGGCCACACAATATATTGACACTTTTGGACATTTTTACTTAGGGGTGTACTCACTTTTGTTGACAGCGGTTTAGACATTAAAGGCTGTGTGTTGAGTTATTTTGAGGGACAGCAAATTTACACTGTACAAGCTGTACACTCACTACTTTACATTGTAGCAAAGTGTAATTTCTTCAGTGTTGTCACATAAAAAGATATAAAAAAAATATTTACAAAAATGTGAGGGGTGTACTCACTTTTGTGAGATACTGTACCTGAGTTAAATTGAGGCGGTCACCCTCCAACACCTCCTGCTCCCTTAGTTCCAGGTAAAGGAGAATTTGGACCAGGGGCATCACAACACACTGGTAACAAAAACTGGTCTAATATGCACCTTCACTCCCAGTCTTTTGGCGTGGTGTCCTAGTGGACTAGTCTGGAGATATATGTACAACTCACCAAGGAAAAGAGAAAAGAAAGGAAAGAAGTAAAGAGGGTAGACTGTGCAATCATAGTACTCCGCAGAATGTCACAAGGGCCATATGTGGGCTCTGGGTGTTTCCAGAGCCCACATATGGAGAGAGAGATATCTGATCCAGGGGTCCCATGCTTTTTCAAACCAGGGTAACTTATTATTTAGGATGGCAAAGAGTTTCTCATTAACCATTATCCAAGATAGTTTAGTCTTAAAGGGGTTCTAAAGTCAGAAGGTTTTTTTTTATCTTAATGCATTCTTTGCATTAAGATACAAAGCCTTCTATGTGCAGCAGCCCCCTAAAACTTACCTGAGTCCCATCTCTGTCCAGAGATGTCCACAAATTCCTCAGCCGTCCAGGATTTTCTCTCCTAAATGGCTGAGACACAGTAGTGACGCTATTGGCTCCTGCTGCTATCAATCAAACTCAGTCAATCTGGAAAGAGAGAGGGGGCGTGGTCGAACGGAAGCTCCGTGTCTGAATGAATACACGGAACTGGAGCTCGGCTCAGGTCATAGCAAGCTGCTTGCTGTGGGGGCACTCAACAGGAGGGAGGGGCCAGGAGCTCCAGCCAGAGACCTGAGAAGAGGATGATCTGGGCTGCCCTGTGCAAAACCAATTCACATGGCAGGTAAGTTTAACAGTATTGTTATTTTAATAGGAAAAAAATGGATTTTTGTCTTACCGTAAAATCCTTTTGTCTGAAGTTAATTGAGGGACGCAGTCTCTGTTCTTCATAACAGTAGGGTTATACTGCCCCCTACAGGAGTAGGACACTAGGCAGAATAAAAGTTCTGGCTAAGCCTATGGGCAGTCCCAGGGGGTATACCTTCTCTCCCTGCTATAGGATGTCAGCTTTGTATCAAAGCAGTGTCAGAGAAAACAATACCAATCTAAATTGAAATAGAGGGGCGGGTACTGCATCCTTCAACCAACTTCAGAGAAAAGGATTTTACGGCAAGACAAAAATCCAATTTTCTCTATCGTTCATTGACAGACGCAGTCTCTGTTTTTCATAACAGTAGGGACGTCCCAAAGCAGTGCCTTAAAGATGAAGGGTGGGAACAGCAGAAAATAATTCCCCAAGGCTGAAACATAGCCAACCAGGCAACATAAGACTCATCAGAATAACAAGATGAGACCCATCTGAAAAAAACATTAAACACCCTCAAGGGAGACTAACAACACCCTTAAACAGCAGTCTGCAAAACTTTGCGGCCAAAAGAGGCATCTGCAGATGCCAGCACATCCATCTTATAAATCTTTGTAAAGGTATGAACAGACGACCAGGTAACTGCCTTGCAAACCTGAACCACAGATGCCTGATGGTGAAAGGCCCAGGAAGCACTAAGTGCCTGAGTAGAATGCGCCTTAACAGGGAAAGGTGGAACCTGACCCTTAACTGAATAAGCCTGCACAACCGGCTGTCTGATACATCTGGAAATAGTCGCAGCAGATGCAGGTAGCCCTTTCCTTGGTCCATCCGTGAGTACAAAGAGCGAATCCGACTTCCGAAAAGATTCAGTAGTCGCCAAGTACACCCTGATTGCCCGAACCACATCCAAAGTATGTAGAGCAAATTCCTTGGGATGTTGAGGCTTAGGACACAAGGAGGGCAACACAATGTTCTCATTTAAGTGGAAACTGGAAACCACCTTCAGATGGAAGGACAAATCCAGACGAAGCACTGCTTTATCCCTGTGAACCACCAGATAGGGAGAACGACAGGACAACGTTTCCAGTTCTGACACCCTGCACGTAGAAGTAATAGCCACCAAGAAGACCACCTTCTGGGATAAGGTAAGCAGGGAAATCTCCCAAATATTTTTAAAGGGAGGCTTCTTGAGAACCGATAGCATCAAATCAAGGTCCCAAGGTGGCAACGGAGGTCGCACCGGTGGTGCCAAGTGTCGCATCCCCTGGATAAAGTTACGCACCAGGGAATGGGTGGCTAGTGGCCTCTGGAAGAAAATTGCCAAGGCCGAGATCTGACTCTTGATAGTACTCAAGGCCAATTTTTGATCAACTCCCCGTTGAAGGAAGGCCATGATCCGAGCTACTGAGTAAGAGCAAGGGGGAACCCCAACACACGACTTCCACATACAATGATAGAACCTTCTAGGAGTCGCTTTTCTCCATTTAAGCGGAGTGGGAATCACTGAAGCAGACAATCCCGTCCTTCAGCACCTGGCTTTCAACAGCCAAGCCGTCAGTGCCAGCATCTGTAAAGTAGGATGGAAGATCGGCCCTTGAGACAGTAGTTCCTTCCCGAGAGGAGGTCTCCAAGAATGTCTGTGACTAGCCTGACCAGGTCGGCGTACCAAGCACGGTGAGGCCAGTCTGGAGCCACAAGGATGATTGGAATCCCTTCCGCCTCGATCCTGCGAAGAAGTCTTGGCAGCAACTTGAGAGGAGGAAAAGCATAAATCAGCTGATACTGACCCCACAAAGCCTCCAGCGCATCTGTGGCGTCTGCCAGAGGGTTCCAAGTTTGGGCAACAAACCTCTGCACTTTCCTGTTGATCCAAGATGCCAATAGGTCTTCTTCTGGAGTGCCCCAACGAAGGCACAACTGCTGGAACACTGCCGGGTAGAGAGGCCATTCCCTTGGATCCAAGGTCTGCCGACTGAGGTAATCTCCCTGCCAATTTTGGACTCCTGGAATGTGAACAGGGGAAAGAGCTGGAACAGAGCATTCCGCCCATCGAAGGATTCTCACCAACTCTAGGGCAGCAAGGACACCCTTGTTACCCTTGGTGATTGACATAAGCCACAGCCGTGGCATTGTCCGATTGAATGCGCACTGGACAGCCTTGAAGGTACTCTGTCCAGTGGACTAGGCAAAGTCTGATCGCTCTCAGCTCTAGAGCATTGATCGGTAACCTGTATTCCTCCAGAGACCAGACCCCTTGAGCAGAAAGCTTGCCTAGAGCACCACCCTACCCGGACAGACTGGCATCCTTAGTGACCACTGTCCAATATAGGGGGGAGGAAGGATTTTCCTAGATTGAGCGTCTGAAACCGAAGCCACCATATCAGGGACCCCTAGTCGACTGGCTCAGCTGGATCTGGTTGTCCAGGGAATTTGGATCTTTATTCCATTTGAGAAGGATTTCCTTCTGGAGGATTCTCGTGTGGAATTGAGCAAAAGGGACTACCTCAAAGGACGACACCATCAGTCACAGAACTCTCATACAAGTCCTAAGGGACGACCATTTGCTGGACAGCAATAGCTGAATCGCAGTCTGGAGCTTTTGAAGTTTTTCCGGAGGAAGAAACACCCTAGCTGAGGACGAATACAAAGTCAGGCCCAGATAGTCCAGTCTCATGGAAGGAACCAGGGACGACTTCTGAAGTTTCAGAATTAGAATCCACCCGAACTCCTCCAGAGTTCTCATGGTGTTCTTTAGGTTTGTCACCAGCCCAGTGGGCGACTCTGCACCGAGAAGTAGATCGCCCAGGTAACCCAAGACTGATATCCCCTGCTGACGTAACAACGCCAGGACCGGAGCCAACACCTTTGTGAAGACCCGAGGAGCAGAGGCCAGATAAAAAGGGTAACGCCACAAACTGAAAATGATCCTCTCCCACGGCAAAACTGAGAAACCGTTGGTGTCTTGCACATATCGGAATGTGAATGTAGGCATCTTTGATGTCTATGGAGGCCAGGAAATCCCCCTGAAGTAGGGAAGCCACCACCATGCGAATGGATTCCATCTTGAATTTCTGAACTCGCACAAAGCAATATAGTGCCTTTAGGTCCAGGATTGGGCGCACCTTGCCTTCCTTCCTGGGGACCATAAACAGGTTTGAGTAAAAGCCCTGAAAATGTTCTGAAGACGGAACCGTAACTATTACTCCTTGTTGTAACAGGTCCTGTACCACCCCAAAGAGAGTCTGTAAGCGATCCGGGGACAGTCATACATTGGAAGGGAAAAACCTTACCGGCGGGAAAAGGAAGGGGGCCCTGGAAGTGACAGGTGGATTCCCCCTGAACAATTGATCATCTGTCACCGGGGGCGCAACGCCCCCCCCCCCCCCCCCACCATCGGGCCTTACGCCTGGTTCCAGCCGCCAGGGAGTAGCTTCAAGCATCCCATAGCCCCAGTGGTGTATTTTGGTTTTGTGCTGCCCTAGGCCTGACTAAACTTGTGCATTTAAATTTAAATATGGCCCACCCCTTCCTGTAAAGGTCAAATCTCTTCCTGTTTCTGACCCGTTCTGTCATCTGTAAACCACAGACCACAACCGCAGTGTATAAGTGCCCACCAGTGTAGCCTCATCAGTTCCCATTAGTTCAGCCTCATCAGTGCCCATCAGTGCAGCCTTATCAGTGCTGCCTAATTACTGCCCATCAGTGCAGCATATGAGTGTAGCCTCATCAGTGGACATCAGTACTGCTCCATCAGTGGCCACCAGTGCAGCCTATCAGTGCCCATTAGTGCAACCTAAGATATTTGGATTTGTGTTTGCTGCCACTGATTGTAATTATAGGAATATTTCACTTATTTGTATAATGACTAGGACATCCATAGTCATTATACAAATAAGTAAAATAATCAGTGGCAGCAAACACAAGTCCAATTATCTTACAATATAGGAGTAATCTTACTAATTCAGTGACATATTGCGATAGCACATATGAGGTGAGCAGGTCCAAAATATTATTGCCATCATATACAATTAAAAGTCCTAATTGTATATGATGCGATTAAATTTGCTCGCTCAAGGACAAGGATGTTTAAAGAAATAAAATTATATTATTGACATGATGCCTGCCATACCTGGGGGCGGAGGAGGGTAGGCGGAGCATTAGGCTGCAGTGGCACACTTATTAGCATTTGGGGCCGTCGGGCTAGTTGTATTATGTGTGGTTGGCGGTCTGTCCAAATGTCCTCACCCGCCGGTATTATCATACTGGCAGGTAGCCGTGTGAGTGCTTTATGGGGGTGCCAGACATATTTGCCTCCTGGACCCTGCCCTCCAGCCCAATTTGCTCCATAAGACTGGCACTATACTAAAAGTGTAGCCCAAGCCAACGGGGACCCTTTTCGTACGGGAGCCAAGAGGAGGCTGTTTTTTTTTTTTGTGTGGGGTGCAGCTTTTTTGCTGCCCCCCTGCAAAGTGCCGCCCTAGGCCTTTTTGGCCTAGGCCAAGATACAGCACTGCATAGCCCCAGTAGTGAGGGGGGGGAGAGAGGGGACAGGTAAGGGGGGGGGGTGCATGACAGGACAGAGGGGAACCCAGAGGTATGAGGGTCCAACTGTCCTAAGGAGGAGCCCGTGTCCACCCCAAAACCCGCCAGGGGGAGAGGAGGAAACATTTTACCTACCATACCTGGAACAGGCGGCGCCATCTCCTGACAGAACCCCTCTCCGCCGAAGTGGGGGGGGCTGTCGGCCAATAGGAACGCTGCGACTCGGGCCTAGACCCGGTCATATGCGACCTGGCGAGACGTTTAACTCGCAGAGCCAGTCCCCGTCTGGTGGGACTATGTTGCGGCCGACCTAGTGTGGAGCTAAGATCTGCGCACACTCGCTGGCCGGCTGGGGTGACCACAGGATCTATATATCCAGCCTGTCACCCAAATCCGGCTTAGTTGCTTGTAGATCTCACAGGAAAAAAATCTGGTGAAAAAAACTATCTAGAAAAAAACAGCAAAGGAACTAGGTCCTCACTCCTGACTAGGCAGATTAAAACTGATATCCTATAGCAGGGAGAGAGGGTATACCCCCTGGGACTACCCATAGGCATAGCCAGAACTTTATTTCTGCCCCAAGTATCATACTCCTGTAGGGGGCAGTATAACCCTACTGTTATGAAGAACAGAGACTGCATCCGTCAATGAACGATAGAGAAAGAAGACTTTACAATCACTTTACCCATATCAAATGGGATAGTAAGAGACTTTCTAGATCTGGCTATTGTAATACGTACAGCTATGACCTCAAAGGAGATTAGCCTTCTTACATGCCTCAGAGCCTCTAGTACTGATTGGTCAAACATAGCTTGTTGTTGAGTCTTTTTAAGATTTGTTCCTGTGAATGAGTATATATAATGTTATACACACAAATCCAAAATCCGCAGACTTTTGGGCAGCCAAAACAATAATAAAAAAAAAAAAACTACAGCTCACTAATTTGTAGATGTGGTGGCTGCATTACTTTTCTTTTTTTATGCTTTTTCCCTTTTTTTTTTACCTGGTGATCTGGCCAATAAACCTGTTATTTGTAAGATTCTGGTACCTTCGGTACCCTTCCAGCCCATTTCTTCTGCATTGCGTCCCACCTTTTCAGCTAGGTGGAACGCATATACCTGCCTATCTCTTTAAGCCGGAATGACGTCATCACTAGGCGCCGCTCTGAGCGGCTATTTCAATCGCCGGCTTTCACTCACAAGGTGTTCGTGCAAACCGCTTGTTATACAGCCTTGTCTGACGCTGCCAAAGCCTCCAGCTATTTCCCCAGTATCTGGATAGACCAGAGTCTCTCTACTTGATCCTGTATCTCGCTACTGATCCTGTATCTCGCTACCTGATCCTTATCTCATTACCGGACCCCTCATCTCTCTAAACCAACTAGTGATAAGTACCCCACAGGGGATTCCTTCCTATCAACTTACACTATCTACTCTTGCATACTAAAGACTGTTGCTATCTCTGCATTACTATTTCTATCATCTGCACTGTTACTAAGATTGCTAGCTCTTGAGTCTACTACCATCTATATCCTTGCACTGAGTTAGCAATTCCTGTACACTTCATCTGCTGTCCCCTACCACCTGTTATTTGTACATGATTGCTTACCTATCTGCATACTATCTATCACCATCTGCTAACACTCCTGAACATTACTATTGAGTGCCTATCATTGCTATCACTACTCACGCCTGTCCTTTCAGCACATCACCTCTATACTATCGTATACAACCTATCACTCCAGGAACATCTTATCTGAGTGTCTGTATATTTGCATGCTAAGGGAAGGTTGGGCCACAATGATGAGTCTGGAGAGTTGGATATGGTGATTCAACACATCTCTACAGGACTACTGAGTGGAAATTCTGCAGCTGCAAATCCAGTTCACTAAACAAACGCCGGAGCGTTACAGATTGCACGAACCAGAAAAAAAAAAAATGGATTCAGCAGAATTAGCCACTCATGTGATACAACTAACACAAAAGGTAGATGCATTAATCCTTTCCCTTGCCGAAGTGAAAAATTTAAATCAGACTTTGAGACAGCAGATAGCCCGTGTTTCACAGCTCACTGCTGCTCAACCTCGTGAGCCCAAAATAAACCCTCCTCTAGTGTTTACAGGTGATCGGAAAAAATTTAGTGAATTTAAAAACGCATGTCAATTGCTTTTTAATTTAAAACCTCGTACTTACACTACAGACCAAATTAAAGTCTGCACCACTATCTCATATTTGTCGGGTGATCCACGGGCTTGGGCAGACTCTCTCTTTGAGAAAGATGACCCTCTTCTTAACTCCTATCCTTTATTCTTAGCAGAACTCGCTAGCTTATATGAAGACCCAAATAGGCAGAGTACTGCTGACAGCCAATTGAGGGCTTTAAAACAAGGAAGGAGACCTGTTGAAGACTTCGTAGCAGAGTTCAAAAGATGGACCCTTGATTCAGGGTGGAATGATGCATCTTTGCGAACCCATTTCAGACTCGGGTTATCAGAAGCCGTTAAAGACGAGCTCGCCCGAGCGGATTTACCTGGCACTTTGGATGCCTTAATACAACTCAGCATTAATATTGACAGGCGACTGCGAGAAAGAAAGGCTGAGAAAATGGGAGTACCATTATCCAATCCTTCTCGGGTTTCGCCCGTTGACCCTACTCCTATGGAGGTAGGAACCATACGCCCACCATTATCGTCTACTGAACGAGCCAGGAGAAGATCTGAAAATCTCTGCATGTACTGCGCCTCTCCGGATCATTTGATAAGCGTCTGTCCCCTTGTCCGCAAAAAAGAGGGTGAGTGCTCACATGTCTTGCTGGGGGGATTAACGACTTCTTTTTCTAATCCCTATCTTTTTATTCATTTGACCTTACAGTGGGACCACAATAGGATCACCACCAAGGCTATGATCGACACAGGATCTTGTGGGAACTACATTGACACTAGTTTTGTTGCTTTAAATAAAATACCTATTATTTCAAAATCTAAACCTGTCTCTGTTAGTTTTATTAACGGTATTCCGTTATCTTCTGGTCCAATTACCAATCAGACACAAGCACTCCTTGCTACTGCTAACGAGTCTCATGCTGAGACCACCACTTTTGATGTATTACCATCACCACATTTCCCCATTATTTTGGGACTTCCCTGGTTACACATACATCAACCAACCATTGATTGGAAAACAAGGACTCTAACCTTCCCCTCTCACTACTGCGAGACCACGTGTAACCTCCAATCATATAAAAAAATCCTGTCCATGGTGTCAGATGAAATTTCACCACCACCATGTTATCAGGATCTATCAGAAGTCTTCCTTGAGAAAAATGCTCAAGTATTGCCTCCCCATAGGGACTACGATTGTTCTATTGATCTACTCCCTAATAGTAAACTACCTTTCGGTCATGTTTATCCTCTTTCTCAGGATGAACTTTCTCATCTCAAGGAATACTTGGATGAGAATTTAGCGAAAGGGTTTATTAGACCCTCTACTTCTTCCACAGCTGCAGGACTTTTCTTTGTCCACAATAAGGATTTAAGTCTCAGGCCTATTATTGACTATAGGCAATTAAATACCATTACGATAAAGGATCGCTATCCTTTACCTCTCATTCCCGAACTCATTGAACAAGTGCGCGGAGCTACCTACTTTTTAAAATTGGACCTAAAAGGGGCATACAACCTCATCCGAATCCGTAATGGGGATGAGTGGAAGATGGCATTCAGAACCAGATACGGATTATTCGAATATCTAGTGATGCCTTTTGGGTTGTGTAATGCTCCTGCTGCATTTCAGCGATTCATAAATGACATCTTCAGAGACTTACTTGATGTTTGTGTTGTGGTATATCTGGATGATATACTCATTTATTCTCAGTCCTTGTCCGAACATGTTAGACATGTAAGACTTGTGCTATCCAGATTACTCGCACACAATTTATACGTAAAATTGAAAAAATGCCTATTTCATAAGGAATAAGTACTATTCCTAGGATACATCATATCTAAGAACGGTATCAAGATGGATATGAGCAAGATATCGTGTATACTGGATTGGCCTGTACCAATAACTCGTAAGGCATTACAACGATTCCTTGGATTTTCAAACTTCTATAGGAAGTTCATCAAGAACTTCTCTTCTATTGTGAGACCGCTCACACAACTTACAAGTGTAAAGAAACCATTCAAATGGTCTGAAGAAGCAATGTTAAAATCAAGCTTCACTTCTGCTCCCATACTACGCCATCCAGACCCATCCCTCCAATACATCCTGGAGGTAGATGCGTCAAATATGGCTGTAGGAGCAGTTCTTTCCCAACGACCAACGAATACTTCACCACTCCACCCAGTTGCTTTTTTCTCTAAATCACTAAGTAGCCAAGAGGTGAATTACCCAGTGGGTGAAAAAGAGTTGCTTGCCATAAAACTGGCACTAGAAAATTGGCGACATTTACTTGAAGGTACTCGATTGCCAATACTCATATATACAGATCATAAGAATCTCCAATACCTTCAGACCAACAAGACTCTTTCCCACCGGCAGGTACGTTGGTCATTATTCTTCCTAAGATTCAACTTCCTAGTGACCTACACGCCTGCAGACAAAAACAAAAAAGCGGATGCGCTATCACGGCTAACCGAAGATAACTGCGCCGAAATCCCTTCACTTCCTATAATACCCCATGACCGTATTATTGGTGTTGTTCGTTCCTTGAAGGAAGAGATTCTGCACAGTATAGGACTGGATTCACCACCACCACAACTAAGTGCTGATGCAGAAGGCTTCCTCTACTTTAACGACAAACTCTACATACCTCCTGGTATGCGTACCAAGATCTTGGAATTATCACATGACGTACCCATGGCAGGACATATGGGTATGACTAAGACATTCAATTTGCTCACCAGGCAATTTTGGTGGCCTTATATGAAGACGTCTGTACAAAAATTTGTTTCCTCATGTGACATCTGTGCAAGGTCCAAAATTGACACTACAAAACCATCTGGTCTACTTTGCAGTCTACCAATACCCAAAGTTCCATGGGAAGTTGTGTCCTTAGACTTTATAGTAGAATTACCACCTTCCAAAGGATTTACTACCATTCTAGTGTCAGTGGACCATCTGACAAAGATGGCACATTTCATTTCTATTCGCAGACTACCTTCATCTAAGGAAACAGCGGAATTACTAGTGAAACGTGTTCAAGCTACATGGAATTCCAAAGACTCTTTTATCTGACCGAGGTTCACAGTTCATCTCCAAGTTTTGGCAAGCTCTATGTCATATACTACGAATTGAGCGAAAACTTACTTCTCCCTACCACCCTCAGACCAATGGACAAACTGAAAGAGTCAACCAGTGCATTGAACAATATTTGCGTTGCTACACCTCATACCTACAGGATGATTGGGTGGACCTCCTCCCTCTGGCAGAATTTGCTTACAATAACGCAACCCACAGTACTACTAAGCAAAGTCCATTCTACATAAACTATGGGTTTCATCCCACACTTCTTCCACCACGCATCCTGCCATCAATTAACCCAGTAGCCTCTGACTATCTTACCCAAATAAAAGACTCTCTGGGTTTACTTAACACCACCATCTCACATGCTCATAGCCAACAAAAAAGGTACTACGACCTCCGTAGAAGACCTTCTCCTCAATATGCTATTGGGGATCTCGTTTGGCTATCTACGAAAAACTTAAGGTTAAAGATCCCCAGTAAGAAGCTTGGGCCTTTGTTTCTAGGACCTTTCCCAATTGAGAAGCTCATTGGAAGAGCTGCAGCTCAACTCACCTTACCGGCAGATCTTAAAATACACCCCATCTTTCACGTGTCGCTACTAAAACCACATGTTTCCAACCAAGACCTACCATCTCGCCTCCACCTCCAGTATAAGTTGAGGGCGGAGAAGAATTTGAGATTAAGGAGATTTTGGATTCTCGTATCCACAGAGGGAAACTCCAATATCTCATAAGATGGAAAAACTATGGACCCCAAGACGACACCTGGTTGGATACTTCTGACGTTCACGCTCCAAGGCTTATACGAAGGTTCCACTCCAAATACCCGGAGAGACCAGTGCTATAGGCCTTCCGGAGCCGGCCTTAAGGGGGGGGGGGGGTACTGTAAGATTCTGTTACCTTCGGTACCCTTCCAGCCCATTTCTTCTGCATTGCGTCCCACCTTTTCAGCTAGGTGGAACGCATATACCTGCCTATCTCTTTAAGCCGGAATGACGTCATCACTAGGCGCCGCTCTGAGCGGCTATTTCAATCGCCGGCTTTCACTCACAAGGTGTTCGTGCAAACCGCTTGTTATACAGCCTTGTCTGATGCTGCCAAAGCCTCCAGCTATTTCCCCAGTATCTGGATAGACCGGAGTCTCTCTACTTGATCCTGTATCTCGCTACTGATCCTGTATCTCGCTACCTGATCCTTATCTCATTACCGGACCCCTCATCTCTCTAAACCAACTAGTGATAAGTACCCCACAGGGGATTCCTTCCTATCAACTTACACTATCTACTCTTGCATACTAAAGACTGTTGCTATCTATGCATTACTATTTCTATCACTGCACTTCATCTGCTGTCCCCTACCACCTGTTATTTGTACATGATTGCTAACCTATCTGCATACTATCTATCACCATCTGCTAACACTCCTGAACATTACTATTGAGTGCCTATCATTGCTATCACTACTCACGCCTGTCCTTTCAGCACATCACCTCTATACTATCGTATACAACCTATCACTCCAGGAACATCTTATCTGAGTGTCTGTATATTTGCATGCTGAGGCATGCTGGGCCACAATGATGAGTCTGGAGAGTTGGATATGGTGATTCAACACATCTCTACACGACTACTGAGTGGAAATCCTGCAGCTGCAAATCCAGTTCACTAAACAAACGCCGGAGCGTTACATTATTTTTCAACTTTCTCTATCAGAACAAGCTGTCCAGATAACATATCAGATACAGGGTTGAGACAAACCATTCAACGCTGACGTTCAAGTCCAATTAAATGGCTGACTGTGCCCTTCTTCCACCTTGTCTGTAATGCCTTCATTACAAATCTAGTTCTGTTCTCCTCACCCCTAATGTCTCCTGTAGACTTGAATGGGATGTACCTTTCTTGTAAGGGCAACATCCCATTTAAAGCCTGTTAGTCAAACATCAAGCAAAAGAAATAAAAAATAAATCAGCGCTGGGATGACCCCGCCCTTATATGGCACCATTGACCAAATATGGACATATATATATATATATATATGGTCAATTATGCCACTGGGTGACTCTGCCCCTTAGTTTATTACAGCGATGAGGGGGAACTGTCAGTTGGCGGGAGACAAGCGATGGAGGGGTTGTGTCAACAGGTTTATTTTTTTCCTTGTGGGTCAGTGTTGTCCTTCATCGTGATTGATGATGTTTAGGGGACATTTATCTATTTGATAAAGGACTTGTCAAAAACTGTCTGTGTTTTATGTGCACTTGTATTTTTTTTCTTTTGTAAATAAATAGGGGTACTATGTACCTCAATACTCATTCCCATAGGAGGAGGAGCTGGATCTGGGGGCTTAATAAGTCACCCCTTGCACCCCTCACAACCACCGGGGAAGGGTTGTAGGGAAGAGGCCCTTGTACTCACCAACATGGCCCCTCCCCCAAGCAATGTACCCCCCCATGTTGAGGTCATGTGGCCTGGTATGGTTGGGGGGGCACATGTTCGCCCCCCCCCCCCCCATTGCTAGCCTACCAGGCTGCATGCTCGGAGAAGGGTCTGGTATGGATTTTGGAGGGAAAGACCTAAGGGACATGTAAAGATTTTGGGGGGACCCCATGCAGTATGGATTGGGGGACCTGGACGTCTTTTAAAAAAATAACGCCAACTCTTTTGTTTACTGATGTACACTGAATCTGTTATTTCTATGTATAAACATGACTGAACAAATGACGCCCGTGTGAAAGGAGCCTTATAGTTTGTTCTCCATCTTCAAAGAAAACATCCTGTATTGGTGGAAGCACCAGCTAACGCTACACCTATGAGTTCCCCATTACAGGATCAAGATGGCAGCTTTACTCCTGTCTTTCATCAGCCTTACTGGGAGCATAAAACGTGAATTAAACATTACCTTTTCAAACTCTTTCTTTATCCAGTCTGGACTTTCTTCAATCTCCATGTGCCATATATTACAAGCCCCTTGATAAGTGGATGAATAAACACCTTTCTGAAACAGAAAAAGAGAGAAAAACCAAACTCCTATGTGACTAAATAAAACCAACAAAGTAAACCATGTTATCAAAAAACAGATCTTATAATTAAGTACTTTACAGATAAAGATTCCTGGCTGTCTAATCCTAAAAGTCTTTATTTTTCTCATTTTCTCTTTGTGTTCTTACTGAAGTTTGGACTTTAAACCTAATTAGAGATGGATTTGTGCTTCTTGAGATATGAAACAAAAAGGGATAAGAATCCGAATGAGATGTGCATAGGTCTGCAAAGCTAGAGTGTGATGAAAGGGTTCACTTTTCTGATTTAGAGAGATTTGTAAAAAAAAAAAAAAAAACTATAATTAATCTAATTTAATTTTATAACTTATTGGCACTTACTATAAAATCTTGATCACTCTATTACATCCAATTAAGTTTGCCATTCAAGTATAATTATGAGAAACAGCTTAGTTAAACGTGCTGAGATTCATTGTCAATCTAAATGAGTGAATATGAACAACATGTTCTGCTTATGTTGTAAGAGAGAAAAAAAGCTCTAGCGGAGGTCTTTAAATATCATTCTGTATCCAGGCTCTCCCTCTGCTCTGATCATATTACTAGCAGGCGGCTGCGTAGGCAGGAAATCACCCATTTTCTTGTGCACAATGCATACAATGAGCAGGGTTTTGCCAGGTCAAGCATATGTAAGGGAAGCCTGACCTCCCTATAACTCATACAACACATTCTGTTTACAGCTTAGGAAATTATGTTGTTATTTAATATTAGAAAAGAAGAGGTGACAGCTCCACCAGTGAGTCCTTCTCAAGCGAGTTTATTTCACCAGGTGGTAGAGGAGATGTTTCTGCTTTTACAGGCTTAAAATGGATTCACTGATTTTGCGGTCACCTCTGTACTTATATCAAAAATGCAGTCGCTGCATGAAAACCAACTCCATTATCAACATCCATTTCCTGAGGCTTTTCCACCAGCCATATACACCTTTGTAGAGTAAACAAGTGTGGAATGATGTACGGAGAGTTCTTTATTATCGGTATTGTACATTGTATATATTCTATATCCATTATGCTGGCGAAGACATTCCAGAAACAGTTTTCACAAATGCTAGAAACCGATTACGCAATTATTAAAGAATCAAAAATTGCAGGGCTGGGAACTTTGCTTCTGCTGTAGACAAGTGTTTTATCTATAAGTGTTTAAACATGCTTGAGATGGTCATGTTAGGTTTCTACTGCTGTATCAGCCAGGTGTGTATGTAGATTTGCCTGGATGTGTTGGTGCAGTATTGCCCTCGCTCTGCCGAGACCCACAATTACCAGCAGCCTGGCAGATGGCAGATTATTCCCTAGTGGGTCTGTTTAGAACAGGAGTGGGGAACCTTTTTTCTGCCAAGGGCCATTTGGGTATTCATAAAATCCTTCGGGGGCCGTACAAAATTATCAACTTAAAATTGTGACTGTTATATTTGGCCAAACATTTAATTAACTCAGCCCTAATGTGATGGCTGCAACTGCTTCTGTTTGGTGAGGTGTGTGATGTTAGCTGGTATTGATGATGTTGCTACTCGCAACTGTTTTTCCAGGTTTGCGTCGGTTAGTCTGGAGCGCAGTCGACTCTTTATGGTGGTGAGTTTTGAAAATAACTGCTGATGGGTACTGCTGGTGGGTACAGCTGGCTGGCATTGCTGGCTGGTAATGTGCTGTGGGTACTGCTAGCTTAGGCTGGTACTACTGGCTAGTACTGCTTGCTCAGGCAGGTACTGATGTGGGTACTGCTGGCTGGTATTGCTGTAGGTACTGCTGGCTCAGGCTGGTACTGGCATTGCTGGCTGGTACTGTGCTGTAGGTACTGCTGGCTGGTACTGCTGTGGGTACTGCTGGCTGGTACTGTTGTGGGTACTGCTGACTCTGGCTGGTACTGCTGTTGGTACTGCTCGCTATGGCTGGTACTGCTGTGGGTATTGCTGGGTTTGGATGGTACTGCTGGCTCTGGCTGGTGGCGCTTTGGGTACTGCTGGCTCTGGCTGGTACTGCTGTGAGTACTGCTGGCTTTGGCTGGTACTGTTGTGAGTACTGCTGGCTCTGGCTGGTACCGCTGTGAGTACTGCTGGTTCTGTCTGGTACTGCTAGCTCTGGCTGGTACTGCTGCCTCTGGCTGGTACTGCTGCCTCTGGCTGGTACTGCTGTGTGTGCTGCTGGCGGGAAATGCTGGCTAGGAGAAGTGTAGCGTGCAGCAGTGCCGCCCTGGAGGAAGAGGCGATGTTTCCTGCATTGGTCACAGGCGGAGTGCATTTGATTTCACTCCGCCTGTGACTCACTCGGACTGTCAGAAAGGAGCCGGAACTATACCGGAAGCATCAGCTCCGTTCTGACAGATCAGCTGAGAGACACAGACTCAGCTGTATGGGGGCTGGACCAGATGACTTTGTGGGCCACATACGGCCCTCGGATGGTAGGTTCCCCACCCCTGGTTTAGAAGGAAGAATGGGTGACTTCACAGCAATAAGGATTCTTCCTTCAGGCTATGAATCAGGAAAGGACCATCATAAAAAGGAAAAATAGTGGTACGGTATGAGAAAACTGATAACACCCAGTCATACCAACAAGGAAATTAGAGGGGTTTTTTTTCTTGCTAAGGGGTATTTAATATCGAGTATATAGTATTTTAAATATTAGAGACACTGGTCTGGGCAGTGGCATAGCCAACTGTTAAAGCTACATTTTAACTATATTTGTTAGTTGCAATTTCCAATGGCTGTAGAAGTTTCAGGTTTATGTTCTTCAGCTGATATTTCCTCCTCTGGGGAACCCCTGGGGCCCGTGATTGGTGGGGTGCAGCAAGGAGACTGCAAACATATACTAGTCCGTCAACTATATGCAATCATTGGGCTGTGCACCCTGTTCTTCTGGTATCCATTAAAGAAACTCCTCAAAACTAAACAGACCCTACCTGCCACAAGGTCCCCAGTGTCACCTCCACAGTCCTAACATGCACTATAATGTAAAAAGTATTAGGACACCTGCCTTTATACGCACATGAACTTTAATGTGGCATCCCAGTGTTAAGTAGGGTACGCACTATAAGAAAATCAGGCGGGTGAGCGATTGCCTAATTTTTCTCGTTGTTTCACAGCAAATCAGAACCGATGAATAATAATTTGCAAAAAAAAAAAAAAAAATTTGTACGACAAAAGTTTTTTTTTTGTGGTTTATTGTTTCTGATCAGGCGCAGTCTTTCTTGTATGAAAAGAGTAAATATTAAATGAAAATCGTTTGTTCTGTTTCTGTACAAGAATAATTTTGGAGTTTATCCCTTCGAGAATTTTTAAACAAAAAGTCACAATCGGCTGTCGAAAGTTGTGTTCCTCGGACGAAAATGTTCGTCCAGCTTTCTTAAAGTGCGTACAAGCCTTTAGTCCATAGGGTTCAATATTGAGTTGGCCCTCCCTTTGCAGCTATAACAGCTTCAACTCTTCTGGGAAGTCTGTCCACAAGGTTTAGTGTGCCTATTGGAATGTTTGATCATTCTTCCAGAAGTGCATTTGTGAGGTCAGGCACTGATGTTGAATGAGAAGACCTGGCTCGCAGTCTCCGCTCAAATTCATCCCAAAGGTGTTCTATCGGGTTGAGGTGCAGGCCAGTCAAGTTCCTCCATCTCAAACTCGCTCATCCATGTCTTTATGGACCTTGCTTTGTGCACTGGTCCAAATCATTTGGTGGAGGGGGGATTATGGTATGGAGTTGTTTTTCAGGGGTTGGGCTTGGTCCCTTAGTTCCAGTGAACAGAACTCTTGAGGCTCAGGAGAGGGAGAAAAGCAGACGGCTGATGTAAACACAGCCGTCTGTCATTCTCCCTTAGATCATGACAGAGGCTATGCGATCCTGCTATGTAGGATCGTATGTCTCTGTTATGATCTAACAAGCCATGCCCCTTGACAGTTAGAATCACGACCCCTAGGGACACACTTAACCCATTGATCACTAATAAAGTTAACCCCTTCCCTGCCAGTGTCATTTTTACATTAACAGTGCATATTTATAGCACTGATTA
Organism: Pelophylax lessonae; assembly: GCF_965119305.1. Taxonomy (NCBI): domain Eukaryota; kingdom Metazoa; phylum Chordata; class Amphibia; order Anura; family Ranidae; genus Pelophylax; species Pelophylax lessonae. The sequence goes on from NC_138768.1 coordinate 119,853,685, forward strand.
CTGTAGTAATGTCACTGGTACCCCCAAAAGTGTCAAAAATGTCAGTCAGGGGTCCGATCTGTCTGCCACAATGTCGCAGTCCCACAAAAAAAATAAAAAAAATTGCAGATCGCCGCCATTACTAGTTAAAAAAACAAAACAATAAAAATGACATAAATCTTTCCCGTAGTTAGTACGCGATAACTTTTGCGCAAACCAATCAAAATACGCTTATTGCGATTTTTTTTTACCAAAAATATGTAGCAGAAAACAAATTGGCCTAAAATGTTAAAAAAAATTGATTTTACTTATTTTTTTATTCAAAATTGTCGCTCTTTTTTTGTTTATAGTGCAAAAAGTAAAAATTGCACAGGTGATCGAATACCCCCAAAAGAAAGCTATGTTTGTGGGAAAAAAAGGATGTCAATTTCATTTGGGTACAGTGCCGCACGACCGTGCAATTGTCCGTTACAGTCACGCAGTGCCGAATCGCAAAATAGGGCCTGGTCTTTGAGCAGTCAAATCCTCCGGGGCTTAAGTGGTTAAATTGATTATTTACTTGCAGTGCCATGAAATCCTTTTGTTTAATGCCTAGCTCAAGTGTTTTGTACCAATATCCCATTGATAAATAATGGGTGCAGGTAAACATATTTTTAAATATTGATAATATTTTCACAAGCAACAACAGCATAAACTATCAGACCCCATTCACACTGGGGCGACTTGTCAGGCGACCTGGTCGCCTGACAAGTCGCCGTGGGTCGCCTGCCATAGAGTAGCACAGAACCCGTTCTAATAGGAGCGACACAAGTCGCTCCGACTTAGGAAAAGGGTCCTGAGCTTCTTTGGGGCGACATGGAGCGACCTGCATTGACTTCAATGATATGAAGTCTGTGCAGGTCTCTCCGAGGTCGCGGTGCGAGCTGTGCACCGCGACTTCACGGGTCGCCCCGGCAAGTCGGGTCGCACCTATGTGAACCGGCTATTACATCATAAAAAAAACCCTGGTAGAAAGCAGCAGAGATAGCCATTGCTATCTGTATTTTCTTGGAAGTGATGTGACCCCCCCCCCCCAGGTTCAGGTAGAGCTAGGATGCTGAGTTCTGTAGGGACATGGTGGGCAGTGGGAGAAACTATTGCACATAGCTGGGGACCTGCTATCCATCATATCGAGAAGAGCTGAATATCACTGGAGCACTGTTAGAGCAAACCATGTACTCACTACCCATTGGAGAGGCAAATATTCATCTTCTTATATTATAGGGTGCAGCTCTAGCCCTATACATGTCCCAATTGTTCCTGGTGAGCTAATCCAGCAAGTTAGATGCATACTTACCTCAGAACTATTTCCCTGGTTTTAATATTGGACCATATTTCAGACTAGGGGACGCTTGGTAAAAGACACCACAGAACCCTATGGGAAGCTACTGCACAAATATAGCCAGCACACTGAAGATTAGCTAGCTAGGATGAAACAGCAGAGGCAAAGAGTACAGTTGCAAGTAAAATAGGTTTCTGGTGTGGGGGCAGAAAGCATAAGTGAGCTTTGACTGAAATGTTTAAAACAAAAGTTCAATAATGGAAAGGATAATTTCCATGCTAGGATTTACATTATCTCACAAAAGTAGGTACATCCCTCACATTTTTGTAAATATTTTATTTTATCTTTTCATGTGACAACATTGAAGAAATTACACTTTGCTACAATGTAAAGTAGTGAGTGTACAGCTTGTATAACAGTGTACATTTGCTGTCCCCTCAAAATAACTCAACACACAGCCATTAATGTCTAAACCACTGGCAACAAAAGTGAGTACACCCCTAAGTGAAAATGTCCAAATTGGGTCCAAAGTGTCAATATTTTGTGTGGCCACCATTATTTTCCAGCACTGCCTTAACCCTCTTGGGCATGGAGGTAACCAGAGCGTCACAGGTTGTCACTGGAGTCCTCTTCCACTCCTCCATGACATCACGGAGCTGGTGGATGTTAGAGACCTTGCGCTCTTTCACCTTCTGTTTGAGGATGGCAGCACCCATACGTCTAAACCTCTGGATGTGACGCTGACCACGTGCACTCAGCTGCCTTGACCGACCATGACGAGGCCTGCTCTGAGTTGAACCTGTCCTGTTAAACCGCTGTATGTATGCTGCAGCTCAGTTTCAGGGTCTTGGCAATCTTCTTATAGCCTAGGCCATCTTTACGAAGAGCATTAATTTTTTTTTCAGATCCTCAGAGTTCTTTGTTATGACGTGCCATGTTGAACTTCCAGTGACCAGTATGAGAATGAGAGCGATAACACCAAATTTAACACACCTGCTCCCCATTCACACCTCAGACCTTGTAACACTAACAAGTCACATGACACCGGGGAGGGAAAATGGCTAACTGGGCCCAATTTGGACATTATCCCTTAGGGGTGTACTCACTTTTGTTGCCAGCGATTTAGACATTATCGGCTGTGTATTGAGATACTTTGAGGGGACAGTAAATTTAAACTGTTATACAAGCTGTAGCAAAGTGTAAGTTCCTCAGTGTTGTCACAGGAAAAGATATAAGAAATTTTTTTACAACAATGTGAGGGGTGTACTCACTTTTGTGAGATACTGTATATAACAGGCTGCAGCCTACCTCACATATCACAAATGAAAGGATATGAGAAAATAAAAATTAAAGGGAGGGATAGGTGGCGCTGCCTGAGAAAGAACTACAAGTGTATCCAAGCAAAATGCTATTGCGTAAGGGTCTCAAATATGTGTAAAACCAGATAGGAAGTGTTAATAGCCTATAAGAAATCCTATACATGTCTGTAATATATAAATCAATAGGTTAAAGTGCTCAATGTGACAAGTAATATACAAAGAATCAATAAACAATATTCTATACTAAACCATTGTGTGATATATAAATTGCTCTAAGTGCAAAGCGCATACAGTGAACTCAAAAAGTATATCAATATAACGTGACTTGTGCCAAATGGGCGAAAATAATACAGTCTATGTTGTAAAAACATTAAAAACCACAATAAATAGTTTTTCAGACCGATAAATTAATATATGGGTCCATAAAAAGGTGTTAAAGTGCAGAAATCAGTGCAAGTAAATTGCAATCTCCGGTGATCAGCCATGAAGGTGAGTACAATCGTACTCCCCCTCTTTTTAAGGTCCGCACTCACCAGAATATGGAACTCCTGCAGGGGTCATAGGCACCAATCAGAAAGCTGTATGTTTCCTCTTCTCATCTACATGCCAGGTCATAGGGTGGCAGAAACCTCTAACAGGGGCCACAGACACCAGCTAGACCGCAATCTCCTAATACGCTCAATTCCAGGGACTATCTGGCCTGGATGCCAAGACAAATCTACTTATCTTCATCCTTTACTGGTAATGGAGGTTTCTCTGCAGCAGCAGTGGCCTGTGTTATGTGAGTGACAGCAATGTCATCATAATCCTCCCCCCTGTGTGGCAGATAAAGGTCGCTTTGAATCCCCTGCAGCAGCTTGCAAAGTCTAGACCAACTTTCTGAGAGCCACGTATGCGCAGTAACTACTCGGGCAATACAAATACTGTGTATGCGACAGATGAAACCTAAAAGTTCAATAAAATCAACCCAAAGCCTTCATGGTTTCATTGCAATCTTGTTCACCTAATTTAGGCACCATGTCATGATATTGGTCAGCATACTATGGGATTGATTTACTAAAACTGGATTGTGCAAAATCTGGTGCAGCTGTTCATGGAAGCCAATCCGCTTCTAACTTCAGCTTGTTCACTTACACTCTAACAAAAAAAATGGAAGCTGATTGGTTTCTATGTGGAGATGCTCTTCAGTTTTAGTAAAACAACCCCTATGTATCCCTGCCTGCCACCTTTTTAGGCTACATGCTGTGTTCTAACCCCCCCCCCCCCCCCAAAAAAAAAAAAATATTACTAGGTCATTTCCTATGTAGTTATTTGCCTTCTGTATATTATCTACTGCTTCATCCAAAACTTTACATTATAATTTCCTTTTGTGACTATAAGCCGCAGTATTTTCCACTAAGCTGGCCATAGGGGAGTTGAATTTCAAATGGAAATTCTTAGTTAAAGAAAAGTTTTCCTAATCATTAATGGGTTAAAATAAATTTGTTTTTGTCCATAGTGACGAGAAAATTCGAAGTTGCAGGATGGAAAATTTTTCTCAAAGGAACGAATTATTAACAGTGTACGTGGTTTTGATTTGGTAAGGTCCATTTATTCTAAAACCAAAATGTTAAAAGCAAATAAATCTCTCAAACTACATCTGAATATTAAGAGAATTTGCATACAAATCAGTGTTAATTTCGTCGACTAAAACCGACTAAAACGTTTTCGTCGACTAAATTAACACAATTTTAGTAGACTAAAATACGACTAAAACTAAAACAATTCAGATAACTAAAATACAACTAAAACTAAAATGGCATTTTAGTCTTAAAGCGGTTGTAAACCCTATAAAAAAAAAAATAAAAAAAAAAAACCTGCAAGACAAAGGCATAATGAGCTAGTATGCATCGCATACTAGCCCATTATGTGTAACTTACCTTAAAACGAAGCCCGACACGGACCCCTGGACATCGCTGCGGGCGCTGCCATGATCCCTCGTCGTCTCTTCCGGGTTCGGCGGCTCCGGTGCGCTGACTGGCCAGAAGAGACGGCTCCGGCGCGATGATTGGCCGGAGCCGCGATCACGTCACTCCCGCGCATGCGCACGGGAGTGATTTTTCCGGCAAGATCCCGGCAACTTAATTGAAGGTCCCCCTGGACCTTCAGAGCGCATACGACGCTCGCGCGAGCGGCTGCATGCACTGTAAATATCTCCTAAACCGTGCCGGTTTAGGAGATATTATTTGTACCTACAGGTAAGCCTTATTATAGGCTTACCTGTAGGTAAAAGTGTCAAAAAGCGGGATACTACCGCTTTAAGACTAAAATATGACTAAAACTAAAATGGCATTTTAGTCAAAAGACTATAACTATAACTAAATCGAAATTTGCTGCCAAAATTAACACTGGTGCATGCTCAAAGCTTAATACCATAAATAATAACATATTAGATTTTTCACTCCAGGACCAGCAGTAGTATATAATGAGTTTGGAAATTGTAGAGAAATGCTTAAATAATGCATTACAATTTACAATTGAACTACACCCATTTGATTATAGATGAGTAAAATGAGTTTTAGTCGACTAAAATGTAGGACGTTTTAGTCGACTAAAATGTAGGACGTTTTAGTCGACTAAAATGTAGGACGTTTTAATCGACTAAAATGTACTGGAGTTTTAGTCGACTAAATAGGACTAAAACTAAAACACTTGCAGAAGACTAAAATAGGACTAAAACTAAAATGCCATTTTAGTCCTAAGACTAAGACTAAAACTAAATTGAAATTTGCTGCCAAAATTAACACTGATACAAATTTTCTATAAGACTTTTCCTAAGAATTTTTGGTCAACATTTTATCTATCTGTGACCAGAGCTCTAGTTTGCTGGGCCATTTCTTCACCATTGTCCAGTTTGCTTGTAAACACACTTTCATAAATCCAGTGACTATGTTGTCTCGCTTTCGAGAACATGATCTCTTTACAGGAATCCTTACAACATGGTTACAAAAAGTCTGACCCCACTAAACAAAATATTAGATCAATACACAAAAAGGTAACAAAAGCAATGCAAGTCAGAGTGGCTGCTGATCATGTCAGCGTATTTCCAGTGGGCTTTCTGCATGCACAATTAGGAGTTCACACGTTTTAGGCTTGTATTCAATTGACTTCTCAGAACTAATACAAATGTAATTTAGTCAGTGCTTAATAGCATTTGACAAGGACAACATTAATGTACGAGATTTCTGCAGGGTTTGTAGCTCCCAGTTGTATTTGTTGGCGTGACTTCTGGTCACACATTTCAAGTTCACAATACATGACAGAAAGATATTAGCGTAACTACAAAAAGGCAGGATGTCCTCAGTAGAAACATGGCATGGCTTTCAATACATGCACAACTCCATCATGGCAACAATTGTGGGGATTTTTACATATATACAGGTGCATCTCAAAAAATGTGAATATCATCAAAAAGTTAATTTATTTCAGTAACTTATTAAAAAAGTAAAACTCAGATAAAATATAGATGCATTACACAGAGTGATATATTTTAAGTGTTTCTTTCTTTTAATTTTGATAATTATGGTTTACAGATAATGAAAACCCAAAATTCAGTATCTCAGAAAATGTATAACATTATGAAAAAGTTCAATATTGTAGACTCATGGTGTCACACTGTAATCAGCTAATTAACTCAAAACACCTGTAAAGGTTTACGGAGCCTTTAGGCCCCTTTCACACAGGCGGACCTTTCAGATCCGCCTGTCCGTTTTTTTGGCGGATCTGAACGGTCCTCCCATGCATTCCTATGGGGCATCGGATGGCAGCGGAGACATGTCCGCTGACATCCGACCCGATCCGTCAAATCTGGACGGATGGAAACCCTATTTTCCATCCGTCCAGCGGATCGGATCGGATCGGATGAGAACGGACCGACAGTCCGTTCCCATCCGATTTCCCCCATAGAGATGCATGGGGAACTGACAGCTGGGTCTCCGCGCACAGCGTGGAGACACAGATGTCCTCCTGCTGCTCAGCGGGGGATCGGTGGCTCGATCCCCCACTGAGAAAAACGGAATCCGTCCGACGGACAGATAGTGTGAAAGGAGCCTTAAGCCTAGGTTTACATTAAATGCGGATTTGAAATCGTGCGAGTTCAGCTGATTTCAAACCAGCATTTCAGCTGGACTTCGGGGGGCAATTTGAGAGACATCTGTGTGGGTTCATGCACAGATGTCTATTTAACCACTTTAGCCCCGGAAGATTTGGCTGCTCAAAGACCAGGCCCTATTTTGCGATTCTGCACTGCGTGAATTTAACGAACAATTGCTCGGTCATGCCACGCTGTACCCAAATTAAATGGACGTCCTTTTTTCCCCCACAAACAGAGCTTTCTTTTGGTGGTATTTGATCACCTGTGCGATTTTTATTTTTTGCGCTATAAACAAAAAAATAGCAACCATTTTGAAAAAAATAACAATATTTTTCACGTTTTTTTATATGAAATTCTCAAAAAAAAAAAAAGTAAAAAATTTTGATTTTTAACATTTTAGGCCAATTTGTTTTCTGCTACATATTTTTGATAAAAAAAAATCGCAATAAGCGTATTTTGATTGATTTGCGCAAAAGCTATTGCGTTTACTAACTACGGGAAAGATTTATGTCTTTTTTATTGTTTTTTTTTTTAACTAGTAATGGCGGCGATCTGCAAATTTTTTTTGCGGGACTGCGACATTGCCTGACATTTTTGACACTTTTGGGGGTACCAGTGACAAAATGACACTGGCAGGGAAGGGGATTAACTTTATTGGTGATCAAGGGGTTAAGTGTGACCCTAGGGGCGTAATTCTAACTTTCAGGGGGCGTGGCCTGTTAGATAATCACAGAGACATACGATCCTACATAGCAGGATCGCATAGCCTTTGTGATGATCTAAGGGAGAATGACAGACGGCTGTGTTTACATCAGCCGTCTGTCTTTCTCCCTCTGCTGCAGGAGATCATGAGTGACCAGCTAGTGACCAGACTAGCTCCCCAGGGAATGAGCGGGGGCGGCTGAGCGAACGACGTATGGATACGTTGCTTTGCCCAGCAGCGTCAGAGTGCCGCAGTATATGCACGGTGGGCGCGGGTAAATAGGTTAAATCACCCCCGAAGTTGCCAAAAGTAGTGCAGGAACTACTTTTGGGAAACGGTGCAGTGCCGCAAAATCAGCGTCACACCGATTCGGATGGTGCCGTTGCCGGCAACAGGCTCCTATTTGGCATGCGATTTGACATGTCAAATCGGCCCGATGTGAACAGGGGCTTAATCAGTGGTTCTCAACCCCTGTCCTCAGGACCCAGGCCAGGTTTGCAAGATAACTGAAATACATCACAGGTGATATAATTTGCTGCTCAGTGATTGCAGTATTCTAGTCTGCATCTCCCCAAGGTATTACTTAAAATCTGGCCTGTTAGTGGGTCCTGAGGACAGGTGTTGAGAACCACTGCTTTAAATGGTCTCTCAGTCTGGTTCAGTAGGTTACACAATCATGGGGACGACTGCTGACTTGACAATTGTCTAGAAGACAGTAATTGACACACTCCACAAGGAGGGAAAGTCACAAAAGGTCATTGCTAAAGAAGCTGGCTTGTTAACAGAGTGCTGTATCCAAGCATATTAACGGAAAATTTAGTCAAAGAAAAAAGTGGGGTAGAAAAAGATCCACAAGCAACAAGGATAAATGCAGCCTTGAAAATATTGTGAAGCAAAAGTCATTCAATAATTTGGGGGCGATTCACAAGGAGTGGACTACAGCTGCTGTCAGTGCTTCAAGAGCCACCACATACAGACATATCCAGGACATGGGCTACAACTGTCGCATTCCTTGTGTCAAGCCACACCTGAACCAGAGACAACGTCAGTAGTGTCTTACCTGGGCTGAGGAGAAAAAGGATTGGACTGTTGCTCAGTGGTCCGAAGTCCTCTTTTCAGATGAAAGTAAATTTTGCATTTCATTTGGAAATCAAGGTCCCTGAGTCTGGAGGACCACACTTGCCCACACTGCCAAAAGTACTAATACCTGGTTTAATGATTATGGCATCACTGTGCTTGATTGACCAGCAAACTCGTCTGACCTAAACCCTACAGAGAATCCGTGAGGTATTGTCAAGAGGAAGATGAGAGACACCAGACCCAACAATGCAGACAAGCTGAAAGCCGCTATCAAAGCAACCTGGGCTTCCATAACACCTCAGCAGTGCCACAGGCTGATCGTCTCCATTCCATGCGGCAGTGCTGCAGTAATTCCTGCAAACAAAGTCCCGACCAAGTATTCAGTGTATACTATAATGTACCTGGACATACTTTTCAGTAAGCCAACATTTCTGCGTTAAATATCGGTCTTATGTAATATTCAAATTTTCTGAGATATTGAATTTTAGGTTTTCACTAGCTGTAAGCCATAATCATCAACATTAAAAGAATGAAATGCTTAAAATATATCACTCTGTTTGTAATGAATCTATATAATAGATGAGTTTCACGTTTTATTTAAATTACTGAAGTAAATTACCTTTTTTATGATATTCAAATTTTTTGAGATGCACCTGTATGTGTGTTAAAAATTGATAGTTCTGTTCAAACTAAAGCAAGCCATAGATTAATAAATTTTCGTTCATTCCACCAAGAGTGGAGGGAAAGAAAATGATTTGATTCCCCCATCAATACAGTCTATGTTGATGGGGGAATGTTTCCCACAGAGCTTTTGTATTCTGCTGGCGGCGAGCAAGGGGAGTCTTCCAAATTGGCAGAATACAATGATTACTGCTAGTGGCTATAGTAATGTCAGCTGTCAGTAATCGCATGTAGAAAAATCCAGAAGGCTGGTTGCACCCAAGTCGATCGATGGATTAACTTGGGTACAATCAGCCTGCTCACGGATTGAATCTCTGTTGGACCAACTAAATTTCTGTCCATTTATGGCTGACCTCTCCTATATGCTGTTGTAACCCATATTCTAGGGTTTCTGGTATTCTATCTTAACAGCAGAAATGTTTTAAACCAGGTAACAGCGTCTTTACAAAAGTTTCGCCCTGGATCCCATATACTCTCCTTGCCTGCACTCCCCAACTGTTTATATCTCTATTTCAGCAGTGGACACTATCCAGTGCCCCTGGGCATGGGGAAGCATATGACCTTCTCCCCGTCGATATGCTTGAGCAATGTCAGAAGACAGAGGGAGTGATATCAGTGCTCCTCTTGGCTGCCAACACCGCCAAGGGGGTTGGAAACTTTGTAGACTGCTTTGCCCTGTGAGAGGCTACTGCTGCACATGTAGCTGTGCTAATCAAAATACTTTCTGAAAATGCTCATTGTCTGGCTGTCATGATGCTGCTTTGGCTTCAGCTCAAATCCAATCAAAAGGTTTTTTTCATTTCGGATAGGTCAGGGAAGGGTTAGAGAAGAGGTTCTTAAATTTGTTTTAACAATTAAAGAATTTCAATGGGTTGCCCATTATGTTGCTATACTGCCTTCAACTAACTGTCAAAGTTATCATTATCGCCAGTCCTATTAGATACCAGTATGATTTCAAAAGATGTCAATAGCTTGGCTTAAAGTGATTATAAAAGGAAAAAAAAAAACATATAACAAACATGTAATATGTACCTGCTCTGTGAATGGTTTTGCACAGAGCAGCCCTGATCCTCCTCGTGCTCACTCCTGAGCTGGCCCTCTGCGTCCATAAGACACAGGGAGCATGGCTTAGTCCAGGGCTTGACAAATTTTCCTGAAATCTAGGAGCCAGCTAAAAAAGTTAGGAGCCAGTTTTTTTTTTTTTTTAAACTAACAACCAAGCATTATTTAATAAAACGGATATTACATTTACACATAAATACGACTAGAACCCCACTCTCCTCTATAGCGCAATTGGATGAAAACAGACTGTCTGTCTCTTTCCATCCGATGCCATCTGATCCGATCCACGGGGTGGATAGAAAATAGAACCACCATCCGTCTGCTTTTGGCGGACAGGATCAGATGGCGGCAGATTACTGCTCCATAGAGGAGAATGAAGGGTCCGATCAGGTCTGCCTGAAAAACTGACAGGCGGACCTGATCAGACAGCCCGTGTGAAAGGGGCCTTCGGCTGTGGCATGGCGATGAGGAAAAAAAAAGATATATATATAATTTTTTTTTAATAATAATAATTGGAAAAAAAAAAAGATATATTTTTTTTTATAATTAAAAAAAAAGAAAAAAATATTATTTATTTTTTTTTACATTTAAAAAATAAATTAAATTAATAATAATAACCACACTCCCTGTCAAAGGTAACTAACTGGACAGGGAGATGGGAATGCATTGAGAACAAACAGGCAGTGGAAACAGTCATTACAACAGTCATTACTCCCGGCCACCACAAGAGGGCGCCAGTTCCCCATTGGAAGCCTCTCTCATCTCAAGTAGGCCGAAAAGCCGGGGCCTCAATTTTCGGACGGCGCGGAAGTCCGTGCACTCCGTGCGCGAAAGTCCGCGCAAAAATGACAGGACACCTTCTGCAGGGCACCCCAGGCGCCAGGTCGCTAATTCTAGTCGCAAATGCGACCTGGCGCCCGGGGATTGTCGAGCCCTGGCTTAGTCCCTCCCCCCTTTTCCGCCTCACTGGCTGTGACAGTAGCGGGAGCCAATAGCTCCTGCGGCTGCATCTCAGCCAATCAGGAGAGAGAGACCCTGGAGAGCCTCGGGTCTCGTGCACATAGCTGGTTCGAGATCCGGCTTAAGTAAATATTAGGGAGGCTGAGGGGGGAGCTGCACACTGAAGGTTGACGCATAGAATGTATGAAGGTAAAAAACCTTCAGGCTTTACAATCACTTTAAGAGTGGGGAATGGCTAGAATGTCTTAGAATGTTTCACTGCTGTCTGTGCCTTCCTGTCCCAGTAACAACCATTGCCACCATTTCCCATTGCGGCTGCTAGTAAAAATCTTCCCAGCTAGGTCAATGAAAGAAATCAAAATATGACAGAAATGTAATGCCTCCCCACTCGAAAAGACAGAATGCGCACCAGAAAAAAAAAAACAGAGTTACTCTTACCGGTAACGTCTTTTCCAGGAGTTTTTCAGGACAGCCACCTCTGGGTTCCTCCCATCTCAGGAAAACACCGCCTCAACCATGTAAATTTAAACCCCCTGTCAGCCAGTGTCCTTCAGTTCTCCAAGAGTACCTCCGGAAAGATGGGGAGACACAAAGACATATCATTCCAACCTCAATTCTTCTGATCGTCTTATGTCCAAAACTTCTTCAGGTGGGTAACGGTGCTGTAAAATACGTTACTGGTAAGAGTATCTCTGTTTTTCCCCCCTCGTCTTTCAGGACAGCCCACTCTGAGAGTATAAGAGAGTACTTACTCCTAGGGTGGGACCACTGCTTGAAGGACTTTGCGCCCAAAAGCCTGATCTTTAGTGGACAACAGATCCAGCCTGTAGTGCTTGGTGAAGGTTGAAAAACTGGACCAGGTTGCTGCCCAACAGATCTGCTCTGGGGTAGCATCAGCTCGCTCTGCCTGGGAAGTCGCAACAGCCCTCATGGAATGTGCCCTGTTACCCACCCGGACCTCCTTCTCGCTTGAAACATAGGCCTTGCTAATGGCTAACCTAAGCCATCTGGCTAAAGAATTCTTAGAGGCTTTAGAATCCTTACTAGAGCTGGAAAATAGAACAAAGAAAGAATTAGACTTCCTAAATTCCTTTGTACAATCCAGGTACTGAAGGAGACACCTTCTAACATCTAACTTATGATAGTTACTCTCCTGTTCACGCACAGGATTCGAACAGAAAGTTGGTAAAACGATTTCTTGGTCTCTGTGAAACTTCGAGGCCACATTTGGTAAAAAAAACGGATCTGTCCTAAACACAATGTGATCCAGAAAAACTTGTAGAAAAGGAGCTCTGACAGAAAGAGCTTCCAGTTCACTAAGCCTTCTGGAGATAGTGATCCCCACTAAAAAAAAACTGTCTTTAGGGTTAAAAACTTCACCACACAAGACTTAAAAGGTTCAAACGTCTCTCCTAAGAGAGCCAGTACAACCAAGGATAGATCCCACATAGAAAAAGGGGGATTGCTCACTGGTCTCTGTCTATTTAAGGCCCTAAAGAATCAAATCACCCAAGGGTTTTCAGGTAAGGGTACTTCTAAAAAGACACTTATTGCCGAGACTTGACTCTTTAGGGTGCTGACAGCTAAACCTTTATCTGCCCCATTTTGCAGAAATTCAAACACTGCCACTGGGCTGCCTACTTTCAAGGAGCTCTCTGCACACCAGCTGATAAAATGCTTCCAGGTCTTAAGGTGAATGGCCCACGTTTCCTTTCTCCTGCTACTAAGAAGAGTCGCCACCAAGTGATCCGAAAACCCCTTGCTTTTCAGCAACTCTTCCTCAGAAGCCAGGCTGCGAAATTCCAGCACTCCACCTGGGGACAGGAAACTGGACCCTGAAAAAGAAGGTCCTCCCAAACTGGTAGGATCCAGGGGGTTCCACGGCCAGACCCTTCAGGACCGAAAAACCACGGTCTCCTGGGCCATTGTGGCGCATTGAGGATCAGGGTAGTGTCTTCCTTCTGAAATTTCCTCAGGTCTGCTGGTATTAGTACAGGCAGGTTTAAGATTCCCCAACGAGGAATCGCAGGTCTTTCTTAGGAGAGAATCCATTCTTTTATCCATGGGATCAGAAAGAGAGCTCATATTCTCGAAGACTAGGTCTGTCCGCCTCGAGACCTGAGAGTCGGCCGCGTCCAATTTCGGTGATTTGTTCCACACTTACGCGTCTTCCTCAGAAAAGGGGAAATCTCAGTTTCATGGCCTTAGAAAAGAAAGGCTTCCTCTCAGGATCCTGCCATTCCTTTTTTGACTGCTTCCACCAGGACTTCATGTACCGGAAAGACCCTCCTTTTTTGTTCGCCCAGGCCCTGGTACATCTGGTCATGAAGAAATAAAGTTTTCTTTTCCTCCTGGATTCCCAAAGTGCTGTGGATAGCTCCCAAAAGATCTTCCACCTCTTCCAGGGTTAATTTGTACTTAGAAGCTCTAATGGATTCACATTCACCCCTTCTCCATCTGAATCCATCTGGGAGCCTGGAGGTGTACTATCATGCTCTTCAACCTTTTTTTCAGTGCTCCCTGCTGTTCCTCCACTGGTAGAGGGTACCACCGGTGGGGGTGGAGCAATCTCCTGTTGTGCTGTGCAGAGGGGGGGGTCTGGGGCTGAGGAAACAGTAAATTCGAAAATAAATCTTGAAATAACTGAAAGGTGCTGGAAAGCTCCTTGACAGATGCAGTCAGATCAATACACTGCTCTGCCGAATGTTCCCTAACTAGGCCCTCAACACACTCTTTACAAAGCACCTTGGTCCCGGATTCCCCTCTAGTTGCCTTGCATGATGGGCATCTTTTCTTGGAGCTATGTGGCGATTTGGACTTTTCTGAGGCCTTACCCTAAAACACAAAAGACTTGGACAAAGACTAAGCACCCACACTGGGCCCCCCCAGCACACGCAAGCACAGCATGCCCCCCCCCAGGAGTGTACCTAAGACCGGCCACCACCAGGGTCCCAGAACCACCACCAAAGATCAACCCCCCCTCCAGACCACCAAGGGGGGGGGGGGGACTACATCATGGAGCTAGTGGGGGAAGTAAGGGAACACCACCGCAGGGTTCTCCTTACCTTAGAATGGCTGTTGCTGACTTCACTTGGAGCAATCCCTGTGGCCTGTGCCTATGACATCTCCCGGAGTGGTTACAAGCCTGCCGCGCCTCCATCCGTCCCCAAGCGTTCGGCTCGCACCAGCCTATCATCCGGCCTGCTCTTCAAATGCCCAACAGCCGGAAGCTGTAGGACCGGCAGAAGTGCCCGCCTCCACCGGAAGTGACGTCACCCGCCACCCCAAAGCTCCACTGCTGGCCGTACCTCTGCAGCGCTCCCCAGAGCAACAAAGAGCGGACCCCCGCAGCCTCAGACATCCCCTGAGGAGAAGTTGGGGGTGACACCAGGCAGCCCAATAGGTAATCCAAGCTCCCTACCCAGACCCTTAGCTGTGCATTGGAGAGCCCTTGTCAGCAACAGGTGTGACCAGAAATGTGTGGACTGACACAGAGAACATTAAACATAATTAAGGTGTAAAGAATATAATTTAAAAAAAAAAAAAAAAAATTATTTAAAAATAAGTGAATAACACAAATGTAAACGCACCTCCAGAAAACTATAACTGTGTAAATCCAACCAGATAACCAAACAATAGTGACACACAGCAAACAACTGCTCAAATCAAATATATACAAAAAACAGGATAAATGAATAGTAATAGTAACAGAGCCGGGGTCATACACGGGAGATCAAGCAGAGGGAGCTGGGAGCAAGACAGAACAGAGAGAGGGTTGCAGGAGACGGAGTAAGCAAACAGGAAGGAAGGAAGGAATCAGGCTGCAGGGTCAGGATCAGGGTCCAGGATCAGGATACAGGGAAACAGGAATGCAGGTCAGGCGCACATGGAGACAATACCAAGGCAGTGAGAAGAAGCATACACAGGATTTAAATATACTTCCTGCAACCAGCATCAGGTGATGACTGATTGCATGAGATGTTCGCTTCTGACTACTGAGAGACACCTGCTGGTGGACACTGGAACTGCAGCCTATGGATCTGGGAGCTACAGTGCCACCAGCAGGTGAGCTCTTTCCTGACAGCCCTTAGCCTCCCCCTGACAGGAGACACAGCCTCAGCCTCCCCGGCTGTTTCAGCCCTGGTTCCTGGCGATGTCTCCCCACCGGAGGAAACACCAGAACTGAAGGGCACCGGCTGACATGGAGTTTAAATCTATATGGTTGAGGTGGTGTTTCCTGAGAAGTGAGGAGCCAAGGTCTCTCATAGGTCGCTGTCCTGAAAGACGAGGGGGGAAAAGAAAGGAGAACGAAAAACCATCCACTTTATTACCCAGGGGGGTCTCTGGGGCTTGACAAAGGAATTCTATAGGACATTTCCAACCTTGTGCACAAATAATAGATCTAAGAATGCCCTGATCCGCTCCAGTCCAGTGAAGCATCCACAGTCTTGGAGTAAGGAACAGCAAATTTAGCCATATGACAATGAAAAGTAATCTAAATAAAGCGGACCTTCACTCTCTCAATCAACATTGACTATTTTTAATCCTTATGCTGCTAGCATTAGTAAATATATAGGAAACTTTTTTACATTTCTTCAGCTACTTCCTGGTTTCTTGCCTAGGCAAATTATGTCATAAATCCCAGGAGACTTCAGGAGGGGAGGAAGGGTTTTCTCAGCTAAGCACAGTGGCCTGCCTGCATGCCTAGTGCAGGAAGTAAATGCTACATCAATCATCTGCCCTTACTCAAAATGGCCACAGCCAGAAATGCTAGGGGGTGTTTTGCAAAGTGATTTTTCAGCAAAAAATGAATTAAATAAATAGTGTTTTTGGTTTGTGGTGCTCAGATGCAGTGTAGTTCTGCTTTAAGGTCAGGAGAGAGGAAGACATCTAGCGAAATTCCCTAAAGAGGCTGCAGATCAGCTATAGAATGTGGTCCTATCTCCAGGCGATCAGGTCCAACAAAGTAATATGAACACTATATCCCTAACAGCGGCTACCTTCAGCGGGAACTCAGTGTGCTCCACCTGCTGACAATCCAGGGGGCACAGAGCCCTCCAGCAAATGTTTCTGCCTGCCATGCAGGATTTGTAGAGTGATCAGATGCACAAATCTCTCCCTTTGATGCAGAGACCACTGGATGAGAGAGCAAGATGCCAATTCATTGTCTTTAGAAAAGACCCAAGGATGTAGGATTCTTCTGAAGAAGATAGTGCATGTCCGGATAACTTACAACTTCAAAACCTGAGTTCCCACTTTGACAGAAACAAGGGGTCCAGAGAACTAGGGAACCCAGTAAGACCAGGGTAGTTACAATTCTTTGTCCAGTAGCACAAAAAAGTAGAGAGGGGCAACTGAAGGATCTTTCATAGACAGGAATTAGGCCTGTGAGCTAAAAGGGGAGTTTTTAGCAACCAAATGCCTGACAGGCCCATACTTGTAGAAGTGGGGGCACACCTTCACGAGGAAGACTTTTTAGAGGGGGTTAGCTGACCTTTGGTTTTGAGCCCTACGGACTAAGTGGGAGTTGGACACTGAAGGCCTGTAAGTACTTATTGAAGTAGATAAAGCAGAAGTGTGGGTACTTACTGCTGAATTAGAAGAAGGAGAAGGGTGGGATTCCTCCATCCCCTTTACATCGTGGTGGGAATACACTCTGGCAAAAGAAAGAGTTGTTTAAGCAGTATGTGTCCCAGTACACTACAGCTATACTAGAATGGAAAACAGAAACCGTGACAAACTAGCTTGCTCCCTGTAAGCAACATTGTAATGCATAGGGACTTCTCAACTTATACCGTAATTTCATTCTGGGAACCTTTACAAATGTAACATTCCTCATTTTTTTTAAAGTAGAAAGAAAAGCCACACAATAACTTGTTACTTCTACTTTGCTTTGATCCTTCTTGCATACATTTTATAATAAATCATTTGCGTAATACTTTTTTAGGGTTTTCTCTGTGACCACAAAACCCTTTCTCTAGGGTTTTCACATGACTACAAAGCTCCAGCGCTCAATTCTGTGTCTCTGCAGCTAGTGGGTGTGAACCTACTCACAGTTGGGAGCTATGGAAACTGGCGAGAGGGCATTGTGGCTTTACGGGATCAGTGTTGTTGGCCCTCTTCAGTGCACAGACTAGCAGGAGCTTCGCTGTCATATGGCCACCTATAAAACCTTAAAAAAAAGGATTTAAAAAGTGATTTAGTAAAAGAATGTAAGCAGGGAGAACTGGTTCAAAAAGGGGAAGCAACACCTAATAGGCAAGTTATTGTGTAGCCACTCCTTCTACTTTAAAGCCCAACTCCAAGAAAGCTCGAGATGCCACAAGATTTGGCCATTAGATGGAGTTAAGTAGAATAAGATTTTCTGATAATACTTAGCTCCATCTAGTGACCAAATGCTGTATTTTCAGTTTTACATTTGAACAGCACAGGATAAAACCCTGTTAATTTATTTTTTTTCTGCCCCATTCACACAGAACAAATGTACATTAACTTTTACTGTGCGAATAGCTATGCAAACTCATTATAAATCCACCCCCATGTATCAGATTGGCTATTTTGCAGTACGGGGTGGGATAACATCAGTCATACAGGCACCTTGAGGATGCTGGAGAGCAGATATGTGGTGACCTATTAGGCATTTTCTTTCACACAAAACAAATTTACATGCACTTTCACTGGGCATATGGTTCTGAAAATTCTTTATAGTTCAACCTCATGGCGTTATTTCAGATTAATGCAAATTAAAGTGATTGTAAAGTCTTAGTTTTTTCTCAATAAAATACCAAACATGTCATACTTACCTCCCCTGTGCGGTTGGTTTTGCACAGGGCAGTCTGGATCCTTCTCTTCTCAGGTCCCTTTTTGGCTCTTCTGGCCTCTCCCCCCCTTTGAGTACCCCCACAGCAAGCAGCTTGCTATGGGGGGCACCCGAACTGAGTCACAGCTCCGTGTATCCATTCAGATACGGAGTTGTGGTTCAGCCCAGCCCTGTCTCTCTCCTCATTGGCTAACATACTTTGATTGACAGCAGCTGGAGCCAATGGCACTGCTGCTGTGTCTTAGCCAATGAGGAAGGTAGTCCCGGATAGCTGAGACAGTCATGGACATCGCTAGATTGAGATGGGGTTTATGTAAGCATGGGGGGGGGGGCTGAGAGACGCTGCTGCAGACAGAAGACTTTTTATTCTAATACATAGAATGCATTAAGATAAAAAACCTTCTGACTTTACAACCCCTTTACACATGGTAAAATGTGAAAACCCTGAATCCTAAAATGTGCTAATTACACTACTATCCAATGAATAGTGCTCTTTATTTTGTCTCTCCAGCTCAACCCACCTGCTAAGGGTGAGCTGTTTTTCCTACAGGCACTTCACTTCATGCATCAGCGCTACCATTGTCTTTTATTACTCATCATTTTCCATTTTCCAGATTTCCCTGGACATGTATTTACACAGAAAGACTCGAGCTTGTTTTTTTCTGTCCATATCTTAAGTAATAAGTAAGGCTACAAAACACTTGAAGCTGTCGTTTTTATTGTTTCCTCTTAAAAGGATTCTCAGAAAGAAAGCACTCACCACACATATTACAACTAATTAGGAAATGGAGACTTTGGTCTGTACATTGGACAGTGATGAGGACCTGTGTCAATAGTGGATATATACACTTTCTGTACATTGGACAGTGATGAGGACCTGTGTCAATAGTGGATATATACACTTTCTAGCACTAAGTTGGCAACTCAGGCAAAAAAAATATAATACAGAAAGCAGGGAAGCATAGAGATCCAGATTATTAATATTATTCAGGGTTTAAATAGTGCCAATAGATTGCACAGCGCTTTACAATCTAAAGTAAAACAGTACAGTTACAATACGATAAAATGCAAGAGGGTCCAGCTCAAAATAGCTTACAATCTAATAGGGTGGGGCAAGTAGTACAAAACGTTATAATTGTGGGGGATGAGCTGATGGAAGAGTTAAAAGTTCAGTTGTTAGTTGGAGGCATGATAGGCTTCCCTAAAGAATCAACAGAGAAAGGAGGGAACACTATTTACTGACCCAGTGCATGAATATGTAAATATGTGTGGCCTAAGCCAGTGCCACTCCAGCCATGCCCCCCTGACATGTTTCTCCCCGCACAACGGCAAAACATGTCAGGGGGCGTGGCTGGAGCAACACTGGCCGGGGCCACACATATTCAGGCACTGGGACAGTGAGAGGTGTTCCTTCCTTTATCTGTTGATGCTTCTACACCCCTAAATGGTGCAAAGGCGCCTGCTCTGTTCACTGCAACTGGCGGGAGATCTTTGTCTCAGCTTAGAGTGCACTGCAAGTTACACCAGGCTTTCCTATAGTGATGTGTTTTCAGGGATCACCTAAAGGTGGCCAGAGTAGGAGAAAGCCGGACAGATTTAGATAGAGAGTTCCCGAGGATGGGAGAGGCTCTGGAGTAGTCCTGGAGATGAGCATGGGAGGAGGAGACAAGAAAGAAGGAGGTCTGGAGAGGAACAGAGAGGACGGTTTGGGTGATATTCAGGGACAAGATTGGTAATGTAGCCTGGGGCAGAATTGTATGTTGTTGTTAGTATTTTGAATTTATTTCACTGGGCAATTGGAAGCCAGAGGAGGGATTGGCAGAGAGGCATGGAGGACACTGAGCAGTTGGCAAGGAAGATGACTCTGAAGAGAGATAACACCGCTCAGGCTAGTCAAAGTCCACGATTCAAGGTGGGTGCTGAACCTTGGCTCGCAAACAGGAGCAGCATACAAGTAATAAATGGTCGCAAACCACCACGGAATCCAATGAAGAAAAGTTCCTTTATTCACACTGCTACGTGCTTGTTCACTATCACTACTACTAGTGAACAAGCACATAGCAGTCGTGTGAAACGCGTCTACTGTCCTACTCTACTGTACCTTGTACCATTTATGTGAATAAAGGAACTTTTCTTCATTGGATTCAGTGGTGGTGTGCGACCATTTTCTTCTTTTAGGAAGATGACTCTGGCAGCAGCATTAATGATAGACTGAAGAGGGGATAGTCTATGGAGAGGTAGGACTATGAGGAAGAAGTTCCAATAGTCAAGGCGTAAAATAACAAGGGAGTGAAGGGTAGCATGGTGATTTCTTTTATTAAAAAGGGGCGAATTTTAGAGATGTTTTTATGGAGGTGAAGTCTAGGAGCTTTTGACAGCGATTAGATTTGGGGCCGAAAGGACAGATCAGAGATGGTAATTGGTGGTGCTGAGGTTTTGATGGGGACTGGTAGTTTAATGCTGCTGAATATTTTTTTATTCCAAGATCAAAGAAGTCAGTCCATCACTTGCAACACTGAGCTCAAACACCCCCCTCCTCACTATTGGTCCGTCTATGGAAAAATAGCAAGGAATAGTAAGGTAAGGTAAGGGAGGGATGGGCTGCCGCTTAGCTTTCTCTTCTGAAGCTGGTATTTGCAATAAAGTTTGCACACCAACTACTACTGAGATGCCATAATTGTGTTTTGTATTTCAAAGGTACTAGTATACAGAAATACAATAAATAGTAAACAGCATGTAAAATGATTGGTATACAAGATATACCTGTAGTACATAAAGTGAAATGACATTCACAATGCAAATATTCAAATGTAGCAAAATAGCATACCAAAGTGCTGACGCAGTGGTCATAAACTAAAGTCAGGGAGAGGGTAACAAAAGTTGAGGTCCTACAAACCCAACATTTTGGGGTCCCATGACCCCTTTCACAAGGAGGCCCTCTGCCTGATTATATTTTGGTTGTGGCTAATGCTTTCAGCCCTCGGGTATACCCTTTTTCTATATTGTACTGTCCGCTTTTTTAACTTTTTTTCGTCTTTTGTCTTGGATATGGCTGGAAAGAATCAGGGTGTGTTGTACATGTAGCCAGAAACAAATGCTAACAAATGTTGCCACCTAAACTTGGTTCACACTATTGGTTTTTGGGTGTGCTGCGTTTGCGCGAGCACATGGGCATAGCAGCCTATTCATCTGAATTTACTGCTGTACCTGTCGGAAATGCAGGGAAAAGATCCCTGCGCCTTTTCTAAAATGTAGTCACACGGAAAATGCATGGTGCTGTGTTTTCTGATGCATGGAAGTCTTATTAAAATTAATGACACCACTGCACGTCTGCAAAAGAGCAGCGTGTTTTGGCTGCGGGTGTGGGTATGCATATGTAAGATTCTGGTACCTCTGGTACCCTTAATAATTTATTTCCTTCCAAATATGCGTCCCACCTTTTTTTACTAGGTGGTACGCATACACCTTTAAGACAGATGATGTCATCGCTGAGCGCCGCAGAGCGGCTATTTCAACCGCCGGCGTTCTCACTCACATCGTTTGTTCAACCTGCCATCAGTGAAGCAGCATACCAGATGTTACTCGCTCCTGTATCTCGCTACCTGAACTTGTTTCATATCTGATCCTGTATCTCGCTACCCGATCACTCTCGGCATGCTGTTTCCACCCTTCACTCAACCTGCCTTGTGTATCCACATGCTTTCAAGCCTGTCTTGCTGTCGGAACCTCCAGCTGTTTGCTTCTACCAGGAGCAGACCGGAACCTCGCTACTGATACCTGTATCTCGCTACCGGATCTTCCCCTCTCTACTGGACCCCTCTACTACTAACATTTACTAGTGATAAGTACCCCACAGGGGAATCCTCCATAACCTACTTACACTATCTATCATCTGCACTGTTGCATAGATTGCTAGCTCTTGAGCCTACTACCATCTACTATCTGCACTGTTACATAGATTGCTAGCTCTTGAGTCTACTACCATCTATCATCTGCACTGTTACATAGATTGCTTGCTCTTAAGTCTACTACCATCTATCATCTGCACTGCTACATAGATTGCTAGCTCTTGAGTCTACTACCATCTATCCTTGCACTGGGTTAGTCTATCCTGTAATTGTCATCTGCTGTCCTTACCACCCGTCACCATACTCGATTACTAACCTATCTGCACTCTACCTGATACCATCTAGTACTCTCCTGAACAAACCTATCAAGTACTTACCATCTCTATCACTGTTCACACCTGTCCCTTCAGCACAACACCTTCATACTGTCATATACATTCTACCACTCCAGGAACATCTTATTGAGTGTGTATATATCTGTATGTTGAAGCTGACAGGCCCACAGTGATGAGTCTGGAGAGTTGGATCTGGTTATTCAACACATCTCTACATGACTACTGAGTGGAGATTTTGCAGCTGCATATCCAGCCTACTACAAAAACGCAGGAGCGTTACAGATTGAACGAACGATAAAAAAAAAAATGGATTCAGCAGAATTACCCACTCAAGTGACACAATTAACACAACAAGTAAATGCGTTAATACTTGCTCTTACTTAAGTAAAAGAAGAGAATCAGACTCTGACGCAGCAGGTAACCCGTCTCTCACAGCTTACTACTGTTCAGCCCCCTGAACCTAAAATAAACCCTCCCCTAGTGTTTACAGGTGATCGGAAAAAATTCTGTGAATTCAAAAACGCATGTCAATTGCTTTTTTTGTTAAAACCTCGTACATACTCTACTGATCAGATTAAAGTCTGTACCGTTATTTCATACTTAACGGGTGATCCCCGGGCCTGGGCAGACTCTCTCTTTGAGAAAAATGATCAGATTCTCAACTCCTAATCTTTATTCCTAGCGGAACTCGCTAGTTTATATGAAGACCCCAATAGGCAGAGTACTGCTGATATTCAATTAAGGGCTTTAAAACAAGGAAGGAGACCTGTAGAAGACTTTGTAGCAGAGTTCAAAAGATGGACCCTTGATTCAGGGTGGAATGATACATCTCTGCAAACTCAATTCAGACTCGGGTTATCAGAAGCTGTTAAAGACGAGCTCGCCCGAGCGGATTTACCTGGCACCTTGGATGCCTTGATACAACTTAGTATCAACATCGACAGATGACTACGAGAAAGAAGGGCTGAAAAAATGGGAATGCCATTAACTAGTCCTCCTCGGATTGCGGCCGTTGACCCTACTCCTATGGAGGTAGGAACTATACGCCCACCTTTATCAACTACTGAACGAGCCAGAAGGAGATCCAGAAATCTCTGCATGTACTGCGCATCCCCGGATCATTTGATATGCGGCTGTCCCCTTGTCCGCAAAAAAGAGGGTGAGTGTTCACATGTCTTGCTAGGAGGATTAACGACTTCCTTTTCTAACCCCTATCTTTTTGTTCATTTAACATCACAGTGGGACCAGACTAGGATCACCACCAAGGCTATGATCGACACTGGATCTTGTGGAAACTATATTGATACACGTTTTGTTACCTTAAATAAAATACCTATTATTTCAAAACTTAAACCTGTTTCTGTTAGTTTCATTAACGGTATTCCATTGTCTTCTGGTCCAATCACCAACCAGACACAGGCACTCCTTGCCACTGCCAAGGAGTCTCATGTGGAGACCATCACCTTTGATATACTATCCTCACCCCATTTTTCCATTATTTTGGGACTTCCCTGGTTACACACACACCAACCAATCATAGATTGGAAAAGACGGACTTTGGCCTTCCCTTCTCACTATTGTGAGATTACGTGTAACCTCCCATCTTATGGAAAGATCCTGTCTGTGGTGTCAGATGAGATTGCACCACTATGCTATCAGGATCTGTCCGAAGTATTCCTTGAGAAAAATGCTCAAGTGTTGCCTCCCCATAGGGATTATGATTGCACTATCGATCTACTCCCTAACAGCAAATTGCCATTCGGTCATGTTTATCCCCTTTCACAGGATGAACTTTCTCATCTCAAGGAATACTTGGATGAGAATTTGAAAAAAGGGTTCATTAGACCCTCTACTTCTTCCACAGCTGCAGGACTTTTCTTTGTCCGCAATAAGGATTCCAGTCTTAGGCCTATTATCGATTATAGGCAATTAAACACGATTACGATAAAGGATCGTTATCCTTTGCCGCTCATGCCTGAACTCATTGAACAAGTGCGTGGGGCTACTTACTTCTCTAAATTAGACCTGAAAGGGGCATACAACCTAATCCGAATCCGTGACGGAGATGAGTGGAAAACAGCATTCAGAACCAGATACGGATTATTCGAATATCTTGTGATGCCATTCGGGTTGTGTAATGCTCCCGCAGCCTTCCAAAGGTTCATAAACGACATCTTTAGAGACTTACTTGATGTCTGTGTCGTAGTATACCTGGACGATATACTTATCTATTCGCGATCTATGCCTGAACATATAAAACATGTAAGACTTGTGTTATCCAGATTACTCTCACACAATCTATACGTGAAATTAAAAAAATGCTTATTTCATAAGGAAGAAATATTATTTCTAGGATACATCATATCCAAAACTGGAATTAAGATGGATATGAGCAAGATATCCTGTATTCTGGACTGGCCTATACCAACAACTCGTAAGGCATTACAGCGATTCCTTGGATTCTCCAACTTCTATAGGAAGTTCATCAAGAACTTTTCCGCTATTGTGAGACCTCTCACACAACTGACAAGTATAAAAAAAACATTCAAATGGTCAGAAGAAGCGAATCAAGCTTTCTGCTTGTTAAAATCAAGCTTTACCTCTGCTCCCATACTAAGCCCATCCAGACCCATCCCTCCAATATATTCTGGAGGTAGATGCGTCAAATATGGCAGTAGGAGCAGTTCTCTCCCAACAACCAACAAATACTTCACCACTCCACCCAGTTGCTTTCTTTTCAAAATCACTAAGCAGCCCAGAGGTGAACTACCCAGTGGGTGAAAAGGAGTTGCTTGCCATAAAACTGGCACTGGAGAATTGGCGACATCTACTCGAAGGTACCCAGTTACCAATACTCATATATACAGATCATAAAAACCTTCAAAACCTCCAGACTAACAAAACTCTCTCCCACCGACAGGTACGATGGTCATTATTCTTCCTAAGATTCAACTTCCTAGTGACCTACACGCCTGCAGACAAAAATAAAAAAGCGGATGCGCTATCACGATTAATCGAAGATAACTGCGCCAAAATCCCTTCCATTCCCATAATACCCTATGAACGTATTATTGGTGTTGTCCGTTCCTTGAAGGAAGAGATTTTGCACAGTATAGGATTGGATTCACCTCCACCACAACTGAGTACTGATGCAGAAGGCTTCCTCTATTACAACGACAAACTTTACATACCCCCTACTATGCGCACCAAGATCTTGGAGTTGTCACATGATGTGCCCATGGCAGGACATATGGGTATGACGAAAACCCTTAATTTGCTTACCAGGCAGTTTTGGTGGCCTGATATGAAAATGTCTGTACAAAAATTTGTTTCTTCATGTGACATCTGTGCAAGGTCCAAGATTGACACTACAAAACCATCTGGTCTACTCTGCAGTCTACCAATACCCCAGGTTCCATGGGAAGTTGTGTCCTTAGACTTTATAGTAGAACTACCACCTTCTAAGGGAATTAATACCATTCTAGTGTCAGTGGACCACTTGACAAAGATGGCACATTTCATTGCTATCCGTAGACTACCTTCGTCTAAACAAACAGTGGAACTACTGATGAAACATGTGTTCAAGTTGCATGGAATTCCAAAGACTCTTTTGTCCGACCGTGGTTCACAGTTCATCTCTAAATTTTGGCAAGCACTTTGTCAAATATTACGGATTGAGCGAAAGCTCACTTCTCCCTACCATCCTCAGACCAACGGACAGACTGAAAGAGTCAACCAGTGCATTGAGCAATATCTACTTTGCTATACATCATACCTACAGGATGATTGGGTGGATCTCCTCCCTCTGGGGGAATTTGCTTACAACAATGCAACCCACAGTACTACTAAGCAAAGTCCATTCTACTTGAATTATGGGTTTTATCCCACTCTTCTTCCACCACGCATCCTGCCATCAAGTAACCCAGTAGCCTCGGATTATCTTACCCAAATAAAAGACTCTCTGGGTTTACTCAATACCACTATATCACACGCTCATAGTCAACAAAAAAGGTACTATGACCTTCGTAGAAGACCTTCTCCTCAGTATGCTATTGGGGACCTTGTTTGGCTATCAACAAGAAACTTAAGATTAAAGATCCCCAGCAAAAAACTTGGACCTCTATTTTTGGGACCCTTCCCAATTAAGAAACTTATTGGAAAAGCTGCAGTACAGCTCACCTTACCAGCAGATCTTAAGATCCATCCCATCTTCCATGTGTCGCTATTGAAGCCCCATGTTCCTAACCAAGGAATAAGACCTACCATCTTGCCTCCACCTCCAATACAAGTTGAAGGTGGAGAAGAATATGAGATCAAAGAGATTTTGGATTCTCGCATCCATAGAGGAAGACTCCAGTATCTCATAAGATGGAAGAACTATGGACCCCAAGACGACACCTGGTTGGATACCTCTGATGTTCATGCACCTAGGCTTATACAAAGGTTTCACTCGAAATACCCAGAGAAACCAGTGCTATAGGCCTTCCGGAGCCGGCCTTAAGGGGGGGGTGCTGTAAGATTCTGGTACCTCTGGTACCCTTAATAATTTATTTCCTTCCAAATTTGCGTCCCACCTTTTTTTACTAGGTGGTACGCATACACCTTTAAGACAGATGATGTCATCGCTGAGCGCCGCAGAGCGGCTATTTCAACCGCCGGCATTCTCACTCACATCGTTCGTTCAACCTGCCATCAGTGAAGCAGCATACCAGATGTTACTCGCTCCTGTATCTCGCTACCTGAACTTGTTTCATATCTGATCCTGTATCTCGCTACCCGATCACTCTCGGCATGCTGTTTCCACCCTTCACTCAACCTGCCTTGTGTATCCACATGCTTTCAAGCCTGTCTTGCTGTCGGAACCTCCAGCTGTTTGCTTCTACCAGGAGCAGACCGGAACCTCGCTACTGATCCCTGTATCTCGCTACCGGATCTTCCCCTCTCTACTGGACCCCTCTACTACTAACATTTACTAGTGATAAGTACCCCACAGGGGAATCCTCCATAACCTACTTACACTATCTATCATCTGCACTGTTGCATAGATTGCTAGCTCTTGAGCCTACTACCATCTATCATCTGCACTGCTACATAGATTGCTAGCTCTTGAGTCTACTACCATCTATCCTTGCACTGGGTTAGTCTATCCTGTAATTGTCATCTGCTGTCCTTACCACCTGTCACCATACTCGATTACTAACCTATCTGCACTCTACCTGATACCATCTAGTACTCTCCTGAACAAACCTATCAAGTACTTACCATCTCTATCACTGTTCACACCTGTCCCTTCAGCACAACACCTTCATACTGTCATATACATTCTACCACTCCAGGAACATCTTATTGAGTGTGTATATATCTGTATGTTGAAGCTGACAGGCCCACAGTGATGAGTCTGGAGAGTTGGATCTGGTTATTCAACACATCTCTACATGACTACTGAGTGGAGATTTTGCAGCTGCATATCCAGCCTACTACAAAAACGCAGGAGCGTTACAGCATAGGATTTACACCTTGTTTTGCACATGCAACTGTGCGAAACGAGCCTAGGAGATTTACTTTAAAAAAAGCACATGTTTAACCTGCTTTGCAAATATTGCAACTTTGTAATGATTGCAAAATACAATAGTTATGGAACTTGAACTGTTTATTTTATTAATTAGCAAATGTCTCACTGTTCTGGTAGATGCAAACATTCCAGATCAGTGCTCAGTAAACTGGGTGATAAAAGATTTTCTCTAAGGTGCAGTAAGTCACAAGTTCCCATAAAGAATAAGAACTTCAATTAGTACATTATGTGTTTGTGAGCCTTCATCGGCCCTAAAATCTGGGAAAATGCAATTATCTAATAAACACAAATATAAAATTAAAGTAAATGTGACCCAAATGCAAAAAGCTCATATTGTGTTTAAAATGTAACTCTTATTTTGTTGAGAAAAAAAACATTCCCCTCTGGGCGATCTGTGAACATTACAAGGATTTTAACAAACTTTGTTGCAGATTCCTACATTTTTGTATTCTGAAGGAATCCCTCTATGTTTGTCTGTGTCCATGTGGGAAAGTGAGTTATATAATTATCAATGTGCACCTGCAGGGCTCTAATGAGGAAAGCTGCTGCGCCTGCATCCCTTTAGACGTGATTTCCTATTGGAAGTATTTCACCAAAAATTACATTTTTGTTGCAGGGGATGCCTGAAATCTGACTTGTATCTTAGGCAGACTTCTGGGGAAATTGGTGAGCCAATCACACAAGCAGGAAATTATGTTTTTGGGGTGAGGTCAGAACACATTCTGTGTACAGAACACCTCTAGGTAGCCATGTTGCATTGCATTTTCAGAAAATTACAGCGGCTGCAGATAGAAAAGGAAACATAATTTTTAAAAACATTGAATTACAATATAGTTTGTGTCGTAATTGTATACTGTATCATTTTTTTTCTTTGTATTTGTTATTTGTTTTCCCACAAAAGTGGAGTTACCCTTTAATGTATTAAAGTAATTTCAAATGTCATTTTCAAGTACAGCTTTTGTTTAACTAATGTCTGCTAAATTTAGCATAAAATTATGCATGAAGATCCATGTTCAGGCACTTTGTGCTCTTTCACACAGGCGTTGAAAATAGGCAGTTCGGTTGCATTTTTAGCGCTTCCCAAATACCTATCAATGCCACATAGAATTGTTACAAATAGGGAGCAGATGTAGGTATTCACACTGCACAGTTAAGGCCCGTACACACGTACCGATCGTCGGCCGAAAAGCGTCGGCCGACGACCGATCTGCCGATTGTAGGCTTGTTAGTATGATGCCTCCGACAGCCGTCAGCGCACATTCGGCCGAAAAGAATCTGTCTTGCAAGCATTAAAATTTTTGTATGCCGACACCAGAGCGGCCGATTGTTCGCCAGTCAGTACAGAATTCGGCCGACAGACAGCAGATTTGCAAGACTGGGCATGCTCAGAAAAGAAAAAACACACGGAAAGTTAACCATTACATGACATCACTTCTGCAGTCGGCTGTAGTCGGCGGACAAAATTCTTGTGCAGTCTTTGCACTTTTCAACAGACACCGACAGCCCGGGGACAAAAGACGGCCGATCGTTCGCCGACGATCGGTACGTGTGTACGGGGCTTTAGAGTTGCTTTGTTTTTTTGCGATGCAAAAATCATGCTGCCTGCAGAGTTTGGCAGGCATTGATGCTTTGCAACTGACTCTATTAACTTCTATTGAAACGCACCACAACTGCACCTTAACCGGTTGCCGACCGCCGCAAGTATATATACTGCGGCGGTCAGCCCCGGCCAGGCAAAGTGACGTACCAGTACATCACTAGCCTGTCACTGGCTTGTGAGCCAATAGCGGGCGAGCGCGCGCCCGCTGAGGCGCGCGCCCGCCCCGGCTCGTTCCCAGACAAGTCAGTGCGTGTGACCGGCGGACCCGATGTCCGCCGGTCACTCGCGATCGTTCGGCGGGAAGGGAGAAAGGCAGGCGGCTAATGTAAACAAGCCGTCTGTCATTCTCCCCTGTGTAAAAATGTAGGACCGTTGATCTCTGTTTTTACACTAGTAGCCATGTCCCATCACAGTTAGAAGCACGCCCTTAGGACACACTTAACCCCTCCCTCTCCAATACAGTTAACCCCTTCCCTGCCAGTGTCATTTTTGCAGTAACAGTGCATATGTATAGCACTGATTACTGCAGTAATGTCACTGGTAACCCCAAAAGTGTCAAAAATGCCAGTCAAGGGTCCGATCTGTCCGCCGCAATGTCGCAATCCCGCAAAAAAAAACGCAGATCGCCGCCATTACTCGTTAAAAAAAAAAACACCAAAAATGACAAAAATCTTTCCCTTTGTTAGTAAACGCGATAACTTTTGCGCAAACCAATCAAAATACGCTTTTTGCGATTTTTTTTTACCAAACATATGTAGCATAAAACAAATTGGCCGAAAATGTTAAAACATTTTGATTTTTACATTTTTTGGGGGAATTTCATATAAAAAAATGTGAAAAATATTGTTATTTTTGCAAAATTTACGCTTTTTTTTGTTTATAGCGCATGATCAAAAAATTGCACAGGTGATCAAATACCACCAAAAGAAAGCTCTGTTTGTGGGAAAAAAAGGATGTCAAATTAGTTTAGGTACAGCGTCGCACGACCGCGCAATTGTCCGTTAAAGTCACGCAGTAAAAAAAAAAAATCGCAAAAAAATCCCTGGTCAGGAAGGGGGTAAAATCTTTTGGGGCTTAAGTGGTTAAAAGCCCTGTAAATGTGCTTATGGCGTTTACGGTGCGGTCAAAAGTGATTATTTCCCATGTTGTAAAAAAAAAAACAATACACAGGGAGTTTGAGAAGTGTTGCCTGACGCAACATGAATGCCTGTATAACACATCCTAAATGCTTATTAATGCTTTAGGTGCGTCAATGCTTTTTTGGGCAGCTTTAAAATATAACACAAGTGTGAAAGAGCCCTTTCTGTTATAGGATGAAACGTTCTGTCACTGTCTACCAAATGCTTCCCTGTGTTGTCACCCTGTCCCTTATGCTTAAAAGGGAAACTATAACCAGCTGTGCCAACGCTCAATATGCCGGCATTGTTCACTGCTGTCACCTTTAGCAAGCCTGCCCCGAGCAATGACAGGCAGCTGCTGATGGAGGCATGTGTGTAGATAGGATAGAGATCAGCAGCACTGAGATGAAATAAGAATGAAAAAAGTATGAAAATAAAACATTCTCAAGTAAAACAAAAAAATATGGCAATTGTTTTTGATACACAATATTTTGGTAAAGTAATTTTCATCCCATTAGGCTTTGGTCACACAGTTGAGTTGAAAATAGGTGGTTGGGTTCTGTTTTACCACCTCCTGACGGTCTATAAATTACATTCGCAATCATTAAATCATGGAGGAGTACACAGAGGAGTGTTAGGGCTCTTTCATAAATGCGGTCCGGGGGGGTTGGTTTATGGAGCAGGCAAGTGGTTAATCAATGGTTTTACTGCTGCCTAGCCATAAGTTTAAAAAAAAAAAAAACAGACTTACTGGTCTGATCAACAGTTGACAATAAAGAAAAAAAAAGAAAAACTGAAAAAAAAAAACGAATACAGCCACCACATATATGAATTGGTAAGCTGCAATATACTTAGTTTCTGCTTTTGGGTTTAATACCGCTTTACTGTCCTGGAGCATATGATACAAACACAACTCGCACCCAGGGCTTTTTAATCTCCGGCTCTCGTCCTCTGCTCCCCGCTTACCACTGTCAATTGCAAAAACAGAAGCCTTCATTGTCTACAAGGAAAGCATTCCTTTCTGCGGCTCCCACAGATCCATGCCTGCCCTGCACCCACAGCGGAGACAAGGGAGATGCAGATGCAGGTGTAGTGTGGGATGAGGCATCACATGGTGAGCTGCAATGTGAAGTGAATCCCATGTGTGCCTGAGTGCACAAATGCTGATCAATAATCTCCCTGCAAGCGAGAGAGAGAGAGAGAGAGATGGAGCCGCCTACACTTCCGGAAGGTACTAGAGGC
Organism: Pelophylax lessonae; assembly: GCF_965119305.1. NCBI lineage: Eukaryota > Metazoa > Chordata > Amphibia > Anura > Ranidae > Pelophylax > Pelophylax lessonae. Next base: position 119,885,457 of record NC_138768.1, read on the forward strand.
GGGTTGGGTAGGTGAGATGCGAGGAAGCTTTGGGAGGTGGGGAGAGATGAGGGCTTTGGAGGGAGATTTGTGCAGAGGTGGGGGATGGGGGAGAGAGATGTAGAGGTCAAACCAGAGGAAGGGTGGAAGTGAGATATGGATCAGTGTTAATTTCGTCAACTAAAACTTTTTCATCAAAAATTTCGTTAGAGCAATTTTTACAGTGATGAAAACTAAAATTACAGCACATTTTCGTCCACTGATGAACACTATGACGAAAATCAATTCCGTTTTCGTTAATGAATGAAAACTAAACGGAAATGTGAGGCAGGGACCTTTAACGTCATGAACTAACTTACGGTTTCCACGGAGCTCCACCTGCTTCCGCTTCCAGCAAGCTAGCGACTGTGTGCAGCCAGCATTACATGCCCTTGAGTCCCACACCGTGACAAGTACGACTGCCAGAGACCAGCACTGTGCATTACAGTCAGGCCTCCTGAGTCCCAACGAGAGTCTCAACTCACGGCGACCACCTACGTCCAGAGCAGAAAGCAAACAAAGCACCCACTGTGAGTGTGTAGTGTACATTACAATTACAGCAGGCCTGAGGTGAAGCCTCCCCTCAGACCACTGTCTGTTCAGAGAACTGTGTGTGCATTACAGGCCTCCTCTGACCACTGGCAATGGCATTCAGGGCACTGAGCATTACAGGCCATCCCTCAGACCTGAGACCACCATCCAGCACTGTGCAGCATTACAGGCCTCCTCAGACCACTGTCCAGAGCACTGTGCAGCATTACAGGTCTGCTCGGACTGCCATCCAGAGCACTGTGCAGCATTATAGGCCTCCTCAGACCACTGTCCAGAGCACTGCACAGCATTACAGGTCTGCTCGGACTGCCATCCAGAGCACTGTGCAGCATTATAGGCCTCCTCAGACCACCGTCCAGAGCACTGTGCAGCATTACAGGCCTCCTCAGATCACCGTCCAGAGCACTGTGCAGCATTACAGGCCTCCTCAGACCACCGTCCAGAGCACTGTGCAGCATTACAGGCCTCCTCAGACCACCGTCCAGAGCACTGTGCAGCATTACAGGCCTCCTCAGACCACCGTCCAGAGCACTGTGCAGCATTACAGGCCTCCTCAGACCACTGTCCAGAGCACTGTGCAGCATTACAGGTCTGCTCGGACTGCCATCCAGAGCACTGTGCAGCATTACAGGCCTCCTCAGATCACCGTCCAGAGCACTGTGCAGCATTACAGGCCTCCTCAGACCACCGTCCAGAGCACTGTGCAGCATTACAGGCCTCCTCAGACCACCGTCCAGAGCACTGTGCAGCATTACAGGCCTCCTCAGACCACCGTCCAGAGCACTGTGCAGCATTACAGGCCTCCTCAGACCACTGTCCAGAGCACTGTGCAGCATTACAGGTCTGCTCGGACTGCCATCCAGAGCACTGTGCAGCATTACAGGCCTCCTCAGACCACTGTCCAGAGCACTGCGCTGCATTACAGGCCTCCTCCGACCCCCATCCAGAGCACTGTGCAGCATTACAGGCCTCCTCAGACCATCCAGAATAGCTAAATCTGTATCTGTGAGTTTGTTCAAACCTTAATACCATAAATAACAACATGATATTAGAATTTTTTAATCCAGGAGTATATAATGAGTTTGGAAATTCAATAGAAATGCCTAAATAATGCATTACAATTTAACTAAACACATTCGATTATATTTGTATAAAATTATTTCATTCAACTAAAATATACTGGACATGTTAGTCAACTAAATTAAGATGACTAAAATGGGACTAAAATTAAAATGGCATTTTAGTCAAAGACTATGACTAAAACTAAAACAATTGCAGATGACGAAAATGGGACTAAAACTAAAATGGCATTTTAGTCAAAGGACTATAACTAAAACTAAATCAAAATTTGATGCCAAAATTAACACTGATGTGGACAGCCTGTGAAATAGAGCAGAACCCTGCATACTGTACACAGCACGCCCCTAAACCCTTCGGCTTCCTCGGGGGATGTTTACTGTATACCCCTAAACCACCACTGTGCAATATAGATAAGTCATAATCATATAGAAGCTTATATTGGAAGTAACCACATTTAGGCCAGAGAAGGAGACACACCAGATGGTTATGGGATGAGGTATTCATATGTCGGCTGCAGGAGGGAAAATTCAGATCCTAGTTCACAGCAAATTGGCTCCTCCAGAGAAAAATTAAATCCCCAAGTGAAGCCTCTCCACAAGAGATATTCAGTCCCCAGATCCACCCAAAGGGGCGATCAGAGGGGGAAAAGGAGGGAAGGAAATCCCCAAAAAAAATCTTGTCTGCTGACGATCGGCAGGGCAGCTGAGATATACACACTCCAGTTTGTGTCAGCAGAAAATATTTTTTGGGGGGATCTCCTTCCCTCCTTCTTCCTTCAGACATGTCCGATAAGACAGAGCCTTTAGAGTAAGGCTGCATATGCTCAGTTTGGTGTGTATTGCTAGAGAGGTTTTTTTTTTTTTCTTGGAAGAAGGCATGTGATCAGCACAGGGCCAATCAGCAATGTCCAGACATGTCCAGACAGAGGATCAGAAGCCCTGCAGCCTCATGGGACAGCTAAGTGCAGTATGAAAACTCCTCCTACAAGCTTCACCAGGAACTGATAGAAATCACAATACTGCTATATAATGCTGATAAAAAAAGGTATTTAGCACTTTATATTTACTAAATTAATTGCATTTCCATGTTCTGTGTACTGTGGGAGACTATATATATATACATACATAACGCACTTCTGGTACCTATTGCCAGTTTAGGATCCTCCCACTGTTCAATGCAGCTCAGTTTGAGCTTAGTTGAGTTCCTGCAACTATCTTCCTAGAAAGAAAGCCCTGGATAAATGTATATGGTCTCACAGATACAACCGGCCCTTTAAGGAAACCATAATGCTGATGCAGCCTGCAATGAAATGTCACAACTCAATTTCATTGCAGGCTACATCTGCATCATGGTTGTCCTCAACGGGCCGGTTGTATCTGTAAGACTATATAAATTTATGCAGGGCTTTTGTTCAGATAATAGATGCAGGAACTCAACCAGCCCCCGTCAAATTGCATTGACAATGGCAAGATTTGAATGCGGAAATAAAGACTAGGAGTGCGTTATGTACTGAGTAAGGGGTTCAGGGGTGCCCTGTCTACAGAGTGCAAGGTTGAGGAGTCAGTGTGTTACATACAGAGTGCAGGGTTGAGGAGTCAGTGTGTTACATACAGAGTGCAGGGTTGAGGAGTCAGTGTGTTACATACAGAGTGCAGGGTTGAGGAGTGTGTTACATACAGAGTGCAGGGTTTAGGGATGTGCTATGCACAGTGTGCAGTAGGGCTGCACGATATTGTAAAAAAAGTACATTGCGATATTTTTTTTCCCAACAATATATATTGCGATATTGAGAGAGCCATCAATCCAGGCTAAAGTCAACAATTACCTTAACAATGATAATAATTTCACAAATAAGCAAGCTTCATTACAAGTGACAAAAAGGTCACTTAATATTTTATTCCAAAATTAGAACATTTCTTGTAAAACACAAAAGCAGAACACATTTTTAAATAAAACAGCAGCTTTACACCAACCCCACTGATTGGTTTACATTACAACAATATAACTTAATATATTTTTTATAAAACAACTTATAGGCATTTTTGGTTCACAATCTTTTTTGTTTTTAAGTCAACTTTTCTTAGCAAAAGTGCCAAAGTTAAACAGTGTTGGTCATCATAATCATGGCTAAACAAAATGAAATAAAACTTCTAAACTGAGTATTCTTTAGCATGATCATGCATGCTAGCTGCTTATCTATGCTGTATGCTTTGCTTACTCAAGGTTTTTAGCTAAGAACACAAGTCTATTAACCTTTGCAGGCTTGAGACAGGTACGTTGGCAAGTGACAATGTTGCCACTAGTACTGAAAAGTCTCTCTGACGGCGAGCTTGTCGCAGGAATACACAGGTATCTGCGGGCAAGTCTGGCGAGACGAGGAAAGCTTATTTTGTGTACTTTCCACCATGCAAGTGGATCCTCTTCTTTGTCTATTGGAGGTGTTAGCAGGTAGGTGTTTAACTCTGCTTCCAAAGCATCCTTTAGGGCCAGAGAGGAATCACCCTTTGCTGCAGTTTCACTCTGTTTAAAGAAGCTTGCCAATGACTTCTTTGCTTTCTTTGCCTGGGGTTCAACTTCACTGGTAACGTTGGGCATCACGTCAGTGCTGCAGCTTGCTTTCTCCTGGCATTCCATCATCTGTGATGCCACTCTGGCCTTAACTTGGGTCTTCTTGTCTGCACTGATGAAGTCCATCTTGAACCGGGGGTCCAAAAAAGATGCCATATCTAGCAGCTTCTGAGTATCATCATCTTCATATTTCTCGTTGAGGTAGTCCAGCATCTTCTTCTTTATGTTCTTGGTCAAGTCTATGTCTTCATCTCGCATTTCCAGTAGTGAATTGTTGAAGAGCTGAAGAACTGGCTTTACAAAGGAGACACTTACATATTCATCCCCTGAAAGTGCATCAGTGAAATCCAGGATTGGGCCCAGTGACTTGCTTAGTGATTCCAGGACATCTATATCTTGCCAGGTTGGAATTAGATGTCGCAGCTTCTTGTCTGCAGACAGGACCTGAGTTAAAGCCTGCTGCTGCTCTAATATCCTGCTGATCATCATCTGTCTGGAACCCCATCTTGTTTGGCATTCTGAGATGAGGCAATGTGATGGAAGATTGAGTTCCTTCTGGACTTTTGTGAGGGCATCGCTGGCCTTCCAGCTGTGAGAGAAGTGGCTCACCAGCTTCTTGCAGACTCCTATAGCACGATCAATGCGGCCATCCTTTTTCACTGCATTTTCTAAGCGGAGAAAACAAACAAAACATTGTGAATGTGAACTTTAATTATTGAAGCACACTGTTTTATTTGAAACCATAAATGAAGAGCTCTTTTCCAAAACTCGATAAACGCCAATAATAATTTCCTTGTTTACAATGTTTTAACAGGATAAATTGAATATTCTCAATGTGTGGGTCTAGGTAAAAATTTTAATTTTCCCTGAAAACTATTGAAATGGAGTTATCGCGTTTTGGAAAAGAGCTCCTCAAATATGCTTCTAAAACTATTTTTTTGCCACTGATTCAATAATAAGTTGTTTAAATGTTTAGTGTATTTTTTTCTTACGTCATCGCTCCCAGGAATCAATGCGCCTGCAGCGGCCCCGCACGTCAGTTCTGGTGCAGGCGCGTCATTCCCTGCTAAACAGCTTCTGGGCATGCCCAGAAGCTGTGCAGGGATGACGCGCCCGCACCGGAAGTGACATCGGGGCCGGTGCAGGGCATTCTAGGACAGAAGAGGACACAAGGGGACGCTTCAGCGGCCCAGACCTGATGGCAGTGCTGGAGAAGAAATTTTCAAGGTAAGTATTTCATCTAAAAGGTAAGTGCGACCCGGGACAGATCAGAGGCTATCCATTGTGGAATGTACTAGCCCTGACTGTCCCGGGGGTATTTTTATCAACATTTTTTTTTTTCAGCAGGAACACTTTAAGTAAAACGGCAAAAAAAATGTATATTTATTTAGATCATGGTCATTACTCACCAACTGCAAGATGTAGTCTGTGGCCGAAGCACTGTAGTCTGGTCCACTTGTTCAGATCGGCAGCTTTCAGCATGTTCGCTGCATTATCTGTTGTTATACAGATTTGACGTGTCTCATCTAAGCCCCAAGCGGACACCGCTTCTTTCAGGGCCTCTGCGATATTCTCAGCTGTATGACTTTCCGGGAAAAATGCCGTTTGCAAACAGCGACTTTTTAGCTCGAAGTCCTCTGTGATGAAATGGACCGTCAGACTCATGTAGGGCTCCGTTGTTCTGCTGGACCACAAGTCTGTTGTAGTTGCATAGTATTCCACGTACGACAGTTCTGCTTTAACCTTAGATTTGCATTTTTCATACAGTTCTTGTATTGCAACTTGGGAAAAATATGTGCGGGATGGTATAACATACCGCTTGTCAAGCGTTTGGATCATTTTCTTAAATCCCTCTTTGGTGACGGTATTTAATGGCAACATATCTTTAGCGATATTAAACGTTATTTACGCCTGATTGGTTCCCTGTGCCGCTGCTCACGGCGCGCTGTTCACCGCTCAGTCAGGGAGAGCTGCAGGACGGACATAACGTGCGGGACGCTCGGGCTATATTCTTAAACTGTAAGTCCTCCCCAATATCGGCTGATCCGGCGATGTGTACATCGCCCACGCCCGCAGAACGATATTCGATGTTAGATCGAATATCGTTCAGCCCTAGTGTGCAGGGTTCAGTTCTCATTCACTGGCGGCCACTTGCTCCTCTCCCCCTGGGTGCGAGGGCCACATGAAATGGCCTGGCAGGCTGTATTCGGCCCTCGGGCCTTGTGTTTGGCACACGTCTCCTATAGTGACAATGTTGTTCCTCCACATATACAAAGATGTCAGCCAAGGACAGGAAGTGTGTTACTTGCATGATTAATAGGTAAAGAGAAAGCAAAATAAATGCATAAAAAAAAAAAAAAACAAATGCAGCCACCACATCTAAAGACTGGTAAGCCGCAACATATTACATTTTCATTCTTGGGTTTAAATACCCTTTAATTCAAATAGTCTTGTCAATGTGTGGTAACACTACTCAAAATATGTTTGGATTTAGACTCCGTTCAGACAGGGGCGACGCGACTTGCTGGGGCGACCTGTGAAGTCGCGGTGCACAGCGTGCACCGTGACCTCGGCGCGACTTGCACGGACTTCATATCATTGAAGTCAATGCAAGTCGCCTCCAGGTCGCCCCAAAGTAGTACAGGACCCTTTTTCTAAGTCGGATCGACTTGTGTCGCTCCTATTAGAACGGGTCCTGTGCTAATCAATGGCAGGCGATCCACCGCGACTTGTCAGGTGACCAAGTCGCCTGACAAGTTGCGCTAGTGTGAATGGGGTCTTAGAACTAAAGAGCAGCAGATAATCCTGACACCTCATCAGGGTATTATTTATTGTCATTTCTGTATGTTGGGTTTAATTAATCATTTTTTAATAGTGGCAGCTACTTGTTTATATAATAGGATATCTGAATTGCTGGGTCTGATTTTATATTTATTATACTTTCACTAAATTTTACCTATTGTCATTTCTTAACTCACCTGACAATGTACACATTCTCCGTCAATGATCAGACTCTCTGAACTGGCCACACACTTCCGGCATTTCCAGCAGCGCAGAAGGAAGACGTTGTCCTTATGGCTCATTTTAGGTTACTTACTGAAAAACAAAAATCGAATTACAAATGTAGTCATTGCTTACTGGAACACCCGTACAGATACTTCCCAACTTATTATGGGGTGACATTCCATAAACCATAATACAAGCTACTATTTAACCCTTCCTCTGCTGGGGAAAATACAATAGTGGTAGCTGAATTTGTGCTGCCACACGATACTTGTGCTGCTGTTTTTAAAATCTATATGGCTAGTGGGGGTGCACTTCCCCCACTGGCCACTAATAAAGGGGGTCTTTCTCCCATTGGCCACTAATATAATAGGGCCCCCCCCACTGGCCACTAATATAATGGGGTCCTCCCCCACTGGCCACTAATAAAGGTGGTCTTTCTCCCATTGGCCACTAATATAATAGGGCCCCCCCCACTGGCCACTAATATAATGGGGTCCTCCCCCCACTGGCCACTAATATAATGGGGGTCCCCCCCACAAGCAACTAATATAATGGGGGTCCCCCCCACTGGCCACTAATTTAAGACAGTTCTTCTTCATTGGCCACACATATACTGTAAGGGGCCCTTCAGTCACACCCATAACCCTAACCCCACTGGTCACTTTTATTAGGGGGTCCTTCCTCCGCTTGCTAGTAATAAAGGGGATCTTTCCCCCACTGGCCATTAATTAAAGGAGGTCCCTCCCTTACTGCCCACTTTTATAAGAGGTCCCTCCCCTAATGCCTTCCCCGGTGGCCAATTTTCTTTTTTTTTTTTTTCAAATTCTTTATTAAACGGTGAAAAGATACAAAGGTGCATCAAAATACAGTCAAAAAAGTCAGCAAAAATAAACTCCATAAAGTGCAAGAAATAAGATCTCAACAATCAAGTAGGCAAGAAATTCCCATACATGGATACAAAAAATTCACAGTACAATTCGCCAATATCGGGGCCAACAGAAAAAATGTCATAGCAGATGACAGCTATGGTCAGTGTGAATCGTGGATTAGGCACTGCATGAAAGAGTATGCATGTAGGATCAAAATCAGACTATACACTGACAGTAGAGTGATAGGGGAGTAAGAGGACACAGCATGACAGCATGGCACAAGGGGAGGGCAAAAAGATGGTGGGGAGGAGGGAGTGGGACAATGATAACAAAGGGGTGAGTGTATGTTCATCCCGTGCGGGTGACCCCACCAGTGGTCAGGTCTCAGGCTGCGGAGGGAGCCCACTTAATGCCTGTCCCTAGTCAGAAAGTATGAACGAGTTCCAGCAGGTCCAAGTTTTAGAGTATTGTTCCTTTCTACCCTGTGCAGTGAGTACCAGATCCTCCAAGTCATTTATCCATTTAACTCTCTGTAGCCAGAGAGCAATCGTCAGGGGGGAAATGCTTTTCCAACAAAGGCTAATGCAGGATTTCGCCGCATCCGTGAGGTGCCTCAACACCGATCTTTTGTAGCGTGTAGGAGCCATGCCCGAGCAGTGGAACAGGAAAAACGCCGGATCATCGGGGATGGCCCGTTCAGTCATCAGTTGGGAAATGCGGCGTACCTCCGACCAGAAATCTTTAGGCTTGGGACAGCTCCCGAAGATGTGTGACAAGGTACTCACCTCCTGTTGGCACCGCCAGCACCGATCAGATGCCTCCGGGAAAATACGTCTAAGTCGGGCCGGTGTGAAGTACCAGTGAGAGAAGATTTTATAATTGGATTCCTGGACCCGTGTGCATATGGAGGATTTAGGGGAGAATCGAATGATATTTCTTTTTTGGGATTCAGAAAACGTCCGGTTTAATTCCCCCTCCCACTTGAGGATACCAGGTAGGGCAAAGTCCTCAGGCGGTTGTGAGATAAGGGCATATAACTGGGAGAGGGCGTGGGGCATATGACCCTGGGTGACCAGAAGATGTTCAAAGGACGATAAGTCCCACTCAAAGAGCGAGGGGTTCCCCAGGTCTTGGAGAAAGTGAAAGAGTTGCAAGGCCTGTCACCTGGATAGGCAAAACTTTCCACTCGGCGAAGTCAGCTGGGAGAGAGATGGTCATCCAGCACCCGAGGCAAAGTAGGACACCTGGAGGGTGCCCTCTCGGAGCAGTTCACCGAAGCGGTCATTCGCACAGCTCGGCGCAAACTTCGGATTCCCCAGAATCGGGAAGAGCGGGCCACGACCCTCCGAGAGACCCCTCCCTGAAGCAACCAAAGAGCACGATTTAATAGTTGGTCCTATGGTAGGATGACATCTAACCTCAGCAGGAACATCGCGGGTATCAGAGGGGCTCTTGGTAGATGTATAGAGAATAGGGAGGTCTCCAAAGTGACCCAAAGTTTCAGTTCCGCGTGTCGCGTCCAGTCTATCCAGCGTGTGAGCATGGCCGCTTGGTAGTATCGCCGAGGGTACGGAAGTGCAACCCCACCGTGCCGTTTGGGCAGCACGAGAATACGGCGAGCCAGCCGTGGTCGCTTCCCAGCCCACACGAAGTTGGTAAAGACCGCCTCGACCCTCCCGAGGAATGCTCCCGGAACAGAGACCGGGAGTGTCTGAACGGTGGCCAATTTTCACTATCTGTGTATTTTTTGTGGCTATGATAAATGTTTTTTATGATTTTTACTGAGAATAATGTTGTTACAAAGAGCAGGAGGGTATAAAAAATGATTTTCTCTGGGTGGTAAATACATGCGGTACGCCACATTCTTTATTCTTTTATATATTATTATATCTACAGCTTACTGATCATGCTAATATACTGCGAGCTGTAGCTGTGATCATTTACATATACCACTGCAGAGTATTCTACCCTCTGCAATCACACACACCAGTGCAGAGTACTCTACCGGCTGCAATCACACAAACCACTGCAGAGTATTCTACCACCTGCAATCACACACACCACTGCAGAGCATTCTACCACCTGAATCACACACACCACAGCAGAGTATTCTACCACCTGCAATCACACACACCACTGCAGAGCATTCTACCACCTGCAATCACACACACCAGTGCAGAGCATTCTACCACCTGCAATCACACACACCACAGCAGAGTATTCTACCCTCTGCAATCACACACACCACTGCAGAGTATTCTACCCTCTGCAATCACACACACCACAGCAGAGTATTCTACCCTCTGCAATCACACACACCACTGCAGAGTATTCTACCCTCTGCAATCACACACACCACTGCAGAGCATTCTACCACCTGCAATCACACACACCACAGCAGAGTATTCTACCCTCTGCAATCACACACACCACTGCAGAGTATTCTATCACCTGCAATCACACACACCACTGCAGAGTATTCTATCACCTGCAATCACACACACCACAGCAGAGTACTCTACCCTCTGCAATCACAAACACCACTGCAGAGTATTCTACCACCTGCAATTACACACACCACAGCAGAGTATTCTACCCTCTGCAATCACACACACCACTGCAGAGTATTCTACCACCTGCAATCACACACACCACAGCAGAGTATTCTACCACCTGCAATCACACACACCACAGCAGAGTACTCTACCCTCTGCAATCACAAACACCACTGCAGAGTATTCTACCACCTGCAATTACACACACCACAGCAGAGTATTCTACCCTCTGCAATCACACACACCACTGCAGAGTATTCTACCACCTGCAATCACACACACCACAGCAGAGTACTCTACCGGCTGCAATCACACACACCACTGCAGAGCATTCTACCACCTGCAACCACACACCACAGCAGAGTACTCTACCGGCTGCAATCACACACACCACTGCAGAGTATTCTACCACCAGCAATCTCATACACCACTGCAGAGTATTCTAACCCCAGCAATCTCATACACCACCGCAGAGTATTCTACCACCAGCAATCTCATACACCACTGCAGAGTAGTCTACCCCCAGCAATCTCATACACCACCGCAGAGTATTCTACCACCAGCAATCTCATACACCACTGCAGAGTAGTCTACCACCAGCAATCTCATATATACACTTCATATACTCTGCAGAGTATTTTATCCCCAGCAATCTCATACAACGCTGTAGAATAAACCATATTCTACCCCCTGCAATCACACATATACCCTGCAGAGTATTCTACCCCAGCAATCACACATATAAAGTACACTGCAGAGTATTCTACCCCAGCAATCATACATATACAGTACACTGCAGAGTATTCTACCCCAGCAATCACACATATAAAGTACACTGCAGAGTATTCTACCCCAGCAATCACACATATACAGTACACTGCAGAGTATTCTACCCCAGCAATCACACATATACAGTACACTGCAGAGTATTCTACCCCAGCAATCACACATATACAGTACACTGCAGAGTATTCTACCCCAGCAATCACACATATACAGTACACTGCAGAGTATTCTACCCCAGCAATCACACATATACAGTACACTGCAGAGTATTCTACCCCAGCAATCATACATATACAGTACACTGCAGAGTATTCTACCCCAGCAATCACACATATACAGTACACTGCAGAGTATTCTACCCCAGCAATCACACATATACAGTACACTGCAGAGTATTCTACCCCAGCAATCACACATATACAGTACATTGCAGAGTATTCTACCCCAGCAATCATACATATACAGTACATTGCAGAGTATTCTACCCCAGCAATCATACATATACAGTACACTGCAGAGTATTCTACCTCCTGCAATCACATGTATATGCATAGTATAAAGATGATTCTAGAGCCTTTCCCAGCTTTCTCTGAACACACAGTAGTAATGCAGAGGTGAGCTCTGTGTACACATCTGCCTGCACACCACTCACCACTTCCTGGTTGGAGAAAGAAGTCAGTGTAGGTGGGAGGTCACATGGTGCAGCCCCCTCCAATCACACAGCGGGCGGGGATGGCGGAAGTAAACATTGTGAGGATTAGATTTGTGTTGTACGTCATGTGCAGGGCCTGTCCCTCTATGGAGGAATGATTCCTCTGATCCAGTCTTCTCATATCATTCCATATTATACACAGACACTGCCTGGGATAGCTGACAGCTGGAAAAGCCTCTTAACTCTGAACTGCAGTCAGACTAAAGTGGCTGCATGGGGGATCAGACTTCGGAAAGTCCACACACAACAAGCTGACCCCCTCACCGTACTTGGCCTTTAAAGGGTAACTCCACTTTCCTGCAAAAAAAAAGGAATGAATATAACATATGCAGTTGTGACACAAGTCATATTATAAATAAATGGTATTAAAAATGACTTTTCCACTCTTGACCCTATATTCATTATTGCTGAAACCCACAATACAAACTGTGCCTGTTCTTCTTTTCTGTATACATATGTTCTCATGTATTCACGTGATCGTTCCCGCTTCAATATCATTTGTTAAAAGTAACATTTTCAATAAAGAATATTGACAAAGTAAAATAATAAAAATAATACAAAAAAAAAAGATCTTGCCTTTTCAATCTGCAGCTCTGTCATTTAGTGTTAAATACAATGCAATATGACTACCTTACACAGATGGTGTAGAGCAGGGATATGCAAACTGTGGCCTTCCAGCTGTTGCAAAACTACAAGTCCCATCATGCCTCTGCCTCTGGGTGTCATGCTTGTGGCTGTCAGAGTCTTGCTATGCCTCATGGGACTTGTAGTTCTGCAACAGCTGGAGGGCCACAGTTTGCATTTTCCTGGTGTAGAGAACGCCAAACCCCCCCCCAAAGATATGTCATTTCCTGCTTGTGTGATTGGCTCACTGATTTTCCCAGAAGTTTGAACTAAGATACAATTCAGATTTTCAGCATCCCCTGCAACAAAAGTTTCATTTTTGGTGAGATATTACCAAAGGGAAAATAAGCCTTAGGGCCAGTTCACACTATAGAAATGCAGTCCGGATGTGTTCCAGATGCTTTTACGCATGCACGTTTTTAAAGCCTTTTTGATGTGTTTTTGATACAGTCCAGTGCATTTTTCCCCCTTTTTTTCTCTTAACCTAAATAAAGACATGTGCTTTCCGTTGCATTTTTGGTGCGTTTAAGTGCATTCCAGTTCATTTTTGGTGCATTTAGGTTTATTCCAGTGCGTTCCAGTGCATTTAAGTGTGTTCCAGTGCATTTTTTGGTGCATTTAGGTGCGTTTGTGTGCGTTCCAGTGCGTTCTTGGTGCATTTTACAGCGTTTCAGTACAGTCCAGTGCAGGAAAAATGCAACATGTTTTGCTTTTTTCTGAAGCTGGAACACACTGGAACTGCAAGCACTGGTGTGAACTATGCCATTGGAAACCATATAACCTATTTCCAAGTGTTTTTGATGCAGAAAAAAAAAGCACTGGACTGCATGTGGTGTGAACTGGCTCTAAAAGGATGTAGACCCTGCCTTCTCAGAGCCCTGCAGGTGCAGCAGCTGACGGATAATTATAAAACCACTCCCATACATAATCACTAAGCACATGGAAACGGACAAACCAAAAGCAACTTCTTTAGAATAACAAAAGATAGGAATCGGCAACAATGTTTGTTAAAATCCATTGCAATGTACAGAGACCACCCAGAGGAGAATGTTTTTTTCTCAAAAAAAGTGGAGTTACTCTTTAAATACATGGGGGTGCTCTAAGTCAGCCTTTTTCAACCAGAGTGCTAAGGTACCCCGGATTGCCTTGAGGTTTCTTCAGGGGTGCCTTGGCAAAATGCCTAAAGATTGCCCCAAAATTTGTCTGTAGATGAATGAAGCCTGCCTTTTAGTTACATAAGCCCACAGGGTTTCATTTGCCCCCCCCCCCCAAAAATAATTTGTGTACACTTTAGCTTTAATTACAATAATTTACATTAATACATATCTACAGTACATTGGATATACATTTATTTTATATATTTATCTATGTGTAGCACTACCCCCGTAGGAGTTGCTGGTTCCCCACTGCTGCACTGCCATTCACACTTCATTTCCTTCTTGCATCCAGACACAGAAATCAGTCCTTTGGCTTGTTTTGTGTTTTTTAATTAGAGGATTATAACTTGGATGGGGTAAGAGATTATGGGATGCCCAACTTCAGGGGAACCAGGGACAACTTCATCCCTGTTTAAAGATTCCTCTTCTTCCTTCCACCAGCACAAACTTGGTTCCCTTGTAGAGCTTCTGTGGGATCACTCCTTAAGGAACTAACAGTGTCTTGTTAGTTCAGAAACAGCCCATTACAGGCTAGGAAGTCACAGTCCCTTGGTAAAGTAGCACATGTGGAGTGAGCAGCATGTCACACAACCTTCTGCTTCCCATGTAGACACTGATCCTAGTTCTACTGCTTGCAGAAATGCTAGACCATCTGGCTGCCACCAGCCCACCTGTCTGCTTTCTCTTTCTAGTCCTCCCAACTGACATGCACATGGAGACCCCCCAGGGCAAGGTTGAGTAGCACCCTTTAGTGTGTGCTAGAAGTGAGAGTAGGGAAATTATAGTTTAGCTCAGGGCTATGCCTAAGCTACAGAATCTGGGTCAGGGTTAAGGACTGGGTGACTTATGGGGATCCTGGCAGCTCTCCAGTCCCTCTTGCTGGTCTAGAAGGTTGGAGAATCTGCTAGAATTAGTGGGTGGAGGTTGGGAGAAGCTGCTTTAAAAATGTGTGGAGCCTCAGCCAATCCTCAGAGGTAGGCTGGCAGGGGGCTGAGACCACTCCATAAATAGACATGGGCCAAGCCAACAGGGGCAGTGGAAGATGAAGATACAGTGTTCAGGAGGCTGTCGTGGCCCTTAGTCTGGGGGAGGGGTGTCCTGCCTTGGGCCGGGGCTCAGTTACTGGAAGGATCCTGCTAAAAGACACAAGAGGAGTCTTTCCTGGAGACACAGGAGCAAGAGAGAGGACAGAGTGAGTAGTCATCAACACTGTGGGCACTAACAAAGAGGGAAGACTGCCATATGTAGCCAGTCTCCCTTTAAGAAAGCGGTGTGCTTAAGTCTTCAGCCTTTCCATAGAGATTTCCTTAGAGTCAGCCGGGCGGGCTGGAGAAGAGTCAGTCTGGAGGACTGGTGAGGAGAGTTAGCCTGGAGGCCTAGTGAAAGGGGCAGCTGCAGCCAGGTGGGTTGGCAGTGCCTGAAGAGGTGGTGCTGGGATCAGTGGCCACAGAGGAGATGCTACAAGCTGTTTCACTGCAACTGTGCTACACAAAGAGGGCCTATGATTTCCTGCCTGTAAAGGGCTACTGCTAATCTGACCGAAAGCCTGTGAGATCATTCAAGTGATTCAGCTTGAGCAAACAAGTGTGTGCAGGAGGAAAGTAAAGGAGACTGTATATATATATGTGTATATATGTGTATATAGGAAGATGTCCCTAAAATTATGCTGAAAGTTTTGCTGAAGTCAAGTGGGCATCCCATAAAGTCCAATCCCTATCCAAGTTATTAACCCTCTAATAAAAAACAAAAAGCAAAGTCACAGACTGTTTTTTGACTCTGAGTGCTTGTGAAAATTCAGTGCCCCTAGCTGTGCAATCCAAGTTCATCAGCAGTCCCTACAGGGGTGTGCTATAGTTTAATGAAGACTTGGCAGTGGCACACCACTGTCTTCAAGAGAGCACTGCTGCAGCTATCAGTCTCTCCCCTTGTCTATCCCTGCACCGTGGTGATCTACTCACTGTCTCTCCTTGCTCCTGCTACCCCTCTGTTTAGGGTCCCTCCAATTGCCTCCTGTGGTGGGATCCTTCCAGGCCAGCCTCCTGAGCTCCAGGCTGAGGTAAAACCGCTCCTCGGCAGGGGTCCCTAAAGTGTCACCGACAGACTCTCCTCAGCACTGCTTCTCCATCTTTCACCCAACTCCCTGACTGGCATGCCTTATTCCTATTTAAGGGGTCCTTAGTCCCTGGCCAGGCCTACTCCTGGGGATTGGCCAAGTGCATCTAAATATTCAAGGCAGTCCCCTCTAGCTTCTGTCCACTATCTTCTAGAATGTTCTCCAACATTCTAAAAATGGCGAGGCGTCAGAGAGCTGCCAGGATGAGTCATCCAGTCCTAACCTCTAATAACCATGACCCAGATTCCATGCCTCAGGTTTATCCCTGGGCCAGTAAATTTTCCTGTACTACGACTATCGGGAGCAACATATGTGTATACAGTAACCAGAAGCAGACTATTAGCATACCACTTTACAAAACTCTAGTCTGGACATCTCTTGAGTATGCTGTCCAGTTATGATCACCAGTTCTCAGGACGGATGTGCTGGAACTGGAGAAAGTCTAGAGAAGGACAACAAAGCAAATAAAGCCCCGTACACACGTACTGATCGTCGGCCGAACGATCGGCCGTCTTTTGTCCAGGGCTGTCGTGTCTGTTGAAAACTGCAAAAGACTGCACACGAATTTTGTCGGCCAACAACAGCCGACTGCAGAAGGGATGTCATGTGATGGTTAACTTTCCTTGTCTTTTTTCTTTTCTGAGCATGCCCAGTCTTGCTAATCTGCTGTCTGTCGGCCGAATTCTGTACTGACTGGTGAACAATCGGCCATTCTGGTGTTGGCCAACAAAAATTTTAATGCCTGCACACCCAATTCTGTTCGGCCGAAAATGCGCTGTCGGAAGCATCATACTAACAAGCCTACAATCGGCCGATCGGTCGTCGGCCGAATATTTACGGCCGACAATCGGTACGTGTGTACGGGGCTTAAGGGGGCTGGAGGACATCAGTTTCTAGGAACGACGACAAGCATTAAACCTACTTACCCTGAAGAAGAGATGCTTAAGAGGAGATATGATATTGATATATTGTACAAATATCTTGATGGTGATTCTAGCATAGGGAGAAAATTATTCAGTCTCAGATTGCTTAAGAGGACATGCAGCCACAGTGAAGTTGGACGAGAAGTGGTTTATCGATTTACCGATTTCACTTATTCTGGTACTGACCTCGCAAACAAAGAAAACAGTATAGTGGCATTTCTCCTGGCTCCTGCTGCTTCCCTAAACGTCTGGTCTTCACAAAATCAGTTAGCAGTGGATAGTGCAGTCACCAGTCATTCTGTTAGCCTGGAGAAGGAGGAAGGGGTGACTTTAAATGATGCTGCAATAGATAGGTGCCACCCTGGCAACAGCTTAATATGGCACATAGGCAAGGATTAAAAGATAAAGAAGCTGTATATCCATGTAGCACCCTCCTAGATAGGCTGCTAGTTAGGTTGGGTAAATTTAGTTCCTGTAGTTCTCCTGTAATCATTTGAGCAGCGTGTGATTATGTGGAGCTGTTCTGTGTCTCACTGGTTGCAGATTTGACTGCTTTCCCCTGACTTCTGGAGGGTTCTGGAAGGTAGTGGGCTGGGAGAGTCAATTGGGCAGCCTGAATATTTATGTCGTCCCAGACAATCCCTGGGGGAGTGCATAAATAGTCTGAGGCTGGGAAGAGCAGGGTTCTTGTCCATGAGGAAAGGTTCCCAGCCTGAGAGTCTGCTGCCCTTCTAGGCAGTCCAGCTGTACTTCTACATTTGTTCAACAAGGTCCAAGCTGTGTTATTGCTGGGGGGGGAGCTATCATACTAAACTTTGCTGGAACAGATTGAGGGATTTTACTGAGGATCTGGTCTGGAGATTTCACAGGAGTTATGTCTGTCTGATATTGGAAGTAGGTAGTGACTGTATGCTGCTTCTATCCCTCTTGAGTCAGTTGCAGCTCTTGCTCAATGGAGTCCTAGTGTTGCTCAGTTGCCTAGTTGCTGATGCAAGGACCATGCTAAGAAGTTTGAGAAGTGTCCTCGTGTTACTGTTTTTTTTGTGCCACTGGAGTATTTTGCATCTTCCCTTTACCCTGTCCAAGTTTAACTTTAATAAAGGATCAAAAAAAGATACGCCTAGATTGCTCATTGAGCCAGAAGAGAGACTAATGCTGGCCATGCATGTATGGATTTTCCTTCAAAGTTTTTGTTTTAAGAACATTTATTCAATTTTCTTTTCACCTCTTAGTGGTGTCAAATGAACGTTCATTTTCAACCACAGTGACAGGAAAATTCGATGGAGCAGAACAGAAAACTTTACTCGATCAAAACAATCTTTGGACAGCGTATGTGGTTTTCATTCCGAAATTACATTAATTTTAAAATCAAATGTAAAAAGCAAGTGAAATTTTTAAATGACATTCAACCACGCATCGAAAGTATACAGAATGTTCGTAACATTCTCGTCCAAAAATCTATACGTGTATGGCCAGCATGAGAGTTTGGCTGCTGATACGACTGAACAGATGATTACATCAGCTGTTGAAATTGCTTAAAATATTTAAGGTATACAAAACCTTTAGACTTTATAACTATTTTAAGGAAGTGTACAGATAAGTATCCTACTCTTGGAGTAGGGGAAGCATAACAATTCAAAGTGGAGAGGGTTAGGTGTGGAGGAAGGATCATGAGGGCTAGGGGTTTTAGGTACAGCAGTAATAAGATCTACACTTTACTCCTAAAGGATAATTCCACCCCATAACTAAAATCCCTACATCTATAGATCTCCATGATCTAACACTATGGAGGCAGGTGCAGAAGACACAGCTGACAACGGAAGCTCCATAGTAAGTCTACAGGTGACGTCGCATCCCATAAATTTCACAGCCGTTGTTGGCCATGTCCTCTGCAGAGCTTCTGCCACTGGAGATCGGGTCGGATTGGTTTCAAAAAAAGGTAAGCATACTGATTTGTTTTTTACAGGGCTAGAGAGGTTAGTGTTAGATCATGGAGATCTGTAGATGCAGATATTTTAGTTTTAGGGTGGACTTATACTTTAAAGTGTGACAAAACCACATCATAAAAAACTATGAATAAATGTGGTATTACATGCTGTTTATACTCACTCAATCACTATGAGATTTATTTTCTGTATTCTGCAAAAAATCTGGTTGATCCTGAGATTTTGCCATTATGGTGGCAACTCTGCACATGCTCAGTTTTCAGTGAGTTTCTATGCTAAGCATTTCCTCCCTATCACATCTGAGCAGGCCATGTGTCTATAGAGTCACAAATGTGGACATAGACATAATCGTAAATAACAGCCCACTCCCTCCTCCTCCATGCCCACTAACTAGCTATATAAAATAGGGGGCGGGATATTATATGTAGATTAATGGAGGCTTCGCTTCCCTGTTATTCTAAGGCACAGACTGGAGGGGTGGGACTGACAGAAATCTGCCCACACCATGGTATTGCCAAAAAATAATAAAGATTTGATTTCAAATATATATTTGTATCACGATTTAAAACTGTTTATTGATATTAATTATTTATTTTACTCTGTATTCCAAAAGTTTTTTTTTTATTTTGAAAACATGTGACCAGCAGCAGAGAACCAGGAGCTCCTCCTGCTTATGTTTCACTGCAGATGGGCTGGGAAAGATCTGGGTCATGCGACAGCTGTATATCAGTTAGGAAAAATATACATACATTGGTTTTTTTTTTTTTTAATTAAAAAAGTACAGTGCCATCATCTACATACAGAAAGTGAATGGGGGAGATTTAGTAAGGCTGGTGCACTCAGAGTCCAGTGCAGCTGTATGTGTAGCCAATCAGCTTCTAACTTCAGCTTGTTCAATTAAGCTTTAACACAAAAACCTGGAAGCTGATTGGTTTTTATGCAGAGCTTCACCAGATTTTGCTCTCTCCAGCTTCAGTAAATAACCCCCCCCCCCCCCCCCAATGTAAATTAAACACTGTGTGTTTGGTATCACTTTAACTCTCAAAGCAAGCAAAGTGCTAAGCAAATTTTTGTTTTTCCTTTAAAACATTAGTATGGCCAAACAACTGCTTTATAAATAGTTGTCTAAATGGATATAATGGAGCTTTTGAAGACCTGTTGCTATGTTAATATTACTTCAGGAAAGGGCAAGCCGATGGATAGCAAAGATTATTTACATCTATAAATTCTGTACATAGACTGTGCAGAAAGCAAAGCTGTGGGAGGAACCCAGCAGGCCCCACCCACTACAGACTTCCTGCAGAAAACTACAGTAGGGGGTGGAGACTAGACCAGTCTCCATGCACAAGGAGAGAGAGCAGCAGTGACCGGTCTTTATTACAGGAAGGTCCTTCACAGAGGTAAAGTTGTACACTGGATTACTGCCCAGATTTGGATGAAATACACAAAGTACACCAAGATTCAAGGAAGAGTACACATTCTTCTTCTATTTACACACTATTTGCTTATTTTGGAGTTCAGCTTTAAAGGGAATTGGTATTTCATATACAAGTAGCTATTTATACTCCTATTTGATAGCTACGATCTGCTAGACTTGGCAGAGCGAAAAATAAAATCATGCTCTGAACGTCTCTATAAGCTGGATAAAAAAAAAGTCAGACATCCTAACCATGCTTTTGCTTTCTGTTTTGATATTCAACAACATCTGGCATGGTTACCTCACGATAATATACGTTCCTGGCATGATTTGCCATGTCAGTGTATCTTTAACCATTTCTGGTAGCTATCAGAGACGGTTTTGCTGGACCATCTGGCGGAGAGAGAAGATTAAAGTAAGTTTTTACTATGTGATGTTTTTTTCCCACATGGAACATTTGTGCAGAATATGGAGAGAAACAAATTTGGAGTTTTGTGAAATACACTAAGAAGCCATCTCCTTGGTTCTTCAATTGTAGCATTCTAGTAAAAATAGGTCACCACCAGGTGCAGAAGCTTGTTTGTGGGCGTCTGTACACAGAAGCTATAAAACATTTGAGCAGAATAGTGCCCTTAATCTCTCTTACTAAATATCCTGTTATCTTCCCAAACATCTGTTCATACGATTTTAGACCAAATTTAAGCTCAAGTTAAGGCAAAGCTCCTGCCAATGCCATCCCCCTATAAACACTGAGCTTCTAATGTTTAACTTCCTTGAAAATGCACTGCTCTATACACACCAGACAAACACTTTTTTTCTTACAATTTCTTCAGAAATGAGATCATGAACACATTTTGGTTTCCTGTGCGTCAGTTTTGTAATTGAGACATTCAGGTTTTTTTTATACAGTATTTATGTACAGAAAAAGGCTACTATCTGGTAAAGAAGAAGTACCGTATTTATCGGCGTATAACACGCACCTAAATTTTAGGAGAGAAATTTCAGGAAATTTAAAATAAACATCTTTGAACTCAGAACATATTTTTTAATCAAATGCAGTCTCACCAGTGCCCACGAATGCAGCCTCCTCATCAGCGCAGTGCCCACGAATGCAGCCTCCTCATCAGCGCAGTGCCCACGAATGCAGCCTCCTCATCAGCGCAGTGCCCACAAATGCAGCCAGCACAGTATCCATTATTGCAGCCTCGCCAGCGCAGTGTCCATCATTGCAGCCTCACCAGCGCAGTGTCCATCATTGCAGCCTCGCCAGCGCAGTGTCCCTCATTGCAGCCTCGCCAGCGCAGTGTCCATCATTGCAGCCTCGCCAGCACAGTGTCCATCATTGCAGCCTCGCCAGCGAAGTGTCCATCATTGCAGCCTCGCCAGCGCAGTGCCCATACTTGCAGCCTCGCCAGTGCAGTGCCCGTACTTGCAGCCTCGCCAGCGCTGTGCCCATAATTGCAGCCTCGCCAGCGCCACTGACACTATGTGAATCACTTTTTTAAAAGTCCAGAAAGCAGCGTGAGGTAGAAGGGGGTGGGCGGGGCAGAGGAGACGTAAGGACGCACGTGCTGTCATCGGAAGTTCCCAGGGCCTATGATAGACGTCAGCATAGGAGTCGGGACTTCCGGTGACTAGGGATGATCGAACGGTTCGGGTCGACCATCGGTTCGGCCCGAACATTGGGTGTTTGAGGTTCGGCCGAATTTAGAACTTTTTGCCCAAAAAGTTTTGAATTCGGCAACCAGAACCAACCAAAATGCAATGCTTCAGGAAATGGGCTTTAAAAGCCCATGATTGGACCAGAACCATTAGCAAAAGCCAATTGAGGGGGCAGGAGAATGCTAGGAATGTGAATGGAGTGACTAGGGGGTCCCTAGACCAATCATTAGTGAATACGCCCCCCCAGTATATAAGATAGCCCCCGCCATATTCCTAGCATTGTTATACTGGACATGGAAGAGAGTGGAAGCAGTTCTGTTAATTTTACTTTAAAAGTGTCATTTAGCATTTATTAGTGTGAGGAAAGGGATATCTAGTGTAGTTAGAGTGCTCCTTTACACTTAAGTTAGCTTCAAAAATTTAGTTTCTGTAGGGAAAGTGTTAAGTGTAAGGGGACCGTAGTGTAGTGTAGGGTTAACTGACAGTGACTGCTATGGAAGGGTGACAAAACCCTTCCATAGCAGGGTGACCGCTATAGAGAAATGATCATTTCTCTGAGTTGCTTCGGCACAGGCATATGGCTTCTCACCAACCAAGCATTTTTTATGCTGCAGGGGTTGCCACTGCCAGTGCTTTTTTGAGGACATGTTTGATGTCAGACATGACATCTGAACATGTGTATAGGGGGTATATATACACATATATGTCTGTATATATACCCCTAGACATATATATAGATATATAGACATGACACTAGCGTCAAAAAAAAAAATGCCCAGGTGTGTTTTTGCTGGCATTTTTTGGGGGTTTTTGGAGGCAGGCAAAACATCTGAACTTGTGTATAGTGGTGTATATATACACACATACATATATGTATATACACACCTAGACATATATAGGTGTGATAGTAGCAGAAATATATGCTTGCGCTAATGAAACCATTTACAGTAATATATTTCTGCTACTATCACACCTATATATGGCTAGGTGTCTATATACATATAAGTATGTGTGTATATATACCACTATACACAAGTTCAGATGTTTTGCCTGCCTCAAAAGAACCCAAAAAATGGCAAAAAAAAACGCTAGCGTCAAAAAAAAAAATGCCCAGGTGTGTTTTTGCTGGCATTTTTTGGGGGTTTTTGGAGGCAGGAAAAACATCTGAACTTGTGCACAGTACCACTATACACAAGTTCAGATGTTTTTCCTGACTGCAAAGAACCAAAAAAAATGCCTGCTATTAAACCGGCAAGGTGTGGAAACCGAGAAGCCATACTCCTGTGCTGAAAGTGTTCTAATACAAACAATCCTTTTTTTATGGTTCTGGACATGCTACAGAGCTGAAACTTCACAGGTACACCTTTTAGACCCCCCAGACACAAAATCACACAAAAAAAAGTTCTTAAAAATTGTCATTTTTGATAAAAAAAAGCCAATTATTGAAAAAAATTTTTTAAAAAAAGAGATTTTTTGATTTTTACTTTGGATTTCGTATCTGGGGGGTCTAAAAGGTGTACATGTGAAGTTTCAGCTCTGTAGCATGTTCAGAACCATAAAAAAAAAAAGATTGTTTGTATTAGAACACTTTCAGCACAGGAGTATGGCTTCTCGGTTTTCACACCTTGCCGGTTTAATAGCAGGCATTTTTTTGGGTTCTTTGCAGTCAGGAAAAACATCTGAACTTGTGTATAGTGGTACTGTGCACAAGTTCTGATGTTTTGCCTGCCTCCAAAAACTCCCAAAAAATGCCAGCAAAAACACACCTGGGCATTTTTTTTTTTGACGCTAGCGTTTTTTTTGGCATTTTTTTGGGTTCTTTTGAGGCAGGCAAAACATCTGAACTTGTGTATAGTGGTATATATACACACATACTTATATGTGTATAGACACCTAGCCATATATAGGTGTGATAGTAGCAGAAATATATTACTGTAAATGATTTCATTAGCGCAAGCATATATTTCTGCTACTATCACACCTATATATGTCTAGGTGTGTATATACATATATGTATGTGTGTATATACACCACTATACACAAGTTCAGATGTTTTGCCTGCCTCAAAAGAACCCAAAAAAAATGCCAAAAAAAACGCTAGCGTCAAAAAAAAAATGCCCAGGTGTGTTTTTGCTGGCATTTTTGGGGGGTTTTTGGAGGCAGGCAAAACATCAGAACTTGTGCACAGTACCACTATACACAAGTTCAGATGTTTTTCCTGACTGCAAAGAGCCCAAAAAAATGCCTGCTATTAAACCGGCAAGGTGTGAAAACCGAGAAGCCATACTCCTGTGCTGAAAGTGTTCTAATACAAACAATCTTTTTTTCTGGTTCTGGACATGCTACAGAGCTGAAACTTCACATGTACACTTTTTAGACCCCCCCCAGATACGAAATCCAAAGTAAAAATCCAAAAATCTCTCTTTTTTTAAAAAATTTTTTCAATAATTGGCTTTTTTATCAAAAATGACAATTTTTAAGAACTTTTTTTGTGTGATTTTGTGTCTGGGGGGTCTAAAAGGTGTACCTGTGAAGTTTCAGCTCTATAGCATGTCCAGAACCAGAAAAAAAAAGATCATATAGGTGTAAAAGGAGGGTCCCACATCCCTGTTCTACTGAAAAATTATCTTTTTCTTTTTCATGGTTCTGGACATGCTACAGAGCTGAAACTTCACATGTACACTTTTAGACCCCACAGATACTAAATCCAAAGTCAAAATCAAAAAATCTCTCTCTTTTTTTTTTTTTTTCAATAGTTGGCTTTTTTATCAAAAATTACAATTTTTAAGAACTTTTTTTGTGTGATTAATAGTTAATGTGGCATGACCCAGAACCCTAGGCACTTTTTAGGGGCATTTATTGGATTTTAGGGCTTAAAAATTGTGTTTTTTGATTACCGAAGTTCGGGTCCCATTGATTTCAATGGGGTTCTGAAATCCGGGCCGAACTTTCAGGAAGTTCGGATGTTCTGGCCGAACCGAACTTTTCAAAAGTTCGATCATCCTTACCGGTGACAGCTCGTCCTTCCTTCTCTTCGGCCCCGCCCACCCCCTTCTACCTCTCGGCGCTGCTTCCTGGAATTTTTTTTTTTTTCATATCGGTGTATAACACGCACTGCTACTTTTTCCTCCTTTTTTAGGAGGAAAAAGTGCATGTTATACGCCGATAAATACGGTACTTTCATTTTTATTATTGTGTTTCATTCCCTGTGGAACAAGGTACATGTAGTACTTTGTCCCATCTTCCCATGTGCCATTTAACCACTTGCCAACAGCCGCACGACTATTTGCTGCGGCAGTCAGCTGCTCCTGGGCAAAGCGACGTAGACCTACGTCAATCTCCCAGGAGCCTGTAGGGGGCGAGTGCATGCCGCCGGAGGCGCGCTCCCGCCCTCGCTCGTTCCCTGCCTTCCCCGCGCGTGTGACCGGCGGCTCCGATGTCCGCCGGCCACTCGCGATCTTCCACAGGAGAGGGAGAAGGACGGATGGCTGATGTAAACACAGCCGTCTGTCATTCTACCTGATGTAAGCACAGAGGCTATGCGATCCTGCTATGTAGGATCGTATGTCTCTGTGGTTACATCACAAGCCACGCCCCCCACAGTTAGAATCACGCCCCTAGGGATACATTTAATCCACTGATCACCAATTAAGTTAACCCCTTCCCTGCCAGTGTCATTTTTACAGTAACAGTGCATATTTATAGCACTGATTACTGTAGTAATGTCACTGGTACTCCCAAAAGTGTCAAAACTGTCAGTCAGGGGTCCGATCTGTCCTCCGCAATGTCGCAGCCCTGCAAAAAAATCGCAGATCGCCGCCATTACTAGTTTAAAAAAAAAACAATAAAAATGACACTTGGGGTGGAAAATTTAGGAGTAGAGGATTTGTGCTAGGAGGCTATGTCATAGCGTTGGTGGTCATTCTCGCAGCCATTCTCGTAGGGGCTTGCTGGAATCTTTCTTTCCAGAAAGTCGTCAGTAGCAGAGTAGATGATCCAAGATGGCGCCAGAGCGTGCGGCCCGACAGCAGCACAAGGCTTAGCCTGCAATGTCTCCTATCCCCTCTCCTAGGGTCATAAGTGACTCCATCCCTCCTGCATCTCCCAGCTCCATTACATCACAAGATCAGGGCTCTGAGATTGCTAAACTATTTGGTGAAAGGGAAATCAGACAGCACTTATGGTCTCTCCCTACTAAAAAGGACCTGGAGCATTTTACTAGCAGGATTGAGTGCCTATCAAAGTACTTGTGTACCTGCCACCTGCTCATCAGAGTACCTGAGTATCTGCTGCCTGCCTATCAAAGTACCCGAGTACCTGCGACCTGCCTATCAAAGTACTCAAGTACCTGCCACCTGCCTATCAAAGTACCTGGATACCTGCCACATGCCTATCAAATTACCCAAGTACCTGCCACCTGCTCATCAGTACCTGAGTACATGTCACCTGCCCATCAGAGTGCCTGAGTACTTGTCCCCTTCTCATCAGAGTACCCATCACCTGCTCTTTAGAGTACCTGTCTCCAGCTCATCAAAGTACCCGAGTACCTGTCGTGCAGCCCAGCAATACCTGACGTGCACCCTATCACTACCTATCGTGCAGCCCATTAGTGTCACCCTTCATACAGCCACCATGTCCAAAAAAGTTTTCACTACCGAAGAGGCATATCAATTTGTAAGCCTGACGGATGAGAGCAGCGGGGAGCTCTTACTGTCTGACAGTTCCGAATCCGGTTCAGAATTCAAGCTCTTTGAAGGCAGTAGATCGGTGACCGAATCGGAGGAGGAAGCAGTCTGTCCTAAAAGAAGATGCTCTGAAAACCAGGCAGACACAAGCAGCGCCATACATCCCAATAGCCAATCAGCAAACGCCAACAGTTCTAGACCCCAGGAGGAAAGGCCCAGTACAAGCACTGGCATTTCTCAGCAGATTTAAAGAATTAGAGACCAAACTCATCTTCCTGATGCCTTAGCAAACCCATTGTGGCTGCCTTCTAGCTTAGGGTCGGCTACAATCCCCCCTTTCACAGCACAGCCAGGTTTGCAGGTAAACACCAAAAATGTTTCTGTAATTTATTTTTTAAATGTATTTTTCCCTAACGAGTTCCTTCAAAGCATCGTGGACCAAACAAATCTTTTTTCCAGACAGTACATAGAGAACAACCCCAATTCATACTATGCCCATCCTTTCGAATGAGACACCTAACATTAGAAGAGCTTAGATTGTTTTTAGGCCTTACAATCAATATGGGGCTTACAAAAAAAAAAAAAAATTAGTTGCATTCTTATTGGTCCACCACATGCCAATTCTTTCAGCTGTCATGTCCAGGTCCCGCTATGACATGATAATGCGCTTCCTGCATTTCACTCGCAGTGCCCTTGACGATATCATCACAATTTTGACAAACTATATAAAATTCGCCCCCTAATTGATCTTTTTTCTAAGAGGTTTCCCAAACTTTATGTCCCTGACCAGAACATCTCTGTGGACGAATCCCTGGTCCATTTCACAGGCCGGCTGGGATTTAAGCAGTATATTCCAAGTAAGAGGGCTAGGTACAGATTAAAGCTCAACAAGCTCTGTGAAAGCACCACTTGGTATGTGTACGCCTTTCACCTGTATGAAGGCAGAGACTCCCAGCTCAAGCCCCCGGAGTGCCCAACGTACATGGGAATAAGTGGTAAAATTGTCTGGGACCTAGCATTCCCACTGTTGCAAAAGGGGTCTCGCATTTACATGGATAATTATGTTACAAGTTTACCCGTTTTCCGCCACCTGTACCTGAAGAAAACTTTGGTCTGCGGTACAGCAAGAAAAAACAGGAAGGGCTTCCCACGGCATCTAGTCACCACAAAAATACAAAGGGGGGAGTCCGCAAGCCTTAGGAATGAGGAAGTGTTGGCTGTAAAGTGGAGGGATAGGAAAGATGTTTACGTCAAGTCCACCATCCACGATGACACCTTAGTGGAGAGAAGATGTGGTTGTATCCACGAGTACAAAAAGTTAATGGGGGTTGGGGTGGATTTAAAAGATCAAATGTTGCAGCCCTATCTCTCAACACAAAAGTCCCTCTTCTGGTATACAAAAAGTTGCAATTTACTTTTTCAATTTGGCCATTTACAATGCATACGTCACCTATCAAAAATCTATGGAAACACCAAACACCTTCCTCAAGTTTATCGAAGGTACTGTCACTGCCCTGATCTACCAGCAAGGATCCCCCCCAGAAAGCACAGAAAGCATTCCTTCCGATTGTGTCAGTCGACTTCATGAGCGCCATTTCCTTGACAATATCCCACCATCAGAACTGACCCTCAACTGTTGTTTATCGACTATGCATTAGCCTACTGTCTATTTCTGCCTTTTACCTGCACTGACCTCAGCCTGTAACGACCATGTTTTTTGCCTGCCACTTAGACTGATCTTTCGCCTTGCTGCTGTATTAGGGGAATTTCTAAATAATACATGGGTCTCACTTTTGTGAGGGGCTTCAGAATAGTGTTCTGAGTTGAGAAAAACAGCTTTTGGTTTTCTCTGGGTTTTGTAATCCCAGAACAGGGTCTGGAATCCGGAGGCTTTAAAGTGATTCGGGTTAGAGAAGCCTCTACCGCTGTGCTCATTCTTTCCTGACCAAGGCTCTAAGCTTGATGGCCCTGCCTGCTACCTGGACCAATATTTTGGCTGTGCTGATAATATCTTTTCCTGCACTGACCCAGGACATTTTATGGAACATGTGCCTGTTGCCTGAACCAATTCGTGGGCTGTACTGACCATATCTCTGCCTGCTGCCTGTACTAACTATGGACAGTATTCCTGCCTGCTGCATGGACAATCCTTTCGCTGCTGCTGACCATTTCCCTGCCTACTACCTGGACCAGTGCTTTGGCTGTGTTGACAATATCTCTGCCTGTACTGACTATGAACAGTATTTCTGCCTGCTGCCTTGATGATCCTTTCACTGTTGCTGTCTACATTCCTGCCTGGTGCCAAATCTTTTGTTTACCCTTTGCTCAGCATAATGTATTTTGGTGTGTATTATGCTATGTGTTAGAAATATGAAGGGGGGGGGGGAGCGGAGCTGGTTTCCGGCGACTGAGCAGCAACGGAACAGAGCTCCAGCCGGAACAAATACTCCTGCAGGCATCCTGTGCAGTGGGGGACTGCAAATTCTGACAGGGGAGCTGGTTAACGTGTGGCTGTGTTGGGGGATCTGGTCAGAATAGTAAAAATCGGTCCACCTGAGGGCAAATCCACGAAGGAGCGGCTGGCCAAATTTGCCTGGAATGCTCAAGATGGCGACGGTGACTGGGAGACACAGGGGGAGGAGGGGGAGATGGAGATGCTGTCTCAGTCATCAGCAGCGGCAGACTTAGAAGGAGATCCACAAGGGGTAAGCCCTTTACGTAGGAGGGATTGCTCTGGGAAGAGAGGGGAATCTCTGGATCGCCAATGTGCAGCAGGGGCCAAGGGGAAGTATAGGGGGAAAAGGAGCCTTCCCTAAAACAATATCATGGCTGCCATACACATGTGCCAGACTACTCTCACTGAACATTTTGATGGGATAAGAGGGGATCTGTCTTTCTTAAAACAAGATATGCAGACAGGTAAAGAAAGAGCTGCAGAAGCTGAGCATAGAATAAGTGATCTGAAAAATGTTGTTTGCCTTCTGGAAGGCTCTGTACATACTGCCCAAAAGGAGTTAGCTGCCCACACTGATAAGCTGGGAGATATGGAAGATAGACTGCATCGCAACAATATTAGATTGGTGGGATTTCCGGAGGGAGCAGAGGGCAGGCAGCCGGAAGATTTCCTGGAAAGTTGGCTCAAAGACACTATGGAAACAGCCACCTTCTCATGTTTATTTTCCATAAAAAGAGTGCATAGGATCCAGACACGAGTGCCACATCCTGGAGCACCACTGAGACCTATGATTGCACGTATTGTACACTTTCAAGACCGGGAGAGTATCTTGAGCTAGAGCTCGGGGAGAAATGCCGTATAATGGTAATCACATATCGATATACCCAGACTTTTCTGCGGCTACTCAGAAACAGTGTGCAAGTTTTGTTCATGTGAAGAAAAGGCTCAGAAAATTCCACTTGATCTACAGTATGCTTTATCCTGCTAAGCTGTGAGTGGTGGATCGTGGCAAGGAGTACTTTTTCATTAACCCTGTTGAAGTCTCCCATTGGCTGGATGCTAGGGGAGGGCGTAATGCGGCTGCAGAGCAGGAGGAGAACTGAACCCCAGATAAAGTCGTTGATGGCCTTTTGAAAGGAGACTGAGTTTTCGGCTGTTTTTGAAATCTCTCAGGAAGCACTTTCAGGTGCATTTTTTTTAATGACAAAGATGTTGAGTCACCCTTCCGGGGGTATGCCCTATCCAGCGGTGTTGCCTGGGATCAGAGCAACGTGGAAGTTTATGACTGTCTGGTCAGAGGGACAGTATAAGTCAGCTATAGAAATGCTGTAGGAATATGTACTGTTGGATTGTATTCCTGATGGACTCTCGGTGGTTCAAGAACTTAATCTTCTAATGTGCCCCCTTTTTTGTGTTTTTTTTTTTTAATCCTGTGCCTATGGATTGAACTGTTTCTTAAATTCTTGGAAAATAAGAGTACATTGAACGTGTTGGTGTTGACCTCTGACCCCCGAGGTGACTTAACCTAACCCCCCTTTTTTTTTTCTCTTTGTTGAAGTTATGGGAATGAAGCACTCAATATGTTGGGCTTGGGTGCGGGAGTTGGAGAAAATGTTATGTTTTGCCGGGGTGTGCTGCTTACTTACTCTCTGCTCTGCCGATATTCTATGGGTATTATGGGCTGCTATTGGTGTACGGTGATGGAGTTGGCGGGGCTTTATGCCTCAAGAGACTGATGCGTCACAAGCTATATGTTTTATATGCTATAATGGCGCAGTTGGTGAAATTACTGTCTTGGAATGTTTGAGGCTTAAACTCAAAGGTTAAACGTTCCTTGGTATTTGATCACCTCATATCGTTTTACCCCAGGAGACGCATCTGCAGGGCTCCAGGGTCATGGCCCTGCATCGTTCTAATATCGCACAGGTTTATCATGCAGAGTACTCCACTTATTCTAGGGAGGTGGCCATCTTAGTTGCTAAATCCTTACATGTAAATGTCTTACGGATTAAGACTGATCGAGGAGGGAGATACGTTATATATACCTCTCTGACCATTGTCAGTCTGTATATACCCCCCCCCTTTTTCATATACAGTTTTAGATTATCTTTTTTCAGAGGTAGTCTCATTGGCGAAGCGGGTTATACTGCTCCTAGGTGATTTCAATGCAGTCTATTGTACTGCACTGGATCGCCACGGGTGTTCCTCGGGACATTCTCCTGTTTTGGAAGCATGGCTGAAGAATTATGCTTTGGTTGATGCTTGGAGACAGGCACACCCGGGAGTCAAGGAATTCTCTTGCCATTCAGGGACACATCGAATGTTGTCATGCATTGACATGGCACTTACTATAATGGATGGCCTCTCACTAATACAATCTGTTAAATACTTACCAAGGGCAATTTCAGATCATTCTCCTATGGAAGTCTGCTTACGGAAGAATATGTGAAACTTGGCTGCTTGAAGGGGATAACTCAATACTGGTCAGAAAATGAGGATACTATTGATGTGGGGAATCAGTGGAATGCCTTTAAAGCAACCCTTCAGGGGGTTTTTATGAGAGAGGTCAGGGCTTTCTCTAGAGCCTTAGGGACTGATGCAGAGAGATTGGAGGCACAGGTCACTGAGGCAGAGGGCTCCTTTATGTGGAATCCCTCTGCTGATAATTATAGAATGTGGCAAATATACCTAGGTTCTTATCGTATACTTATGGCAGAAAATTCGAGTAAAGCACAATTTCATCAGAGGAGATGGATATTCGAGCTTGGGGATAAGAGTGGTCAGCTCCTTGCTTTTCTGTCTCGGCTCGATTATACCCTGATTTCGATATCACGTGTTTGAGACTCTCAGGGAGTTATGGTGGAAGATCCACAGGGGATCTTGAATACCTTTGAAGAATTTTTTAAATCTCTATATCAATCTCAGGGAGGGGTTTCAGATTTAGATAAGGAAAACTACTTAGCTTCTATTCCGTTCCCAACCCTATCTAGTGAGGTTGGTGAGGGATTAGAGAGAGCAATTACTAAGGAAGAGGTGGAGTTGGCTATTAGATCTTTTGCGCACAATAAATCCCTGGGTTGGGATGGCTACCCGATAGAGTGGTATAGGACTTATGGGGAGGTTCTGGTGCCTCATCTTTTGCGGGTATTTAACTCATCTAGGAAGTCGGGGGAATTGCCACTGTCTATGCAGGAGGCCCTTATAGTACTGCTTCCTAAGGCGGGGAAGGATCCCTTGGAGTGCGAATCGTACCGTCCCATTTCATTGATCAACACTTATGTTAAAATATTGATTAAGGTTCTGGCACAGCGGCTTCAGGCGGTGGTTACTAAGTTAGTGGGAGCTGACCGGACGGGTTTCATGCCTGGCAGATGCATCCAGATTGATCTTAGATGCCGGTTTGTTAATCTACAGGTGAAGCACGAGAATGTGGATGATAGATTGATTGTGTCAATGGACACAAAACAAGCTTTTGATTCTGTAGAATGGGTGTATCAGTTTTCGGTATTGGCAAGGTGTGGCTTTGGCTCTAGTTTTATATCATGGGTAAAACTTTTATACTGCAAACCTAGGGCTTGCATTCCAATTAATGGGCTCATATCAGATTCTTTTGATATCTTTAGGGAACCAGGCAGGGGTGCCCTCTGTCTCCTCTCTTGTTCATGCTGACCATTGAGCTATTGGTGGCGAGACTGAGGAGGGATGTAGGGGTACATGGTCTGCACATAGGGGAGTTAGAGGAGTGTGTATCTCTATACGCAGATGATATGCTGGTATATTTGCTGCAGGATTCCCAGTCGCTGTCTAGGGCAATTTCTCTTATACAGGAATTTGGGGATTTCCCAGGTTTTAGAATTAATTGGACTAAGTCCACGTTGTTCCCCTTGGGTGGCCAAATGAATTTGTTGTCTAGTGGAGGCTGTCCTTTCATGAGGTCGGATAAATTTAATATTTGGGTGTAATTGTTCAAACTCTGGTGGAGTCGTATATAGAAAATAATTTAAGGCCCCATTATAAATACAATTAGAGACAGGGTACAACAATGGAAAAACCTCCCTTTGACATTGCTGGGCAGAATAAACCTGTTCAAAATTATATATCTGCCAAAGTTTTTATACATTCTAACTAATGCCCCCATATACATACCTAAAACGATTTTTAAATGCATAAATTCAATCCTTATATCCTTTCTATGGGGATCTAAGGCTCCTAGGGTGTCCTTGGAAATATTGCAATTACCAGTGCTAAATGCTTACTGGCTCTGCCTGACCTGCGTATGTATTACTTTGTCTCACAACTGGTGTACGTACACTGGAGAATGTTTCCCCAGCTGAATAACGCAGCCACGGTGGTTGAAGCTGCTGTGACCATGTCATATGAGACATTATTGAATTTATTTTATAGGGGGGAGGTTCCATCGGAAGGGGGTAAGTTTGTTTTGGCAGTCTCTAAAAAGATAATGGCATTATGTTCCAAGCAGGTATCTGATTCAGTTTTATCTATGTCCCCGAATGCCCCACTTTGGTGTAATTCTAATTTGGGAGAATTTTATAAAATGCAGGAGAGATCCAGTTGGGCACGGTATGATATAAAGTATGTTCATCAGTTATATGAAGCTGGAAAACTTACATCCTTCTCCCAACTGAAGGCGGAAGTTCCTGGTATTACCAATATGCACAGCTTAAACATGCTGCACTGGCTCAGTATGGTTCGAGCAATGCGTCCTTTGTTAACACCAAGCTGGAAGCTCTTATGCTGCAATCGGAACATACCAAGTTGGTGTCCACATATTACTCAACACTGGTTTGTGTAGAGAGTAGACAATGCTATAGGGCAAGGGACTGATGGATGAGTATGATACTTGATCTGACAGAGGAATTATGGGTTGAGGTGCTTTATACTTATGTTGGCACTGTTATCTCTTCGAGAGACAAAATGATACAAATAAGATATTTACATTAAACGTATTATACACTGCAACTTCTCTTCCAAATGGGTAAACGGGACACGGCTATGTGTCATAAATGTCAAACCAGTGGGGGATCAATTTTTTCATATGGTTTGGGAGTGTCCTAGAAGTAGGCCTTTGTGGTCAAGGGTGACGGAATTTATGGCCGACACATTTTATTCAACAAACATATGTAGACCGTTGGTCTGCCTTTTAGGGGTACTTGAAGACAAAACACTGGATACTAGTACTAGGCTTTTTTGAGGCTCCTGTTCTTCTATGTAAGAAAATTGATAGCATTGAACTGGATATGCACTGATACTCTGTAATTAGCAGCCTGGGTAAAATTGGTTAATGCAAATATCGCAATTTACAAGATGACTTATGAGGCTAAAGGGTGGCTATTAATTCATAGGGAATGAAAGAATGGACAATAAGGGGGCAGTGGTATGGAAATAGGTAACTAGTGGGGTGCTCCTCATGTTTCATAAGGTTATATATTGGGCTAGGCTTGAATCTATAAGGGATAGCATGACCCTGGATTAGATGGTAGGGTGGGTGGGGGGCTGGGGTGACTCCAGTAAAGTTGTTGGTGGTTTAGTTTGTTACTTTTCTTTTTTCCTTATGTGGTGCATCCTGCCTGAGGTGTGTATTTTAGGCTGGGTGGATAGTTCTATTTCTGTTTTATGTTTTCCTTTCTTGTTTACAAGTAATCACAATAAAATGCCATGTGTGGAGGAGATGGTTTAGTTAATCACTAAAGGGAGGCAATGTGGATAATGTAAGGGTTATATGTGCAGGTATCTATTGTAAGTCTGCTTACTTTTTTTTTTTTTAATTATACAATGTATTCTGGTCATATGTTTTGAACTATGTCATTCCTTTTTTCCAAATATTCTATTGTATGTCTACTTACATATGGCAATAAAAACTTAAAAAAATGTAGGCCTTCAACAATGTGATAGGTTGTCAGGAATTTATGTGTGTGATTTATGTCCCTAGAACGCATGACGGTGCTCCTTGAATATTAAGCCCCTGTATGTGGCTAGGCTGTGAAAAAGTCTTACACATGTGGTATTGCCATACTCAGGAGGATTTTGGGGTGTCATTTTTGCTATGCACAGGCTATGTGTTAGGAATATCCTATAAATTGACAACTTTGTGTAAAAAAAATAAGTTTTAATTTTTTTCCTACATTTTCCAAAAACTCAAAAGACTCATAATGCCTCATAGAATATATGTTTTGGGTGTTTGCTTTCCAAAATGGGGTAATTTTCTGGGCGTTTCCATTGTCTTGGTGCTCTAGGGCCTTCAAAAGTGTGATAGGTAGTCAGAAAATTATGTGTGTAATTTATGCTCCTAGAACGCCTGAAGGTACTACTTGGATGTTGAGTCTCTTTATGTGGCCAGGCTGTGTAAAAGTCTCACACATGTGGTATTGCCATACTCAGGAGGAGTAGCAGAATGTAATTTGGGGTGTCCTTTTTGCTATGTGCATGCTTTGTGTTAGAAATAGCTTATAAATTGACAACTATATATATATATATTTTTTTTTTTCCCCAAAAAACTATTCAAATTCGCGGCCTACCTGAACTTTTTGAGAGCTCTATACTTAGACAATTTCCTTACAACCTCCTTCCAACCTCCTGGGACTAGAGCGGTACCAACCACCCAGGGCCTATTGATATATGCTTATTATTGGGACTTGGATTATCAGGTAGGACTGGGCCAGTACCCCATCACTTTTTAGGATCCCCCAATATTTCCTTAAAAGTTTGCTAACAATATTATACTGACTAGAACAATTGGTAGAAAAATACCATTCATAACCTGTATCCTTTTCAACCCCCATTTTAGTCCCCTCTATCCACATACCTGTTGAATAACCCTATCTAGAGACCAGACAGGATAACCCTCATCAACAAAACATTGCTCGATAACCACTGACTGAATCCTAAAATCATCTAAATTAGAACAGTATCCTCAGGGTTTGACCCTTGGGTAAAGCCATGATTCTTTTCCATGACCAAAGCACATAGGGCAGCCCGTTCAGGTGAATGGGCTGCCCTATGTGCGACACGTGGAATTGTGTGTGAATCATTAAAAATCGTGAGCAGATCTCACGTTTCTGCTAAATGAACTGTGAACAGGACCTTAAAAAACAGTGACTGGATACAATGTAGGATATTTGATATTTTACAATTGCCGCCGTTTCAGCTTTTGGTTATGTTTATCTTATATTAAAGTGGTTACATTTGAAAGTGAATTGCCTATAGCAAGCAATCAGCTTTCTTACCTAAGCAAAAGCTAGAAAGTGATTTGGTTAACTGCTATGAACAGCAAATGTCCTTTTGCATTTATCTTTTGTACAATTTAACCATTTCATGGCATAGGCACGTTGTCAAGCATTCCTGATGCCGTTTTTTGAGTTTGGAATGTGAATTGTCTGACATTTACTGTTTTCATTTGAATGAACCTAATTAAACCTTTTACACGGCAGATGAGAGTTGGCCAAAAATATGAAAAATACATTTTCCTCTTCCCCACTATAAATGTATTATATAACAACTGCCAAGCCTATTTTTGTTTCATGATAATACAAATGAAAATGTCATTTCTTTTTTTTTTCCACAGATAAAGCGTTGTGACTGGAGGGAGCCTAGCTCTAATTACAGATGCAAATATTACTTACAAAGAGCTTTATCACCATGGCTGTCATAATAATTATAGAGCCAAGAACTACACTGATTAGCTCTTGGCCTTTACTATAGGCAACTTATGTATAGTAGTGACATTGTGATCACATGACTCAGACATACGCATGGCAGGACAAGAAAAAAAAGCAGTGATAATGCCTATTTAAATTGCAGTCTAAGGTTGGAGGGTGGTAAAAATGGGAGGCTGAGCCACAGTTTTACTGCACCCAGCCACCCACCAAAGCTATACAATAACAGCCAGATGGAGGTATCCACGTATTGTGGCTGCAATGCTCTGTGGCCACGGCATTTGTAACACAGGCAGTACCACTTGTCAAACTTGCCCGTTCAAATCAGCGGGGCTGCATTGCAACCACGTGTAATGCACGTGTAGATGTGGATCGCCGTGGTAGTTCATTCATGCTTCCTGTTAGATTGCATCTTCTTACCTGTATGAGATGTGCGGGCAAGCAGATACACTGGCAAATCTGCTGGAGACCTGCACATGGCACCAGCAATCTGCTGATCGCTGGTGCAATGTTTTAGTCATATATATATTTATAGAGAGAGATGCAATTAGTAGCTGTGTTTGGTTTGCACTTCCTTCATTTTCTACATACTAAATCAGAGTTGAGGTGAAAGGCAGAGGTAAAATGACCTATTGAAAGAACAGCTCGCAGCGTCTATGGAATGTCTCGCAGTGTCTATGGAGTGTTTGCAAGACACTGCAAGCCAGGCAAGAGATTTAGATAGCAGGGCAGAAGTTTGATAAATCTGATGGCTGAATTGAATCCGGCAAAAGAAAGGCAAAGGCTATGATATCAAGGGGACAAATGTGAACTGACTTGGTGGGGGTCCCTAGACACTAAATAGATGGGATTCTTATGTCAGCTTTGCTTAAGAGGTGGAAGCAAGTGTCTGGGAATGGTGGATTCAGTCACAATATGTGTTTTTGTTATCATAGGCTTATTGTTGGAGAGTGCCATGCTATGAAGACTGGAAAACAGCAGGCCCTGAGCAGCATGGAGAGAGATGCAGGTTTATTCTTTCAGCTGGAAAACTATGCTTTTCTGTAAGAGGGCAACAGTGGACACCCTACAATGGTATTGCAGTCAGAAATTGGCAGATTGAGAAATAAAAGCGATGTGTTTTGGCACAGTTAGAATGAACATATAATCTGCTTTATCTTTTACTCTTTTAAGGTATTCAACATTAAGAGGTGGACCCGGCAGAGCAGATGACCAAATCAGATAAGATGAGACAGGCCAGAAGAAGAGATGAGAACAGGAGGAAGATGCAAATGATATCCTGATGATAGCTATGATGATTGGAGTGGAGTTTCATCTGAGTGTTTCCTTATAGTCCGGAGGGCAATGGACGTTTATCAGGAATTTCCTTTCCATCCATGTTACCCAGACTGCCAAGGGCATTGCTAAACCTGCCTAAAAAAACATTGCAGCTTGTCCAGGAACAAAGTCGTATAGGGGTCAAAAGAGAACTTTTTCTTCCCATGTACAATACGGGGGGGTTTATTTTGCCCTTTCCTCAACAAAGGATTTAAGAGCTGCTAAGAAATTCTAAGCTTCTAAATTTTCCTATATTACACTATAAATTTCAAAAGGTGAAATATGTTGATATGGCTATTTTAGTGATTTGTACAGCATTACTAAAAGAATTATGCATTTTAGTTACATGTATTGTTTTTAGAAGTTAGGCTTCACCTATTCATATACTAATGAACTAGTTGGACTGGTTAATAGGCTCAGCACAGGAATTGATGCCACAGGAAGTAAAGGGAAGGAACAAAGGCCACGTGCTCAAGGCCAAGGAGCAGTACTTGTTGTTTTGTAGGACTCCAGGAAGCAAGGAGCAGTCTGGAGAGATGCTGGAAGAAGACTTCATTACTTGGAAGAACCAAGTTAAGTAACTGCTTAGTGTATACCTATTGCAAGTATTGTCCATGATAATTTGCTGGGAATAATAGATAGTTAGGGCTTGTGTATATTGTATGCATAGTTTGTGATACTTTGTAGGCCTACAATTGTATGTGCAGCATATTTTTGTTGAGTAAAACATATTAATATACTACAGGGGGTTTTATGTTTCCTTGTTTTTACTGCAAAGTACCCTTAAAGTGATACTAAACACACACTGTTTAATTTACATTGTCCCTTCTATTTCTGTATATGGATGATGGCACTGTAATTATTTTAATAAAAAAAACTAATTGATATACAGCTGCCAGCCTGCCACATGACCCAGCTCTTTCCCAGCCTGTCTGCAGGGAAATATAAGAAGGAGGAGCTGCTAGTCCTCTGTTGCTGGTCACATGTTCAAAAAATAAATAAATAAATAAATAATGTAAATTAACCTGTTTTAAATTGGCACACAAATATATATTTGAAATTAAATTATTATTATTTTGTGGAAATAACATGGTGTGGGCAAATTTCTGCCAGTCACAGGCTGTGTCATGCCCCTCAAGCCTGTATCTTAGAATAGGTGGGAGGTGAAGCAACCATTATTCTAAATGTATATCCCGCTCCCATTGTGTTTAGCTGGTTAGTGGGTATGGAGGTGGAGGGAGAGAGTGGGCTGTCATTTATCACTGTGTATACACCCACATGTGTGACTCCACAGTCACATGGGCTGCTCAGATATGATAGGGAGAAAATGCTCAGCATAGAAATGCATGTGCTGAGTTGCCACTGCACAATCCCTAGCTTCATTGGGGACATGGACAGAAGGTGAGAACAACAGGATCAACCAGTTTTTTTGCAGAATACAGAAAATGAATCTAATAGTGACTGAGTTTGTATGAACAGCATTTAATACACCATTTAACACCATTTATGGATAGTTTTTTATGATGTGGATTTAGTGACACTTTAACCACTTCAATACAGGGCACTTTCTCCCCCTTCCTGCTCAGGCCAATTTTCCTCATTTAGCGCTGTTGCTGTTTGAATGACAATTACGTGCTCATGCAACACTGTACCTAAACCAAATTTATGTCATTTTTTTCCTCACAAATAGAGCTTTCTTTTGGTGGTATTTGATCACCACAAGGTTTTTTCTTTTTTGCTAAACAAATAAAAAAAGACTGAAAAGTTTGAAAAAAAATGTTGTTTATGTTATAACATTTTGTAAATAAATACAATTTTTCCTGCACTGACGAGCACTGATAAGGCCGCACTGACAGGAACTCACGAGGAGGCACTGATGATGAGGCACAATCAAATGAAATAGCAGTGCTCAAAATGTGAATTCCAAATAGTCCTCCAGTGAAATATATATGAACACTGTGAAGGAAAAAAACTATATGTTCACCACCAGGAGAGCTAAAACATGCAGCCTCTTACCAAGGGACACAGGATAAACAGCAGTCATATATCGTGTCAATCATTTGGACATGTGGATCCGATCAGAAAAGAGCATAAATCAATCGTTTGAGCGTTTTAGATACGATCACACAATCCGTATGGGCATAGACTCCAAGGTGCATACATGAGGAAACAATAGAGCAATCATTGCGCAGATATCTTTTAAAAGTAAATGACGGGCAGCACTGATGAATGACAGGCTCCCTAAGCACTGATTGGCATCCCTGGTGGCATGGGTGGGCATCCCTGGTGGCCATGGGTGGGGAAATCCCTGGTGGCTCTAGTGGCATCCCCCAAGGGTCTGCACTGGTAATCAATGCTCCAATTACCAGCACAGACCCCCCCCCCCTTCAGGAGAGCCGCTGATCGCCTCTACTCGTGCCTGTCAGGCGCGAACTGAGGAAAGCCAATCAATGGCACTTCCTATTTACTATGTGACCAGCTGTGATTGGTCACAGCTGGTCACATGGTAAAGAGCCTACGTCATAGGCTCTTTACCGGGATCGGAGATGCGGTGTGTCAGAGTGACACACTGCACCACTGATCGCCGCTCTGTGCACCCCCTGCTGAACCTCATATGATGTCCAGTCAGGATAGAGCAACCACTTTGTGGCTGTCATTTTGCTATATGACGGGCGGGAAGTGGTTAAAAGACAAAGCAAAAGAATTAAATGTTTAACGTGGTCTTGCTGTTAATTGAACATTTTCTGGGTATTCCTATGTTAAATGTAATGTTAGGCCCATATCCCACTGGTGATTTCTAGCAGTGATTTGTAGCATATTGTCATTTTGCTTGCACAAAAATTAACTGCAGACAGTGAAAGGTCTGTGCCCCACAAATTCCAAGTGATTTGTAGATATGTGGGTGAGCAATTGACTTTTTGCAGCATGTTGAACGAGCTAGGGAATCAACAGTTTTAGTAGCCTTTCCTGTTATTTAATGCAGCTCCTTGCAGTTGTGGCACACCAGAGATTTGTAGCTGCCTAGAGAAGCATTGTAGTCAACTACAGCAGCAACCATGTATCCAGCTACAAAGCACCAGAGAAAATAAATCTGCTACAAACCTCTGCTACAACAATACAGCAAATATACTGAATGAGTAGGTAATCCAGCAAATCCAACACAACTGAGTTTGAGCTTGCCAGGACCTTTATAAGTATTTGTGTTTGATTATTAGTGTTTACACACAATTTAACAGTGGCCGGTAAAAAATGTAGAGTATTTATTTTGTCTTAAAGTTGATCTGTGGCCACAGCATATACATTTTATAACTTTAAATATATATAACTTTTATACATGTTATAGTTATATTTGACAATTCATCATAATCAGCTTCCTTTCTGCTGTTTACATTCTATTTTTAAGTACTACATATTCCATGGTACCTTTCTGCCTGCAAACACTGATTCCTGTACTGACTCCGCCTCCTGAAACTTCTCCTCCTAGCACTTCTGTAGTTCAGAAGGCAGGCTCTGTGAAATAGGGATCGACTGATATAGTTTTTTCATTGCCGATACCGATATTTTGGTCATCGCATATCGGTATCAGCCGATATGAGCCGATATTTTCCTACATCTAAAACATTTATTTTTTTTTATTTAACAGGTACTCTTGTGGAGGGATCTGGGGGTCTAAAAGACCCAAACCCCTCCTCTGCACTTAAAAGCATTCAAAACGCCAAGTTTGGCTTTTTTGAATGCTGTCATTTTTTTTATTCTGGCGCCAGTACACGCTGACATCACTTCCGGGTTTTTGCATGGAGACCCCATCAGAGCCGAATGCAGCTTTGATTGGGTCTTCAGCGGCCATGCAGGCTGGTTGCCCCAGTCTCCTGGTGGGACGAGAGACCTGGGTGAGCCGTGGTAGGTGGCGGGAGGGGGGGATGCCCCCTCCTGCTCTTTGTAATGACAGCCGAGCGCCTTCTCAGCTGCATCGGTTGTCATTACAAGAAAGCCGACCATTGGTTGTTGATGTCGGTACCGGGGGGGGGATGCCTTAGCTGTAGGCATCACTCCGGTACAAGCACTCTCCAATATATTGGTAATATCAGCCACTTTGGTGGCCGATTCCGATATATCGGGGAAAGTGCAGATCGGCCCTCGATATATCGGCTTTGCCGATAATCGGTTGATCTCTACTGTGAAATGTGTGTGACACTGCAGTGTCTACTCAATGTGAATACGTGTCACAGAGTTCAAGGAAGTAAATGTGTGGGGATCTTCACAAAGTAAATTGGCAAACTTCAACAGAAGTAACAGGAGCAGCAGGAGTAAGCTAGAACATTGAAATACAACGTGAAAATGAATATATGATTTTACATCTTGATAATAGATACAATCTGATCTAGAATGTTTTTTACTTTCCTTTAAAACCAGTGTTGGCAAGTTTAGAATAAATTAATTAATTAAATAAATTTGAAATTACAATGAGGAATAAACCTTTTTTCATGGAAGTTCTACATACACAAGAAGAAGCTACCAGTCCATTGGGCTACTTATTAGGTCTACAGAAGGCATGCAGCCAATTAAAGGAGCACCCATGGCAGGCCGACAATGTTGCTGCTATTTAAGAGGAGGTGAATTAAGCCAGCGAAAGACAGACTGAACAGGCAGTAACTGGCTGAATTTGGATCCATATATGGGCAGGCTGGTTGTACTTAAGTCAGTCTCTCGATGGACTTCAGTACAACCAGCCTGTCAAGTTTTTTCATTCAACCACTGCCAGTGGCTATAGCTGCCATCAGTAATTATTGTATTCTTACGGCTCCGTGGGAGAAATTCCCCCATCAGCACTGACTGTCTTGATAGGGGAATGGAGCAAATTTCTTTCCTTCAAACCATTGTTGAAAGAAAAATAAATTGGTTAATGTATGGCCTACCTTAGTGTTGTCAGCTTACAACAGGAAGTACTTTTGCTGAAAGGATATCCAGGGAAGAAACTTTGCAACTAATTAACAAGCAAACAATTTGCTGTATACAATAAGGCATGATGTCAATCATACTAAATAATAGATTTAGGGCTTACATGAATTGGAAGTATCAGTGAACCAAATTTTGATTGATCTCTAAGCCTTTTGAACAGACACGGAGCATCTGTACTGTCTTAAAGCTTGGCTAAAAGCTTTCATTTAATAAATTATCAGATCTTAATTACATCACTGCAAAATTTTCAATGGTGTCTTTCAAATTATTATTTTTTTAATTGCGTTATAGAATATGAGTGATCAATTAATCTGTCCATTGGATTTAACTTATCCTTCAAAGATACTCAGGATATATATTATTTCTTTTGTTCATAGTCATGGAATATTTTGTCCTAGAAAACCTGAAATGGATGCTGTATATGAAGAAGATATATTTCAGATGACAAGACAATGAAACATCTCACTTAAATTTATTGGATTATGTCTATTTATATTTGAGTACACCATTCGTTAGCAATAGATTGTGTCTTCTGGAATATATCTTCGATAATTAAATGTTTAGGCATTACCGGAAACTATAAACCATTTATAATAAATAAAGTTATTTTTAGGACTTTCAGAAACATGGAATTTTTTCTATATAGCCATTTTGCTGCCAGAGCATTTTTACATTTTTTGCGCCTTTGTTTAGAAAATAATTTTGGGCCTGAAGATTAGATAAAACTCCCAAAATATTCTATATTTTCTGAAAGCAGAGACTCTGAAGAATAAAATAATCGTAGTTCTAATTTTTTATGTTATGAAGCACATCAGTAAAAAATAAACTTTAGTTAATTTTAGGGCACAAAAATGCATTATATTACCCAAGTTGAGGTTGTGCTAACATGCCAAGCTTTAAATTTGCATGCACTAACAAAATGACCACAAACTTCGTTACCTTATATTTACAATAGGCAAAAGCCCCTGCAGGTCATTAATTTAACAGTAAATTATGGCCCAAGAGTTATTTTTCTCACTCTGGCATACACATTGACATGTAACATATGTATCACAAGGGATGTTTTCATATGTAGGCGCCCCTGACAGATCAGTTTACTTTATGTGCAAGCAATGGGGGCAGGGTCGGCTCAAAGTTTTTTTGGGGGGGGTTTAACCACTTTGCCGCTGCTCACTAGAGCTGTACTGCGGCAAAGTGGCTCTTGTAGGTTTGACAACGTAGACCTACGTCGGCAGACCCTCCCCCCCGGAGGCGCGCTCCCGCTGTATTCAGTCACAGCGGGAGTCGGGCCAGGG
Source organism: Pelophylax lessonae (assembly GCF_965119305.1). NCBI lineage: Eukaryota > Metazoa > Chordata > Amphibia > Anura > Ranidae > Pelophylax > Pelophylax lessonae. Next base: position 119,929,829 of record NC_138768.1, read on the forward strand.
GAGGAGCAGTGGCGGTTTCCGCTGCTCTTCCCCGATCGTCTGGGAATAGAGTGTGGAGATCCGCCCGCCTGTGTAAACACAAGCGGGCGGATCTCCGAAGTGACAGGCAGGGTCAGATTGCAGGGTTCAGCATAGCTGAACCCTGGATCTGTCCTTGTGTCACACTCCCCCCACACAGGTCAGTAAGCACCAGGCATACATTAACCCCTCCCTCTCCAATAAAACTAACCCCTTCACTGCCAGTGTCATTTTTACAGTAACTGTGCATATTTATAGCACTGATTACTGCAGCAATGTCACTGGTACCCCCAAAAGTGTCAAAAATGTCAGTCAGGGGTCCGACCTGTCCGACGCAATGTCGCAGTCCCGCAAAAAAATCGCAGATCGCTGCCATTACTCGTTAAAAAAAAAACACCAAAAATTATTGCAATTTTTTTTACCAAACATAGGTAGCAGAAAACAAATTGGCCAAAAATTTAAAAAAATTTTGATTTTTACATTTTTATGGGGGGGAATTTCATATAAAAAAATGTGAAAAATATTGTTATTTTTTCAAAATTTACGCTCTTTTTTTGTTTATAGCGCAAAAAGTAAATCACCAAGGTGATCACCAAAAGAAAGCTCTGTTTGTGGGAAAAAAAGGACGTCAATTTCATTTGGGTACGGCATCGCACGACCGCGCAATTGTCAGTTAAAGTCGCACAGTGCCGAATCGCAAAAAGTGACCCAGACGTAAGACAGCAAAATCCTCCGGTGGTAAAGTGGTTAAGTGTAACTTTATTTTTTTACTTTATTTTTTTACTTTCACTAAAACTTTATTTATATCACATAAGGGGGCAAGAAAACACCCCTGATGCCTCACCTGTCTTACATTTAAGCAAGTGGAGCACATATTGTGCTCCATTAGCTTCCTCCCTGACCTGAAGTGACAACAGAAACTGGAAGTGATGTTTTACTAGGGAAGATCAGTGAATGAATGTTTGCTGATCTCTTTCCCCTCCAGCTGGTGACAGCTGTCATGCAGGTCCCTAGCTTGCAGGTGGGACAGAAAGTGATTTGGTGGCTCTACAGCCACCAGATCACTTTAATTGGAAAACCAACAGTTGGCTTTTGGAGTGTACACACTCTCCCAGTGGCTGCAGCTGCCAAGAGTATGTGTAAATTCCCCACTGGTGATAAAAGTGTGAAAGAACCCGTTAGTCCCTTTCTTTGCAGGAGCCATTTTTTTGTATTAGAATGCACACTTTAGGCCTGAAGATTGTGTGAAACCTCTCAAAATTTGATAGTTTTGGAAAACAGATACAATAGTTAAGGGGTCTTGAATTAAAATTTAGAGAGGTCCGGTCAGCAAAATTTCCTTCCAGCGGAGGTCTGAATCTCGTTAGCATTATAACACATCATAGTCCGCTCGTACATCATTGTTTTCAGCATACCTTTCACATCATAGTCCTCTTTGCATCACAGTCCCATCTTTAGAGCAGTCTGACTGAGTCCTCAGTTCCCCTTCACAACAGTGCCTCCCTTTACATTGCAGTACCCCTTTAAACCACACAGTGCCCCATTACACCACACAGTGACCCTTTACATTACGCAGTGCCTGTTTACACCACATAGTGCCCCTTTACATTACGCAGTGCCCCTTTACACTACCCAGTGACCCTTTACACCACACAATGCTGGTTTACACCACACAGTAACCCTTTACACCACACAATGCCCGTTTCACCACACAGTGCCCCTTTACATCACACAGTGTCCCTTATTAGAACACAGTGCCTCTAACACAACACAGACCCCCTTTAAATGGAGGCCTCCTCTTCACAATTGTATGGTACATTTGGCAGGGCAGAGGCACTAATCATCCTGGGGTGTCCTCTCCTGGGCCTCAAGCCCAGCCACCGACGTCATCCTCACAGCAGGTGGGGATGAGAGGAGATGCAGAATGGGACAGAGAGCGGGAGTCTTTTCATATTAACAATCCAGGTAATAATCCACTTGTCAACATATTAACTTGGGCAGCTCCTGCCCCTCAGTCCCTATCTGCAGCTCCTCCTGTCCCCGCCCTCTGTGAGAAGGACATCGGTGGCCAGGCAGGAAGCCCAGGAGGGGACACCCAGCCTTGGCAGTGGCATAGCCTTGATCCGGCCAGGACTATCACTCGGTCCAGTTCTGGACCGCGATCTGCCATTTAGTGACCGCTGCCATAGATAAGAAGGGGTGTCAATCAGAATTCTGTATGTCACATACTAAGTGTGCTACTGTTTATACAATTTTTTATATAATTTCAATTAAAATACACTCAAATACACTCCTAGTGAAATCTAAAAAAATGCAATTGCATCTAGTAAATTGGGTTCTTTGTGTCCCAGTTGGAGCTTAATGAAGCCTTGCTTTTTTTCTCAGGTAAAGTAATAGTCATACAAAAGAAACAGTACAAATACAGCGGGGTTGATTAAGAGAACATCTCTTATGCAATCAACTTCTGCCTTACAAACATTGGTTAAATGACTTCATCCTATTTCCCATAATTGAACTACATATCATGTTCGTCTGTCATATCTGTCTGCCTCTTCTAAGCAAGTCTGATAATGTATCTTCTATTCATTTACATTTGTTGTTTTATAGGCTGCTGATAATGTATTCAGTTTGTTACAAATTTCTTATATAATTGGGTACTTTGATTCATATATGCGTCACAAGCCACACAAAGTTCCATAGGATACTGAGTATTTTATTATTAGGAATAGTAAAAATAAGACTGTTACACATTATTTAAGTGGTAAAGGACACACTTTGAAATTTCAGTGGTTGAGAGTTTAAAAACAATTAGCCTAGACTAACTGGACAGAAGTTGTGAAATTGTTTTCGGAAAAATTCAAAGACATTTGAATGCAGCAATTTATAATGTGTTCTCATTTTCTCAGTTGGATGTGGAATGTAGAAGTGATCCATTTAGGTTTAAAAGTAATAAAGAAATAAATATACTGTTTTTGACAACTGAAAATTGGTCCTACGTACTAAATAAAGTTCCTCTTTCAACTCTACTAACAGAAACGTCTGGTCAAAACAAATATGTGCCTAACGCAGCTAAAGCCTAAATGGAGGGATCCATCTACTCCCCCCACACTGCTGTGGCTAAAAAAAAGGAAGAAATCAGGAAGATGGAGGAACAAATCAGGAAAATGGACAAGCACAACATTATATATATACACAGTATATATATATATATATATATATATATATAAACACACATAGATAGATAGATAGATAGATAGATAGATAGATAGATAGATAGATAGATAGATAGATAGATAGATAGATAGATAGATAGATAGATAGATAGATAGATAGATAGATAGATAGATAGATAGATAGATAGATAGAGTGCCTTGCGAAAGTATTCGGCCCCCTTGAACTTTGTGACCTTTTGCCACATTTCAGGCTTCAAACATAAAGATATAAAACTGTAATTTTTTGTGAAGAATCAACAACAAGTGGGACACAATCATGAAGTGGAACAAAATTTATTGGATATTTCAAACTTTGTTAACAAATAAAAAACTGAAAAATTGGGCGTGCAAAATTATTCAGCCCCTTTACTTTCAGTGCAGCAAACTCTCTCCAGAAGTTCAGTGAGGATCTCTGAATGATCCAATGTTGACCTAAATGACTAATGATGATAAATAAAATCCACCTGTGTGTATTAAAGTCTCTGTATAAATGCACTTGCACTGTCATAGCCTCAAAGGTCCGTTTAAAGCGCAGAGAGCATCACAAAGAACAAGGAACACACCAGGCAGGTCCGAGATACTGTTGTGGAGAAGTTTAAAGCCGGATTTGGATACAAAAAGATTTCCCAAGCTTTAAACATCCCAAGGAGCACTGTGCAAGCGATAATATTGAAATGAAAGGAGTATCAGACCACTGCAAATCTTCGAAGACCTGGCCGTCCCTCTAAACTTTCAGCTCATACAAGGAGAAGACTGATCAGAGATGCAGCCAAGAGGCCCATGATCACTCTGGATGAACTGCAGAGATCTACAGCTGAGGTGGGAGACTCTGTCTATAGGACCACAATCAGTCGTATAATGCACAAATTTGGCCTTTATGGAAGAGTGGCAAGAAGAAAGCCATTTCTTAAAGATATCCATAAAAAGTGTAATTTAAAGTTTGCCACATGCCACCTGGGAGACACACCAAACATGTGGAAGAAGGTGCTCTGGTCAGATGAAACCAAAATGGAACTTTTTGGCAACAATGCAAAACGTTATGTTTGGCGTAAAAGCAACACAGCTCATCACCCTGAACACACCATCCCCACTGTCAAACATGGTGGTGGCAGCATCATGGTTTGGGCCTGCTTTTCTTCAGCAGGGACAGGAAAGATGGTTATAATTGATGGGAAGATGGATGGAGCCAAATACAGGACCATTCTGGAAGCAAACCTGATGGAGTTTGCAAAAGACCTGAGACTGGGACGGAGATTTGTCTTCCAACAAGACAATGATCCAAAACATAAAGCAAAATCTACAATGGAATGGTTCACAAATAGTGTTGAGCGAACACGGACTGTATTATTCGTGTTCGTACCGAATAATTGGATTTTTTGTACCCGAACACGGACACGGACACTTTACTGTATGTTCGGGTAAAAATCCGTGTTCGGTCGTTTTATTTCCGGGTTTTGCATGCTTTGGCGCTCTTTTCATGGCGGGCTTTCAACAGCCAATCAACAATCGTTTAACTGGTGTGCCTTAAGCCATCCCAGCCATGCCTGCAAATGTCTCAGTAGCTGTGATTGGCCGTCTGAAGCATGTGACCAAGTCTTTATAAGTTCGAGGCAGCCGCAGCGGCGTCATTATGCTGCTTAGATTCAGGGACAGAGCACACATCAACGTGCTGGCTGCTGATTAGGGAAAGATAGGCAGGAAAAAACCATTTGTGTCCGGATAGAATTGAGGGACAGGTCGGAGTGTTTAGGCAGGGCGAGTTGTAGGCATTTTAGGGATAGAGTCTGCTGAATTATAGGGTCAGTGTCTTCTACAAACTACAATCGATATTGCTGTGTGGGGGGTGGGGTGAATCTGCACTCAATCCTGATCTACGATCTCTTCTCAATCCTGTTAGGGACAGAGTCTGCTGAATTTTAGGGAAACTGTGTTCTACAAACTACAATCGATATTGCTGTGTGGTGTGGGATTGGAGATAGGCAGGTGTCAGTGATCCACATCCATTTTTCTGTGTGTGAGCTGCAGTGAACACAATCTTTTTGGGCTGCAGTGAACACAATCTTTTTGGGCTGCAGTGAACACAATCTTTTTGGGCTGCAGTGAACACAATCTTTTTGGGCTGCAGTGAACACAATCTTTTTGGGCTGCAGTGAACACAATCTTTTTGGGGTGCAGTGAACAAAATCTTTTTGGGGTGCAGTGAACACAATCCTTTTTGGTGTGCAGTGAACACAATCTTTGTGGGGTGCAGTGAACAAAATCCTTTGTGGGGTGCAGTGAACACAATCTTTTTGGGGTGCAGTGAACAAAATCCTTTTTGGGGTGCAGTGAACAACATCCTTTTTGGGGTGCAGTGAACACAATCTTTTTGGGGTGCAGTGAACAAAATCCTTTGTGGGGTGCAGTGAACACAATCTTTTTGGGGTGGAGTGAACAACATCCTTTTTGGGGTGCAGTGAACAAAATCCTTTTTGGGGTGCAGTGAACAAAATCATTTTTGGGGTGCAGTGAACACAATCTTTTTGGGGTGCAGTGAACACAATCTTTGTGGGGTGCAGTGAACACAATCTTTTTGGGGTGGAGTGAACAACATCCTTTTTGGGGTGCAGTGAACAACATCCTTTTTGGGGTGCAGTGAACACAATCTTTTTGGGGTGCAGTGAACACAATCTTTGTGGGGTACAGTGAACAGAATCTTTGTGGGGTGCAGTGAACACAATCTTTGGGGGGTACAGTGAACACAATCTTTGTGAGGTGCAGTGAACACAATCTTTGTGGGGTGCAGTGAACACAATCATTGTGGGGTGCAGTGAACTCAATCTTTGTGGGGTACAGTGAACACAATCTCATACTTCTGAAGGTTTGAGGGTGCTGCCTGTTCCATACTCCCCCTACTCCTCATCTAGCCTTTTAGGGGTACAAACAATAGTAATTGGGGCCTAGTGTGGTTGTGTACGTGTGATATACATACACTTTTTTGGGATCATATTTTCTATTCCGCTATTTAATCAAAAACCTTTGGGGATCAGTTAAATTGGGGGATAGTCTGTGTTGGTACGTGTGAGAGAGATCCACCTTTCCAAGTTGTTGGGGTTCATCTCATACTTCTGAAGGTTTGAGGGTGCTGCCTGTTCCATACTCCCCCTACTCCTAGCCTTTTAGGGGTACAAACAATAGTAATTGGGGCCTAGTGTGGTTGTGTACGTGTGATATACATACACTTTTTTGGGATCATATTTTCTATTCCGCTATTTAATCAAAAACCTTTGGGGATCAGTTAAATTGGGGGATAGTCTGTGTTGGTACGTGTGAGAGAGATCCACCTTTCCAAGTTGTTGGGGTTCATCTCATACTTCTGAAGGTTTGAGGGTGCTGCCTGTTCCATACTCCCCCCTACTCCTAGCCTTTTAGGGGTACAAACAATAGTAATTGGGGCCTAGTGTGGTTGTGTACGTGTGATATACATACACTTTTTTGGGATCATATTTTCTATTCCGCTATTTAATCAAAAACCTTTGGGGATCAGTTAAATTGGGGGATAGTCTGTGTTGGTACGTGTGAGAGAGATCCACCTTTCCAAGTTGTTGGGGTTCATCTCATACTTCTGAAGGTTTGAGGGTGCTGCCTGTTCCATACTCCCCCTACTCCTAGCCTTTTAGGGGTACAAACAATAGTAATTGGGGCCTAGTGTGGTTGTGTACGTGTGATATACATACACTTTTTTGGGATCATATTTTCTATTCCGCTATTTAATCAAAAACCTTTGGGGATCAGTTAAATTGGGGGATAGTCTGTGTTGGTACGTGTGAGAGAGATCCACCTTTCCAAGTTGTTGGGGTTCATCTCATACTTCTGAAGGTTTGAGGGTGCTGCCTGTTCCATACTCCCCCTACTCCTAGCCTTTTAGGGGTACAAACAATAGTAATTGGGGCCTAGTGTGGTTGTGTACGTGTGATATACATACACTTTTTTGGGATCATATTTTCTATTCCGCTATTTAATCAAAAACCTTTGGGGATCAGTTAAATTGGGGGATAGTCTGTGTTGGTACGTGTGAGAGAGATCCACCTTTCCAAGTTGTTGGGGTTCATCTCATACTTCTGAAGGTTTGAGGGTGCTGCCTGTTCCATACTCCCCCTACTCCTAGCCTTTTAGGGGTACAAACAATAGTAATTGGGGCCTAGTGTGGTTGTGTACGTGTGATATACATACACTTTTTTGGGATCATATTTTCTATTCCGCTATTTAATCAAAAACCTTTGGGGATCAGTTAAATTGGGGGATAGTCTGTGTTGGTACGTGTGAGAGAGATCCACCTTTCCAAGTTGTTGGGGTTCATCTCATACTTCTGAAGGTTTGAGGGTGCTGCCTGTTCCATACTCCCCCTACTCCTAGCCTTTTAGGGGTACAAACAATAGTAATTGGGGCCTAGTGTGGTTGTGTACGTGTGATATACATACACTTTTTTGGGATCATATTTTCTATTCCGCTATTTAATCAAAAACCTTTGGGGATCAGTTAAATTGGGGGATAGTCTGTGTTGGTACGTGTGAGAGAGATCCACCTTTCCAAGTTGTTGGGGTTCATCTCATACTTCTGAAGGTTTGAGGGTGCTGCCTGTTCCATACTCCCCCTACTCCTAGCCTTTTAGGGGTACAAACAATAGTAATTGGGGCCTAGTGTGGTTGTGTACGTGTGATATACATACACTTTTTTGGGATCATATTTTCTATTCCGCTATTTAATCAAAAACCTTTGGGGATCAGTTAAATTGGGGGATAGTCTGTGTTGGTACGTGTGAGAGAGATCCACCTTTCCAAGTTGTTGGGGTTCATCTCATACTTCTGAAGGTTTGAGGGTGCTGCCTGTTCCATACTCCCCCTACTCCTAGCCTTTTAGGGGTACAAACAATAGTAATTGGGGCCTAGTGTGGTTGTGTACGTGTGATATACATACACTTTTTTGGGATCATATTTTCTATTCCGCTATTTAATCAAAAACCTTTGGGGATCAGTTAAATTGGGGGATAGTCTGTGTTGGTACGTGTGAGAGAGATCCACCTTTCCAAGTTGTTGGGGTTCATCTCATACTTCTGAAGGTTTGAGGGTGCTGCCTGTTCCATACTCCCCCTACTCCTAGCCTTTTAGGGGTACAAACAATAGTAATTGGGGCCTAGTGTGGTTGTGTACGTGTGATATACATACACTTTTTTGGGATCATATTTTCTATTCCGCTATTTAATCAAAAACCTTTGGGGATCAGTTAAATTGGGGGATAGTCTGTGTTGGTACGTGTGAGAGAGATCCACCTTTCCAAGTTGTTGGGGTTCATCTCATACTTCTGAAGGTTTGAGGGTGCTGCCTGTTCCATACTCCCCCTACTCCTCATCTAGCCTTTTAGGGGTACAAACAATAGTAATTGGGGCCCAGTGTGGTTGTGTACGTGTGATATACATACACTTTTTTGGGATCATATTTTCTATTCCGCTATTTAATCAAAAACCTTTGGGGATCAGTTAAATTGGGGGATAGTCTGTGTCGGTACGTGTGAGAGAGATCCACCTTTCCAAGTTGTTGGGGTTCATCTCATACTTCTGAAGGTTTGAGGGTGCTGCCTGTTCCATACCCCCCCTACTCCTCATCTAGCCTTTTAGGGGTACAAACAATAGTAATTGGGGCCTAGTGTGGTTGTGTACGTGCGAGATACATACACTTTTTTTGATCATATTTCCTATTCCGCTATTCAATAAAAACCTTTGAGGATCAATTGAATTGCGGGATAGTCTGTGTCGGTACGTGTGAGAGAGATCCACCTTTCCAAGTTGTTGGGGTTCATCTCATACTTCTGAAGGTTTGAGGGTGCTGCCTGTTCCATACTCCCCCTACTCCTCATCTAGCCTTTTAGGGGTACAAACAATAGTAATTGGGGCCTAGTGTGGTTGTGTACGTGTGATATACATACACTTTTTTTGGATCATATTTTCTATTCCGCTATTTAATCAAAAACCTTTGGGGATCAGTTAAATTGGGGGATAGTCTGTGTTGGTACGTGTGAGAGAGATCCACCTTTCCAAGTTGTTGGGGTTCATCTCATACTTCTGAAGGTTTGAGGGTGCTGCCTGTTCCATACTCCCCCTACTCCTCATCTAGCCTTTTAGGGGTACAAACAATAGTAATTGGGGCCCAGTGTGGTTGTGTACGTGTGATATACATACACTTTTTTGGGATCATATTTTCTATTCCGCTATTTAATCAAAAACCTTTGGGGATCAGTTAAATTGGGGGATAGTCTGTGTCGGTACGTGTGAGAGAGATCCACCTTTCCAAGTTGTTGGGGTTCATCTCATACTTCTGAAGGTTTGAGGGTGCTGCCTGTTCCATACCCCCCCTACTCCTCATCTAGCCTTTTAGGGGTACAAACAATAGTAATTGGGGCCTAGTGTGGTTGTGTACGTGCGAGATACATACACTTTTTTTGATCATATTTCCTATTCCGCTATTCAATAAAAACCTTTGAGGATCAATTGAATTGCGGGATAGTCTGTGTCGGTACGTGTGAGAGAGATCCACCTTTCCAAGTTGTTGGGGTTCATCTCATACTTCTGAAGGTTTGAGGGTGCTGCCTGTTCCATACTCCCCCTACTCCTCATCTAGCCTTTTAGGGGTACAAACAATAGTAATTGGGGCCCAGTGTGGTTGTGTACGTGTGATATACATACACTTTTTTTGGATCATATTTTCTATTCCGCTATTTAATTTAACTGGGCCTCCATGCGAGACCTGTGTGCCTTGTTGCGCTGTTTTGAGTACTCCACCAACATGGCCAGTGGCAATGACGCCGTTCTCAGCTTAACTATCCCACTTCTATGCCTCCTTGAAAAAACAATTCGGGCGATGATGGAAGAGGATGTGGCACAGGATGAGGAGGAGGAGGAGGATGAAGAGGTAACATTTCCAAGGCTTTCAGGGCAGTCATTCGCAAGGGGCTCCGAGGTATGGGTTCCTGCACACGCAAACGCCAGGGACGCAATTGTCCAGCAGGGGCACAGTTCTGGAGGATGAGGAGGATGAGGAGGAGGAGGAGCTGGAGGAGGAGATGGAACCATGTTCACAGCAGGGTGGCACCCAGGCCAGCTCATGGCCATCACTGGTGCGTGGCTGGGGGGATACAGAGGACACGGACGATACACCTCCCACAGAGGACAGCCTTTCGTTGCCTCTGGGCAGCCTGGCACACATGAGCGATTACATGCTGCAGTGTCTCCACAACGACCGCCGAGTTGCCCACATTCTAACTTGTGCTGATTACTGGGTGGCCACGCTGCTGGATCCCCGTTACAAGGACAACGTACCGTCCTTAATTCACTCACTGGAGCGCGATCGCAAGATGCGCGAGTACAAGCGCACGCTGGTAGACGCCATGCTGCTGGCATTCCCATCTGACAGCGGGGCCACAGTGGAAGCACAAGGCAGAGGAGGAGGAGGAGGAGGTCGCCAACGCAACCAGGGCACCGCCAGCACCTCAGAAGGCAGGGTTAGCATGGCCGAAATGTGGAAAAGCTTTGTCAGCACGCCACAACAAACAGCAGCACCAGCAGCTCAGATGGAACGTCTTAGCAGGAGGCAGCATTTTACCAACATGGTGGAGCAGTATGTGTGCACACGCCTACATGTAGTGAATGACGGGTCTGCCCCCTTCAACTTCTGGGTCTCCAAATTGGGCACATGGCTTGAGCTTGCCCTTTACGCCTTGGAGGTGCTGGCGTGCCCTGCAGCCAGTGTATTATCTGAACGGGTATTTAGCACGGCTGGGGGCGTTATAACAGACAAGCGCAGCCGCCTGTCCAGAGACAATGTGGACAAGCTCACGTTCATTAAAATGAACCAGGCATGGATCCCACGGGACTTTTCCGTACCTTATGCAGAATAGCAATGGATACCGACCTTACCCACCCATTGTTCCATTTTTGCTCTTTCTCACTCTTTTGGGGTGTACCCTCATTTCAAATTTTTGAAAAGAAGCAGTGTTGGCTACCTCGTCCTCCTCCTCAGGGCCAGATTAATGTAGGGGCTATTGGAGCTGCAGCTCCAGGCCCCTACCTTTTATATAGGCCCCGGGTTGGCCATATTCACTGTTACCGCTCTTCTGTCACTTGTAAACACAGAAGTCTGGCTTCTATGCTCGCTTCCCCAGGCAGCACCCTCAGAACCTCCCCACACAGCGTGAAGGCCGGACAAGGAGGGACAGTTGGCGATGCATGGATGTGTTTATGGGCTTCAGAGACAGCATCCCATGTTGAATTAGGCATGCATGGCTGCACCCTTCCTCCTCTGGGTGCATGGCAAGGCACGGCCCTTAAGGCCCTTCAAAATCCTCAGCACCAAGCCCATGATGCTGTTAATCCGGCCCTGGTCCTCCTCCACCGCCGCTTCCACCTACACCGCCCATAGGTGTGCGCAGCCTATTGCATTAAGGTGTGCACCCCAAAGTTGAAATACACATGCATGTGTTTGCCAGCAGGGAGAGTAATGTATCGGGGCCATGTACCTGTAGGCAAGGAGAAATAGAGCAGAGCAGGTCCCAGGGAGATCTTTCCCATCTCCTCACTGGCAATGCTATGTGCCCTAGGTGATTAGGGTGTGCCCAGGCACACCCAGCACACCCTGTGCGCACGCCTATGTCACCGCCACATCCACCACCACCTCAACCTCCCTCCTACTCCATATGGGCCTCGTCCTTCAGAGATGAAGAAGAACATTGTTTTATTTTTCTGTTTTTTTTTTGTTGTTTTAAGTTATTTCCCTATCCACATTTGTTTGCAGAGCACTTGCCATGCTCTTAATTACGTTTTGCTGCCATTTGCAGCACTCTAGCCCTTTCCTTTGGTGTTTTAGAGCCATTTTAGTGCCTTAAAGTTCGGGTCCCCATTGACTTCAATGGGGTTCGGTGTCCGGGAAAAGTTCGGTAAAAGTCCGGGACACGGACCCGGACTTTTTTTTAAAGTTCGGCCGAACCCGTCGAACACGGACATCTAGGTGTTCGCTCAACCCTATTCACAAATTAACATATCCAGGTGTGAGAATGGCCAAGTCAAAGTCCAGACCTGATTCCAATCGAGAATCTGTGGAAAGAACTGAAAACTGCTGTTCACAAACGCTCTCCATCCAACCTCACTGAGCTCAAGCTGTTTTGCAAAGAGGAATGGGCAAAAATTTCAGTCTGTCGATGTGCAAAAATTGGTTGAGACATACCCCAAGCGACTTACAGCTGTAATCGCAGCAAAAGGTGGCGCTACCAAGTATTAACTTAAGGGGGCTGAATAATTTTGCACGCCCAATTTTTCAGTTTTTTATTTGTTAAAAAAGTTTGAAATATCCAATAAATTACGTTCCACTTCATGATTGTGTCCCACTTGTTGTTGATTCTTCACAAAAAAATTACAGTTTTATATCTTTATGTTTAAAGCCTGAAATGTGGCAAAAGGTCGCAAAGTTCAAGGGGGGTGAATACTTTTGCAAGGCACAATAGATAGATAGATAGATAGATAGATAGATAGATAGATAGATAGATAGATAGATAGATAGATAGATAGATAGATAGATAGATAGATAGATAGATAGATAGATAGATAGATAGATAGATAGATAGATAGATAGATAGATAAAAAAGATACAAAGTATGTTGCAAAATTTATCAAAATATGGTTTTATTTCTTCTCAAATTAGTGGAATGACCTTTTAGGTAAATCCACTTGAAGCCAGGTCTATCATCTGACCATTGTAGGCCTGGGGGAGACTCATCTACTCTTTCTCCCTACCCATTTCCCTTATCCTTTCTTTGAAAAGCCTGCTCCCCTTCTTCTTCGGCTCTTTCCACTTCTTGGCTCGTTCCTTCCACTTTTCCTGCATCTGCTTTTCTCCCTGTTCCTCTCTATTCTTGTCTTCCACCTACCAGACTGATGGAGTCTCAAGCCTAAATTTCCTTCATTCCCTATCAGTTATCAGGGAATGCCCTAAGATATACTAAATTCTTCCTAAAGACATACCTTGAGTTTGACTTCCCTGAGTCTTGCTACTACCCCCTGATGCTTTTAATATTACCTCTCATTCATCCATGGATGACCATCCCAATCCCTACTTTACTAGCAGTGCTGTATGGGACTAGATTTCAAATCTTGATGAGGAAATTTCTATCCCCTGGGCTACTGTTTTAAATGTATCTTTTGAACTTGCACAAGTTTACTTGATTTGATTTATCATATCCTATCTTTTATTTGTATGGCGTTTTGATGATCTCTTTTGATAAATGAATTTACAAAAAGAAAAAAGAAAAAAGTGCTTCCTAATTTTTAATACATTCCTGGAAACAAAAATAACCTATACCATTAAATGTATCTTACTCTAGAGGTAAGATACTGCGACTGTGTTAATGGGAGAAGAGAGCGATTTTCTTTCCTGCAACCCGTACTTTCCTGCAGCCCCAGACCATGACACTCCCACCACCATGCTTGACTGTAGGCAAGACACACTTTTCTTTGTACTTCTCACCTGGTTGCCGCTACACATGCTTGACATCATCTGAACCAAATAAGTTTATCTTGGTCTCATCAGACCACAGGACATGGTTCCAGTAATTCATGTCCTTGGTCTGCTTGTCTTCAGCAAACTGTTTGCGGGCTTTCTTTTACATCATCTATAGAAGAGTCTTCGTTTGGGGACGACAGCCATGCAGACCAATTTGATGCAGTGTGTGGCGTATGGTCTGAGCACTGACAAGCTGACCCCCCCCCCCTTTTGACTTCTGCAGCACTGCTGGTAGCACTCATACATCTATTTCCCAAAGACAACCTCTAGATATGACACTGAGCACATGCACCTAACTTCTTTGGTCGACTATGGTGAGGCCTGTTCTGAGTGGAACCTGTCCTGGTAAACCGCTGTATGGTCTTGGCCACCATGCTGCAGCTCAGTTTCAGGATCTTGGCAATCTTCTTTCAGCCCAGGCCATCTTTATGTAGAGCAACAATTCTTTTTTTTCTTTTTTTAGATCACCAGAGAGTTCTTGCCATGAGGTGCCATGTTGGACTTCCACTGACCAGTATGAGAGAGTGAGAGCTATAACACCAACATTTAACATAACTGCTCCCATTCACACCTGAGACCTTGTAACACGAACGAGTCACATGACACCGGGGAGGGAAAACCGCTAATTGGTCCCAATTTGGACATTTTCACTTAGTTGCCAGTAGTTTAGACATTAATGGCTGTGTGTTGAGTTATTTTGAGGGTATGGCAAAATGACACTGTTATACAAGCTGCACACTCACTACTTTACATTGTATCAAAGCATAATTTCTTCAGTGTTGTTACATGAAAAGATATAATAAAATATTTACACAAATGTGAGTGGGTGTACTCACTTTTGTGAGATATTGTATATGTGTCTCATGTTGTGCCCTTAAAGTCCACTTTTACTCACATGGATACTCCATGTGAGACAATTTTGCTCTATTCATATGTAATAAAAAAAAGTTTTGAAACTGCATTAACATGATTAAAGCTTTTAGATTTAAATCTCCTTTAGTATATTTCAACGGTCAGTTGAAAGCAGATAAGTAATATTTACAGAAATAGTTCTGCAATGACAACCGAAATTGCTCTCCAATGCAAAGATGCCTATAACCACATTGACAAAGGTGTCATGTAATCAGAGAGTCTTATTCCTAAAAAGAATCTTCCTGTTTTGTCCCCTATTGTAATATTGATACTGATAGCTAAAAATGTCATTTCTTATTTTAAATGCTATAACCAGGGGCGACAGTCTTGTAGTTATCCCTAGATATTATTTGTTCGTACAGCAAGCCCCAAGGCTTAGCAGGAGATGGTCATCAATATATGACCCACATCTCCAGAGATTCTTGACCCATTAAAACCCTCTTGCAGGCTTTTGCCTGCAGTTCTGGTGGCCACGTCGTTTTGAATAACTTCATCTAGAATGGAAGTGCTGAGAGGTATTTTGCAAATCCCTCTCCCCACGGCAATCTAAATGCAGACAGAAAACCATAATGTGTACAAAATCGAATTTTAATTCTTTACTTTTTCCCCTGATAAAATACAGCTTGTCTACCTTTTCAGTGTAATATGCACAAAGAGAACCACGGGTGATAATCTGTTTTGGTTGTTCTACTTTGCAGACATTCCTACAGAAATCAACTTTTTATTTTATAAAAATCTATTAAATGAGAGAATAATAAGTCTTGAGCTTGAATGGAACAAAATACAATGGTAACAAAAGTTGAACTGTTTCCCATAGCAGACTTGTATAAAGTACTCGAAATTTCTACTTGAGTAAAAGTACAAGTGCTCGATCAAAAAATTACTTGAGTAGAAGTGGAAGTGCTCGCAGAAAAAGTTACTTAAGTAGAAGTACTAAAGTATTCAACATTTTTTTTACTTAAGTATTGCAAGTAGTTTTTTCAAAAAATTTGCTACTTAAGTACTAAAAGTAAAAAGTACCAGTAGTTTTGAAAAAAAAATTCTACTCAAGTACTGAAAGTAGAAGTACAAGTACTGTGTTATGTAGTTATTAAAGAAAGAAGTTAAAAGTATGAACATCATATTGTTTTTATTATTTCAAATGATTTATTCAAATGATTAACCTGTGTTTGTTAGTAGTTTCTTGATGCACTTTAAGCGCTGTAGCACCATTTATTTGTTTGTTTCATATTTTCTTTTTATTGGAAAGATTTGGTATTGCAGCTTTTATTATACACAGCCTTTATTTTCGTATGCGCTGATTTACAAATGACATTATACACATTTTTTTGAGCTTTATGCAACCTGCCATCTACTGTTCTGGCAGTGGTAATTTTTTTAAAAGTAACGAGTAACTATGCAGCACAAAAAAAAAATACTTGAGTAGAAGTATCAAAATCATCGAAAAAATGTAGTGAAGTAAAAGTAGAAGTAGGAGAAAAAAATTCTACTCTAGGAAAGTACAGATACCGCATTTCGGTACTTAAGTACAGTACTTAAGTAGTTCTACTTCGTTACTATACATCTCTGTCCCATAGTGACAAATCTGATGAAAGGGTATGTAAACCTAGCAATATATATATTTTTAATTTAGTCCATTTTTGATCTGTTAAATATACCATATAATAAACATATCAGAAATCTTGCCAGCTGACAACCTCCTATGCTCTCTGCCTTTGCTACTTTCTAATCAGTTACATTGTTCTCAGATCTCTGTGTGGACTACAGAACCACTATTTTCTATGTTGTAGTAGTAGAGCAGGGGTCTCCAAATCTTGCAATAAGAAGACCACGTCGTATATGTACAAATATTTGCTGGCAGAATTTTTTTTTCTTAAAGTAAACAAATCAAAAATTAATTTACATTTTACTTTTATTTGTAACCAGCATATGATTTAGAATAACAAAAAAAGCAGTAAAATGAAGCAAAGAAATTCAAAATTAACTTGATGCCATCAGAGTCCCCCTTACATCAGAGTGCAAATCTGAGCCCCCTTACATTAGAGTCCTCATCATAGTTCCTCTTACATTGGAGTTCTTCCTACATTAGCCACTTAAGCCCCGGAAGATTTTACCCCCTTCCTGACCAGGGCCAATTTGCGATTCGGCACTGCGTGATTTTAACGGACAATTGCGCGGTCGTGGGACGTTGTACCTAAACAAATTTGACGTCCTTTTTTTTCCCACAAACAGAGCTTTCTTTTGGTGGTATTTGATCACCTGTGCGATTTTTTGATCATGCGCTATAAACAAAAAAAGAGCGTAAATTTTGCAAAAATAGCAATATTTTTCACATTTTTTTATATGAAATTCCCCCCAAAAAAATGTAAAAATCAAAATGTTTTAACATTTTCAGCCAATTTGTTTTATGCTATATATGTTTGGTAAAAAAAATCGCAAAAAGTGTATTTTGATGGGTTTGCGCAAAAGTTATCGCGTTTACTAACAAAGGGAAAGATTTTTGTCATTTTTTTTTAACGCGTAATGGCGGCGATCTGCGATTTTTTTGCGGTACTGCGACATTGCAGGGGACAGATCGGACCCTTGACTGACATTTTTGACACTTTTGGGGTTACCAGTGACATTATTATCAGTAATACATATATACATATGCACTGTTACTGTAAAATGACACTGGCAGTGAAGGGGTTAACTTTTTTTGAGAGGGAGGGGTTATGTGTGTCCCTAGGGGCGTGATTCTAACTGTGATTGGCTGTGGCTTGAGGTGTAGGAACAGTGATCAAAGGTCCTACATAGTAGAACCGTATGATCACTATTCATACACAGGGGAGAATGACAGGCGGCTTGTTTACATTAGCCGCCTGCCTTTCTCCTGCTCTAAAGGACGATCGCGAGTGACCGGCGGACATCGGGTCCACCGGTCACATGCGCGGGGGGGGCCGTGACCGCGCGGGAGCGTGCCTCCGGTGGTGCACGCTCGCTCCCTAGACCCTCAAAGGCTAGCGACGTAGCCCTACGTCGGCAAGCGGTTAGAGTCCTCCCTCATTTGGCAGTCCCCATCAGAGAACTCCAGATCCTCTCTTACATCAGAGGGACACATAAAATATTGCAGCAGGCTGAATTTGGCCCATGGGCTGCAGTTTGCAGACCCCTATTGCAGAGAATAGGAGAAGTCTGTAGTCTGTACAATGCAAACTCAGCCATACATATTATAAAGCTGAATTTGCATTGCATTCAGACAAAAATCACGCAGAACCCTTTTTTTGGTCCGCACCAGAATCGGATCGCATGGGTGTTCACAACCTATGCGATCGAATTCCTGTCCAAATTGACAGTTCGCACTGCTATATGCGAACTAATCTGGGGGTGTCATTAACTTTGTATACAGTTCAGCACAGTGCGAGTTGGGTGTGATGCGGGAACCTGCAGTGCATTTGCAGGGTTCCCGCATTGCACCAATGTGAACCGGCACTTACCTTTGTTTTCGGGTATAGCTATACTTTGATTGTTTTACTTTTCCAGACAACAACGGATGAAACCTGATTGGTTACTATGAGCAACTGTTCTACTTTTATACCCATTTATTTTATTTTTTTTGTAGACTCCATACCTTAGTATAAATATTATAGAAGGACAACTAGGATGAAAAATATTGTATTGATATCTGCAAGTTTTTAATATATGCAATTATAGTATTTTAATGTATGCTCCTTTTTTTATATTTGTTTTTATGTGCCTTTATTAATTTTTTCACATTTACATACTGACCAAGCTGTCCCCAAAAAGTGTCAGTGACTGGGGTTTGCAACAAACTATAACACTGCCAGGGGTGCTTAACTGGTTTCATTTTATTTCATTTTTTTTTTAGTTAAATGTCGGAATTAAACGTGACAGTTGCAGGCACCCTGGCAGTGTTATGGTTGTTCCAACCCTTGTCATTGTCACTTTTGCTCGCCAGCTTGGTAGGTCTGTGAAAAAACAAACATAAAACTATAGCAATCAAAATAGATTTCATGAAATGAGGCCATCATTACATGTATTACCACATACTGGTATCAGATACAATATTTTTCACCATAGCAGTACTTTAATAAAAACATATTCACAAAATAGTACTTGAAACACTTCTTCCTCACAGGAACTCTGTCACTTTTTCTGCTTTTTAACACTTTGCACATGTGTTAAATTTGCATTTTTTGTTGGAAAGTTACTTAAAACCCCAAAACATTTACATAATTTCTAAAAGCAGATGCCCTGCAGAAAAAAAATTATGGTAGTTGAAATTTTTTTATGTTGCACAATGTTTTGTTTATAAAACCTATATTTTCAGTAAATAATACACGAAAATGAATTTTAGTGCACACAATGACATTATAATTTAATAGAAAATAAAATATGGGGTTGCATCAAGTAAATAGATATCAAACATGTTAAGCATTTTTGGAGAACAAGGATAATGCTTAGTGACACTTTATCTCGCTGGATAAGCCACCAGACTTCATGCAGTGTTCATGCAGAACCTTGCTCCTTAGAACACTCTCAGGTGGACAAAGTTCCTCCCTGGTGCTTAAAGCTGAGTTCCGGCCACGAAAAACATTTTTCAATAAAAATACCCCCCAAACAGTCAGGGCTAGTACATTCCACAATGGCTAGCCTCTGAACTGTCCCGGGTCGCACTTACCTGCAAGAAGAAATACTTACCTTTAAAATTTCTTCTCCAGCGCTGCCATCTCAGGTGTGGGCAGCTGAAGCCAGCGCGTCCTCTTCTGCATCCTCTTCCATGTCCTCTTCTCCCAGAATGCGCCTGCAGCGGCCCCGCTCGTAACTTCCGGTGCGGCGCCGCATTCCTCCACAGCTTCTGGGCGGCGACGCACCGGAAGTGACGAGCGGGGCCGGTGCAGGCGCATTGATTCCTGGGAGCGATGACGTTCAGGTCCCAGGAATCATTGCAAACCGGAAGGGACAGCGCGGGCCGCGGCCACCGAGGGAGGAAGTGGAAGGAAGGTGAGTATATTTTTCTTCAATAACAAGGTAAGTAAACAAAAAAAATAAAAATCGTAACTATCCATTTATTTTACAGGTGACCAAAAGCAAGCAGATGGCCCAAAATCGACTATGTCGATTTTGTGGCTGGAACTCCGCTTTAAGTCCATAATTTGGGTCCACTCCTTCTGAGCAAAGCCTCCAGCCAGGAAGCTCAAGGTTCAGGCCCCAGGTTTGGGCCTACCTTTTACAGGTGCCTCCCAAGGAAGATGGCCTGAAAGGCCAGGAGCAATAGCTACACAACCTCCCCTGGCAGAACCTAGGAGGTAGGAGAGAGCTTCCAGAAGGTTCTCTCAGTTATTTATACCCTTCCCCAGCATACGCCACTGGTAATAAACCTCCTAGGGATTGGCCAGTGAGATATGATAGTCATAACTCAGGCAATTGAATCTTCCCACACTATTGCCAGCAGCACTCTCTCCAACAGCAGGCAGAAGTAAACAATAACCCTAACCGAGGGGAAAACCTAAACTGAACTATCGATTCAGTCCAGCAGTACTAAATTTGAAATTGGGACACTACTACTTGCATACATTTTTATTGTAAGTTTACTGTTGCTTTAAATTATTAATTTTCTATTTTTTGGCACAAGAACAGGTCCTCAGTATTTGAGTTTAGCTTCTTTAATACTCACAAGCCTGATAAAACCCAGTGCGCTCTTAAAAACCGCCCAAAAAAACACCTTATGTTCACCTTCTCAATTGACTTCAATGCATTTCACCAAAATGGTGACATTCTGCAAACATTTTTGTAAAACAAAACTCTGTATTTCTCTGACCCTGAGTTCCAACATTTGTAGCCTCACTGAACAGATGTAGCAGGTCTGAAATAGCACATAAAAAACAACGGTGGACACGTGGAGGCCATGAATAATCACATCATTCAAACTACAGTAATTAATCAGAATGAAATAGGTTTAGCCTTTATATGACCTCAAGGCCAAGAAATGCCTAGCCTCATTATATATCTCCACACTGTCATATTAATCAGCATCTATAATTTTTCTGCTGTTAATAACTGTCAGTGCTCACTATGTGAGGCACCTGTGAGCAGCAGCGTTACATCACACTTGTCTAATTACAATTACATTGTTGGTTACTTAGGAAAAATGCATCTAAATCCCCAGCTGATCTAGAGGGAGCAAAAAATATTTGAACACATTTGATCCCACAATTTACTCCAGCAGGAAAAAAAATCCTTTCTGTCTGCAAAATAGAAAATGTATCATATGCATGGGTCAACTTATAATCATTTACTTTTCTATAATGTATGATTATACAGTGCCTTGAAAAAGTATTCATACCCCTTGACATTTTCCACATTTTGTCATGTTACAACCAAAAACGTAAATGTATTTTATTGGGATGTTGTGCGATAGACCAACATAAAGTGGCACATAATTGTGAAGTGGAAGGAAAATGGTAAATGGTTTTCAAAATGATTTACCTCTTATTATTTAATTATTTATACATACCCCGAAAGCTTGTCCTGAAAAATTGTATGTTAGTGCAAATCATAGGTATCACGGACAGTACTCAATTGTCTCTGTTGCAAGTGCACTAATACGGCTACAATGACCTCAAGCAAAATTATTTACAAATAAATATCTGAAAAGTGTGGCGTGCATTTGTATTCAACCCCCTTTACTGTGATACCCTTAACTAAAATCTAGTGGAACCCATTGCCTTCAGAAGTCACCTAATTAGTAAATAGATTCCACCTGTGTGTAATTTAATCTCAGTACAAATACAGCTGTTCTGGGAAGGCCTCAAAGGTTTGTTAGAGAACCTTAGTGAGCAAACAGCATCATCATCATGAAGGCCAAGGAACACACCAGACAGGTCAGGGATAAAGTTGCGGAGAAGTTTAAAGCAGGGTTAGGTTATAAAAAAATATCCGGAGCTTTGAACATCTCACGGAGCACTGTTCAATCCATCATCCGAAAATGGAAAGAGTATGGCACAACTGCAAACCTACCAAGACATGGCCGTCCACCTAAACTGACAGGCTGGGCAAGAAGAGCATTAATCAGAGAAGCAGCCAAGAGGCCCATGGTAACTCTGGAGGAGCTGCAGAGATCCACAGCCAATGTGGGAGAATCTGTTCACGGGACAACTGTTAGTCCTGCACTTCACAAATCTGGCCTTTAAGGAAGAGTGGCAAGAAAATCATTGTTGAAAGAAAGCCATAAGAAGTCCTGTTTGCAGTTTGTGAGAAGCCATGTGGGGGACACAGCTAACATGTGGAAGAAGGTGCTCTGGTCAGATGAGACCAAAATTGAACTTTTTGGCTTAAAAGCAAAACACTATGTGTGGCGTAAAATTAACACTGCACATCACCCTACCCTTAAGACACCCCCCCCCCCGTAAAACAGGGTGGTGGCAGCATCATGTTGTGGGGATACTTTTCTTTACCAGGTGCAGGGAAGCTGGTCAGAGTTAAAAGGGAGAAGGATGGAGCCAAATACAGGACAAATCTAAACCTGTTAGAGCAGTGGTTCTTAACCTGGGTTCTATCGAACCCCAGGGGTTCGGTGAGTCAGTCTCTGGGGTTCGGCGGGGGGGGGGGACAAAGGGGCAATTGCTCCCCCCGAGAAAATATTACTGATTGTGAGGCCGAGCGCACCCGGGAAATCAGAGCTGCGGTCGGGACAATTCACAGCCATTACACATAGACCAGTGGTTCTTAACCTGGGTTCGATCGAACCCCAGGGGTTCGGTGAGTTAGTCTCCGGGGTTCGGCGGGGGGGGGGGGGAGGACAAAGGGGCAATTGCTCCCCCCGAGAAAATATTTCCGATTGTGAGGCCGAGCGCACCCCGGGAAATCAGAGCTGCGGTCGGGACAACTCACAGCCATTACACATAGACACTTGACACTCCGCCCCCTGTACCTCCCCCAGCAGGTTTCCAGCCTATCTCCTGCAGGCTGCTTGCTGCGTGAGTGGGCGGGATGGGGATGTACCTGACCACGGAGATTGCGCCCGCCTGGAAGAGGGAAGTGTGAGCAGCTGAGCAGAGGGAGCCGAGTGAATGTTCCTGGAGGTAGGCTCAGCTAGCTGTACATGGTGGATTAGTTTACAAGCACCTCTATGCTAGCTGACAGATGGAAATGCATGTCCTTT